>NC_088984.1:34381832-34723539 GCF_963932015.1 Anas acuta | reverse complement strand
CCAGTGAAAGGGCAAATCAATGGGCCCAACTGAAATAAGACTGAAATAAGGGAAATTCCATTTGATCCTAAAACAAACAAACAAACAAAAAAGAATTCTTATTCTCTTTTCATTGCAAAGGTAGTCAAACACTAGAACAGGTAATCCAGAGAGGCTGTCTCCATCCTCTTGCAGGTCTTCCAAACCTGACTGAACACAGCCCTGAGCAACTTGCTCTAGCTGACCCTGCTTTGAGTAGGGGGGTTGAACTAGAAGATATCCAGAGACCCCTTCCAACTTCACTGATTCTGTGGCCAACCCCAATTACTTTTCATCTGGCTGCTTTGGTGGAGAGCCATCTTTCAATGGTTTGTATGTGTGTATAGTTATGAACCTGAGGAAAATACTCCCCAGACCAAATGTTTCTCATTTCAGGTGTTATAAATTGTCTAGATTGTACATGCAGACTTACAATGATTTCCATACTACTTTACTGTAAACTTTCTCCACTTATTCATTTTCCTCTTAATCTTAGTAATGGTTAAAATGGTGAAGAGTGCATAGCATTAAAAAATGGTTAATTCACACTGACTGGAGCACACTATAATAACAGCAAAAGAGGCTTGACAAGCTTTCAATTAAATAGACACAGGCTGCCTACAGGTATCTCATTCCTCTGGGCTTGCTATGACATCACTTGCAATTGCTCCATATTAATAACATACCTTCCTTGTGGCCTAATTTCTCTCCTAGCAGACTGACAAATTAAGAATATATAAAAATATTAAAAGCAGATCTACTTCTAACAGTCCTCAGTACCAATGATTATGACCAGTTCACCTGAAGGGACCTTAAAATAGGATGATAGGCAACATAGAGTTCAGGTTCCACAGTAACTGCTAAGAAGGCAAGCTTAATTGCTCCCTGACCCATCACCATCAGTGGATAAAATGTGCAGCTATAGTAAGTAAGTCCAAGCATTGAACGTGACTGGAAGCTGACAGCATATTTTACTTCAGTGAAATGGCTTCACAAGCTTCAGAAAGCTTTAGAGACTATGGAAAGGTCACAACTAATCTTCAATTACTGCAAAAAAAAAAAAAAAAAAGCCTGAGATGAACATGAATAGCATTTTTTATATTTATTTAAAAAAAAAAAAAAAAGAAAGAGCAAACTCATGTCGCCCTTAAGAACCTGCATATGTTGACTGTTCTTCGCGGTACACTTCAATGAGCTCCTTGATTTGTACTGTCACCCACAGCTGCAGCAAGAAAAACAGAAATCCAGGGACAGACATAGTGCACATTCATTATTTTATCAATATTGTTGTTATAAAATGAGGAAAAAAAATAAGCTCTGTAAAGGTCAGAATCCTTGCCAAGGATTCAAGCTCGTACTTAATAAATCTAATGGCTATGCTGACAAAGGTATGAAAATACAGTCTTCAGGCCCTGGTTCAAGAAGTTGTTTAACCATTTCCTTCCTTGAAAACACACAGGTAAGATGGGATAAATATCCAAGCAGATGTTAAATTTTTTCTTTCAGTAGAGATGTGCTTATCTCAAACATAAGGACTTAGGACTGGTTTTAGGTTTAGAGCTTCTTCTGTAGAGCTTGTAAATTTATATTTGTATGTGATTGTTTTTTTATCACGTAGAGTAATTAAGCTGTCAGGACAGACAACCATGCATTTACAACATCAATGCATTTTGATCAGTTCAGTTTTGTTTTGTGTTGCCAATTGACAATACATGGGCATGAAATAGTAAAGATCTGTAACTGCAAAACAGTCCAGGCAGCCATCCTTTCTTTTCAAAAAGCTAAAAGATTATCATCACTTCAGTAGTTACAGTCTGGGGTAACTAGGAGCAGATGCTAATTTAAACATGATACTAATACAATCATAAGACCTAATAAAGTTGGATTCTGACAATATAATTGAAGGAGATTAAGTACCGAGAGCTCTGTATAGCACAACAGAATTGTGATATAAAGCACAGGAGGGGGATCTTTGTCTCATTGTAAAGATCTGGAATAGGGAGATTTTCTTATTGTGACCACAAACCTGAGTTAGAGGAGTCCTGGGCTCTGCACAAACAAAAATGCTGCAAAAAAGGAAGTAGGCTTTGAACATAGTGATAAAATACAAGTTTGGGTGTGGACAGATGAAGGAGTTTTAATTGATTAGTATTTTTCCTTTGTTTTAAAAATATATAGTTGCCCCGTAACCTGTGAAAACAAAGCTGATGAAAAGCAGCATTATTATTTTAGTAGACTTGTCACAACCAGCAAATTGCAGCACAGAGAGTTGAAGGCTGGCATTTCAACAGAAAAACTAACATTACTCCTAAACCTCACTTTTCTGATAAGCTGAAATCCCACGTTAATGAAAGGACAGAGAAGATGAATCCTGAACTTCCAAGGTATTTCCTGTTTAAGGTTTTGAAGCTCATCATTTTGGTTTCACTAAAGAAAAACAAATTGCTGCTCCGCTATTGAGTAGGTGCCGTGAAATCTTCTAGTCAGAACTGGCAAAGCTACTTAGAGTTGGTGGAGTAAAGTGCTTTTAAAGTAAATCAAAAGCTCAAAGACATCTTGTAGTATTTTGCAATTTCTATTTATATAAGTATATGATATATAAATGTTGCATTCCAAAGGGCTACAGTACAGTTACGAATGTAAGTAAATAGTGTCTATTACCTAAATATTTGCCAGCTGACTAAAGTGTTTTGTCACTGACTGCGACAGGCAATTGGGCAGTTGGAAATCAAATCAAAATCATCACACAATACTGTTGTGATAACACTGCTGTTCCAGCTACAAGTGCAGAGTACAGCACTGTATGGGCTGCTGCCGGGAAAGTTAACATTCCAGCCAGACCCAGTACACATATGTATTTAAATAGGGTTTGAGCAGTGCATGTTTTGACCTTTTATTTACACCTATGGGAAGATTTATTGTTGCGTTGTTTAAAACAGACTTTGCACAACTTTGTCAGCAGGTATTGCCTTCTGTTTCAAGTAATACATGATACCTATTTTCAGCCCCCACAGAGATCTGCAGTTATAATAAACTATTATTATCAGGAACAACAACAACAAAAAATGAATTTGCCTTTATTATAGCTACAACTGAACCCCTACACTGTTTAAATAAACTTCAGTCTCATCCACTACTATAATTTAGATTATGGCAGAGGAGAATTCCATTGTAAATTGTTTTTCTCTTTCCCCTGAAATACTGTTATTTACAAGCTTGTGAGAGTCCTTCCCTGTATGAGCAAAAAAAATCTTAGCATATGTTTTTGCTTCTATACAACATTCTCTGTCAAATGGGAGAATGAGGAGACTGTAAAAAGAGATTTTATGCAATCCATCAAGTTATATTCTCAGTGTTTCAGGTCTTTTTGCAGCAACTTTTTATTTTTTTTCCTTTAGTACTGCAGATGTGACTTCATGTTTTACTGGG
This sequence comes from Anas acuta, assembly GCF_963932015.1. Classification (NCBI taxonomy): domain Eukaryota; kingdom Metazoa; phylum Chordata; class Aves; order Anseriformes; family Anatidae; genus Anas; species Anas acuta. Next base: position 34,720,092 of record NC_088984.1, on the reverse strand, counting down.
CTGAATGTGTGTGACCCAACATCTGTTTTGAACTATCAAAAATGCTGCAAAAAAAAGGTTTCTTAATTTAATAACAGTGATTTCTACCAAAAGATAATATATTTGATTGAATAATGAGCTCTAAAATGGCTGGAAGGAAATTTAATTTCATTTTGTGTAAATACAAAATAATATATTTGTGTTCATGTATTGATGTTGTTTGGCCTACGATTAAAATAATGAAAAGTGATTGCTGAACTAGCGCTTCCCCTAGCTGTGGTAGTAAGAATTTTCATGAAATGGCTTAATGGCTTTAATGACAATCGTTATAAGAAATTAAAAAATAAAAAAAAAAAGGGGGGGGCGGGGAGGAAGGAAAGAGAATATTGACAGTTAAAAACAAACTGCAATTATGTGCCCATCCATCATTATTTCTGAAAGTTGTATATAATTGATATATAAGCCTCTTGAATGTTCATAAAAATCAGTTTTTGCAAAACATAGAATTAAGATGAACAAAACTGATTTAATGGGAGAAAAAAAGGCAGACAAAAGTCCTAAGACAAACTATTCCTGTATCTTCCTAATCCTCAATTTTGCCAGTCTATTCCTGAGGTTCACACCTGTATAAGGCTCGTATTTCTCTTTCCTGCAGTCATGGAGGAGTACAACTAAGGATAGCAGTCTGATATAAGCCCATTCCAATAGCTTTATTTCCAAAGGAAATTTTAAACACCACCAAAAACAAAACAGAAACAATCATTTGATGTGTTGAACCTACTTGAGAAATGTCAATGGACATGACCTGGGATAAATAGGCTGATATTGCCATAGGAACTTTTGTGAGCTTTTAATACAGACCTGAATACAGTCAGACACAGGCTCTCTAGTAAGAGGTTCAAAATAGTGCTTGGACAGGCATATTATTCTGACCTTCATCCTCTGAAGATTTCAACAAAGAACTATAATATCCAGAAAAACTAGTGTGAGGGCTAAAGAACGAGATATGAAAATAACTATTTACAAAGATAAAGCTTTTGGTATCTTGCAGTTAAATTTCCCCTGAAAATTACTTCAACACAAAAAATGAAATCCAATTCTCCTCTGAAAATGCTGCATTTCAAAACCAAACAGAAAGTGACATGAACAAAAACACATTTATCCCTTAGTTATCTATCTGATCATGTTTTGTTTATAAGTGTACATAGGAAAAAATATTTTCACAGCCAGTGTGCAAATCTGTAGTGCTTGTTGACATCTGATAATCAGTTTTCCAAATGACTGTCTCTGCATTTGGACTATGAAAGCCTTGTTTGAAAGCAGTCTGGCAAAAAAAAAACAACAAAAAAAAAACCTTGTTCTCCCCCACCTCATTACCTCATTACTTATAACTACCCTGTGCTTTCAAAGAGACTTCATTACTGTGCTGTGACATCTTAATGTCATTCTTTTGCATTAATAGTTTCTTAATGGGATTGAAACTTTGGAAATTGCAGTGCCTGTAGAAGTAACTCATACCGGTTTAGAAATATCTGACTGTTGAATGTTATGGGCTATCTTACAGTTACTATTCTTAGTGTTTTTACAAAATCCCATTGAGATTAATTAGAGTGAGGAATAAGAAAGGGCAGAGATACTTTATAACCTTTACAAAGCACCTAGCACTGCATTCAGCACAAGTGGCCAAAAGCATTGCTTCTTTACCACATGGGGAATTCATGAAACTTGACTGAACAGTAGGTGTTTTCTAAGTCATTCAATTGTTTTCTGTGGGAGCTGGGCTCTTCCCTGAACAGATAATAATATATTACTTGATACAATTGTTAGTATGGGTTTGTCAGTTTAGTATTGTTAATATAACTGTTTAACTAATCCTGCACCTCACAGAGTTGTCATTCCTCTTGAGTTCTCCAAGGCTTCTACAGCTGCAGTTCCCTCAAGGGCACTACAGTATGTAGAAGGGAAATTCCTTTTGAGCAAACCTACTCCTTTTGATATGATGTTCTATGTTACTAGAGCAGATGTGTACTTTTATTTTAATATGTAATTAAGGATGGAAAATAAGGGTCCTGTCATATTGGCAGTGAATGTTATCAATATTATAGGGGATATCTTAAGTAACATAATCATGCTTATCTGTCAGAAGGAAGTTGGGCATATTATTCTACATGGAACTTCTAGACTACTGTATATTTAGGTCACTGCTTTTGGGTCTCTTGTGTTTGTGAACCATGCAGCGCTGATTATTAACAAAAGTAACTTCAGAATTGTTTGGCTGAGGTTTAGTATATGCTATAGTGAAACCTGTCACCAAAGCTTCTCGTTTAGATGATGTTAGATTTTAATTTTCCTCCTCAAAATTTCTGCAAAACCAACACCACCACCAGGAATGAGAACAGTTAAGATTCTGTTGGTATTATAACCAAAAGGCCAGAAGTTTTTATTGCTGTTGTTGTTGCTTTTCCATGACACAAGCTGTTTCATGATATGGCTTTATCAGCTGCTTTTAGCTGGTATTCAGAGTTATATAGTCTTGTTCTTAACTAGTCTCATTAACTAATCATTGCATGCATCATTGTTGTATGCTATTCCACTGACCCCTCTTTAGATCCGTCGATGTGTTTGTTGCTTTTTTGTGTTCACCTGAAGATTTTCTGAATCTGCTCATTTGTTTCCTTGGGTGGCTAGAATCTAACTAGAGCAGCCAGGATGATATTGTATTGTTGATCAATACCATAGAAAGACTTTGTGTAATTGTCTAAAGGAGGTAGGAAGGAAAAATGGAAAAAGCATCTGATAAATGCTATAAATACCAAGAGTTATTTATTATTTGTTGGCTTTTAGAAACATTGATTTCAGCTGATGCAATTTCATTTTACTTAAAGATTTCTGAGAGTTTGATAATCCATGATGTTTCCTGAAGCTAGGCAAATAGGTTGTTTTCCTTTCCATGGCTTTGTTTATAGAAATAAATTCAGTGGCATAAACAAGATAAAAATATTTGTTTTTTGATAAACACTTTATCTGGAGTTGGGGCTATACGATATGCAACTGTTGATATTGTATGATTGTTTATTAATGAGGAATCATGTTTATCTCTTGAACTTTAACATGATAATTTCTAATTTCTGTGGTTTAGATTAAAACTAGCAAGGTGGTTTTTTTATTTCCCCTCTTGTAGCACCCTGTCCTTGTAATATCCCAAAGGGTAACTTCAGAATATCAAATTAATTCCCTTCTTGCTGGTAACATATCATGAGATACATAATTGCATTCCAGATGCTATTTAAAATCTGACAGAGATAAATTTAAGTTGCTGATACAGTATAATGATGATAACAGAGCTAGATAGATGTTTAGCAAATAAGGTCAAAAAAGTTTCAGAGACTGGACTCTGAATGGCATCCACAATTTTTCTTACATGTATAGTTTCCTTTGTTGTCATTCTTTCTGTCTTTCCACTGTTCCTGTAGTGATCACATAAGTCAAATCAGTGAAACTATTCACAAAATCTAAATGCAGACTGTAAAATATAGGCCACAAACATTTTCACTGCAAGAGCTGTGTAGATGCCCTAGTAATGCTGACATGTGAAGATCTTTACACTTTGCTTTGGCAGCATATTGAATGAACCATGTGCTGAACACGTATTTTGTTGCCACTCTTTAATAAGTCAGCTGTCATTGGTGTTGAAGAGAGGATCATTAAAATGAATTACTAGTATATACTGAGGACAATTAAAGGAAATATTTTCTAAACACATTTGCTATTAAGAATTAGTTAGTGGTTTCATGAAATGCTGTTCTCCAAAGTTCTGTTATGACCCACTATAAATTTTTGAATTATAATTATTTTTTTTTGCAAACAAAATGAAAGAAGCATCTATGCTTCAGGTGATAGATCTTTTGTTACTTAATATAAGTAGTGATGCTGAAGTTTGAAAGTAGGTGGGATGTGAATAGGATAGGTAAACGTTGGTTTGGGAAAAATTAATGTTTTTTTAAAAAAATCAAAATACTTTTGTATAGATTTACTGTGACAGCTTTTTTTGAAAAAAAAAAAAAGTACGATACATGGGTGCTGTGAATAGTGGCACTGTAAATATGAATTGAATATTTAGTTGTGAGCACAGGCCAGTGAACTTCAGTGACAGCTGGAGATGGCTTATTGGTCTCTGCCTCAGAAGGTGGTCCTGGTGGCACAGCTCACACATCCTAGTGGACACTGCCAATAACTCCCATTGCTTCACTTTGTATTAAATACGCTGATATTTAAACCAAAGAAAGGAAATGTGAACATATCCACTTTACTCAAATATTGAATATGTGAATGTTAACTCTGACTCCAATGAATATTCAGGTACTTATACACAATTAGATCGTGAAAACAGGAAATAATTCAATGAGTTTAGTAGCATCTTGCTCATGTTACACAGGCAGCATGCTGTCTTTGGGCAGTAAGGTAGTGATTTCAATCACACCAGGAATGAGCAGGGGCTGAAACCAATACAGTGTTGTGGCAGGTTACCTTGAAGAGTGAAACTATGAACATCAGGAGCAGTGTCATATCTTTCTCATCTAAATTTGTTAAGGGTTTCTGAAAAGAAATTATTTTTCCTTTTGAGATTCTTTTCTGCCTTTTTAAGAGAAAAAAGGTACTTTGACCCCTTAAATCTAGGTGTGAATTCTACTGCTAAATTACTGCAGCTGTTCTAACGTTATCAGCCTCAATCTCATTGTGTCTCAACAACACTCAAATATTTTCTCACCTTGTATTTTTTAGTGAGAGCTAATATCTAGTTGAAACTGAAACTAACCACTGCAGTTCAAATATTCCAGTCCCCACATCATTAAAATAAGCACCAAATTGCTTCCTTCAAACTTGCACTTCAGTACAACAAGCAGGAACTTATAATTTCCACCAAAGACGAAGCTTCACTGCGGATTTGAAATTCATTTAGGAACACTGGCATCAGGAAGTGCTTCCTGGCCCCTACAGTAAAATGAAATGACATTGGTAGTCACCTCATTTGATTGAATTCCTTATTTTCTTTTCTTCCAATATTCTTATGACTACACCTATATCTCTTTCACCTTTTTCATTTATTTAATTTATTTTGCTACTGTTTTTCTTTGTGTATATTCTCTTCTCTGAGGCCTCCAGCTATTCTGCAGACCTGGTTAGAAAACTGTCAGTTCAGCAAAGCAAAAAGCACAAGGCAAGCTAAATCTAATTGTTAATTCCAGAATGAGTTCTCAGGATTTGTGAAATCCTACAAATAATTAAAGTGAAAAATATACTTAAAATACAAATCAAAGTCAAAATGTTCCCTACAAATTTACCGTATTTAAACAGGAATCTAGTCAAAGCATATTGGGATACTTTAAAATCTACTATTTTCTTTGCTTCCTTCTCTCTGGTTGAAATGCCAGCCCTGGATAGTAAGTCTGTGGTGACCTATTGACTTTTTTTTTTCCTAGCATGTTAGATAATTCAAAATGCAGAAAAATAAAATAACATTTTTCAAACGTCAAGCTTTTTTTTTTTTTTTTTTTTTTTAAACTTTGAAGTTCATCTCAGGAATGTTACTGACATTACATGGTTAAAGGACGATTTTAATAGCGTATTCATGGAAAAAGGTAAATGTACTCTATAGAATAGTTATTCCTTACTACTATTTATAAAGTAAATATGATGAATTTTTAGAATGAACCTAGCAGGACAATATGGAGAAAAAAAAAAAAAAAGTAGCCATAATCATTTTTTTTTATCTAGTGGTTGGGAAGTTTACTTTTTGTGTCTAGTGATTTTATGCCAGCAACTGGGAAATTGAAAGGTATTACACAAGCTCAAAAGCGACTTTGTTTTGTGGTAATGAAGGATGAGTGTCCTTCTCAACAAATGGTTACAGGTAAATAATGACAGCCTTTTTTGGAAATCTACTTTCTTCTTAGGTGTATTATTAATCTTTAATCTTTTTTATGTAGGATAATATATTACTACTTGAATGGTTCTGCAGAAGTACAAGCCATGGAAAATAGAGCTCTGTGATCATTTTTTTTGTGCTTAAGGGTTAGCTTACAGCACTGCAATCCATTCTGAGGAAAGAACAGCATAGCTATAACTTGAAACTAAATGAATTCGCGGGTTCTTTCTGTTGTACTTTTACTCGTAAGAAAATAATCTATTACTAGTCTACTGAAACAAAACTGATGGCTTTCATCATAATGGTGAAATAGGTTTGCTTTGTGATCGAAAATATTTAATCTGATTTTTTCTTCTCTGCATTGGATGAGACAGAGAAGGGCCTCCATTTGTAGCCCTGCTCAGGATAGGAATTGCATCCATGTAAAAACTATCTGCACACAGCTGTGCAGTGCCAGTTGTATTTCTGTGCAAGGGGAACTACAAAGCTGTACAGAAAATGGAATCACCCGGATGCTGAATAAATCTAGGTGCCAGTAACATTGCAGGTGTGTGTAACAGGCTTCTCTGCACTCCTCTGCTTGGGCAAACCCTGGTTTAGCCTCTATGCCAAGTCAGAGTATTGAAGTGTTTTGTCAATCTTGCACTTTGTGCAGGGAACATTTTTATGTTAGAGGCAGTGTATTTAGCAGCTGCATTGGACTACTTGAGAACGTATCTCAGTCAGAGCACTTTTCATTAAAAAATAATATTTTAACAAAGAGCATAGAATTCTTGCATGATTGGAACAGGAAGTCTTTCCTATCTAGGGGAAAAAAAAAGTTCTGCTCCTTTGTGTATTGCATTCTTCACAATTTGCAGCAAAAGCTTCCTATTAAGCCTTTGTGAAGAGCATACAATTCAAGAAAATTACATAATTAAATTTATATTTAGGTAGAATGGTTACATCTTTTTTTTTTTTTTTTTCTTTTTTTTTTTTCTTCAGTCTCTGTGACTGGGTGTAAAAATAGTGTTATCTCACAAAAGTTGCAGTGTGCCATTTTGATAGCAATATTCAAACTTGGAAATACCTGTACCTAAGATCTTGCATACTTGCTCATTTGACTATTGACATGTTATATTTAAAAATCAACATTTCCCTGAGGTATTTAGAATGATTTTTTAAAAGTTCATTTAAATACAGGCGCAATTATGTGCGAACGTATAGTTATAGAAATTGCAGTAGACTTATAGCAATGATTTTTAACACCTGTACAAAACTCTCCGTGCTTCTTGGCAAGAAAAGTATAATACACCAAGGTGAAGGCAAAGACATTCCTCCTGTTAGATGTTGGTCAAAACCTATTTATGATTGTATTTTGGTCTGTAATTGCAAATGTAAAGAACATTTGAAAAAAAAAAAAAAAAAGAAAACAACAAACTATACGTCTTGAGATTCTGCCTGCTATGCCAACTTTCCTAATTTTATACATGACAGACAAGAAATGAGCATCTCTTTCAGAAAGGAAGAATGCTCAGCAAATGATCTTCATCATCAGTCATCCATATCTGTCTGGCACTGCCAATTGCCAAAGGAGAAGTAATTTCCTGAGTGAAAAAGTAGGTAAAATGAGATGAACGTTTGCCCTTTCAGGACTCACGTAATGTGAGCACCTCCTTTCAGAATATAAAGGTGTATGGGACCAGGTGAACACTTCGTACCTGTTGTGGGAGATGTAATTCCAGGAAACCTGTATTTGCCTTGGTAAAGCTCCCATATAGGATTCACTCTGATTCTAAATGAGCATTCTCATTTTGAACAAGTTCTTCAAAAAAATAAAAATAAATAAATAAAATAAAATGTTATGACAAGCCTTGCTTTTTTTTTTTTTTTTTTCCCCTCTTTTAAGTAAAAGAAATATGTGCTGCTAAGAGTTATCATCTGCTTCCAGCAAATGTCACTTCCAGGCTTTTTTCCCCTTGCATTTGTGAAAGTCAGCAGATTTGTCAGCTTCAAAATCAGGGGAGGAGTGATACTGTTGCAGCTTTTTAGCTTTTACCAGCGGCAGCTATATCTTTCAAATTTAGGATAAATGGCTCTGTCTACATTTAATGCTGTCACAGTCTTCGTTTTTAGTGTAAAATAGAAATAAAAACTGCAAAATACAGAAACAATGCTGGATGCTTGTTTGCATGTTACCACAAAAACTTTTTTTTTGTTGTTTGTTTTTGTTTTGTTTTTGTTTTTGTGTTGTAGGCATATCTAGAAAGTACAAAGGAATAAGCTGTTTCTGTAATTGCTTACCTATGAGACTGAATCCTGCAAGGTCATGAGGTAGATGAATGGTTGAAGATCATGGCTGTATTTAAAATTGTTTCAATTCCTGAGGAAGCTGTTTTGTCCAAATTCTACGACATGTAGTAAAAATCCCTGGAGATACCATAATAATAAGGGGGAAACATGTATTTATATTTATTTATTTATTTATTTATTAGTATGTACATCTAACTAAAGTCCTCAACAGTTCTGCAGATGAGTCTTTTCTCTAGACAACCAAATATTGAAATATTTTGCTTTGCCATTGTCCATGTTGGGGGAATAACATGAATTCAGGCTTCTTGTATGTTTCTGCAGAATGTGGAGTGTAAATCTGACAGAGGGAAAAATTAAAACTTACTGGAAGTCAGAGTATTTTGGAGACACTCCAGAGCAAGAGGGAAAGTTCAGTAACAGAAACAAAACTACTGCTTTATATACAGATTTATAGCTGTGGAACAGAATAGGAAATCACTTCGATTTGAAAACATTTAACTGCTTCAATTTGAAGACCTTTATGTTAAGTTGAGGTTGCGCACTTAACAAACCGCATGCCAGACATAGATTTCAAAAATTTCCCTTGCAAACTGAATCTGAGAAAGTAGTTAAGGGTTTCTATCTGAAAGTCAGAGCTAGAAAAGAGCTGGCTGGCTTTGGGATGGAAACTGTGGGAGTTGGGGCATCAGTCCAGCTCCCTAGGCTTTGCTGAGAGCTCAGGACTGCCAATCAACTGTGTTTGTGGCCAGTTACTTAACGTGAGAGAGGGCTGCTTGGGTTGGAGCTCAAGGATTTCCTGACTGTGGGGAAAAACAAAGTTGCAACAGCTCTGGGCCTCCCTTGTTGGGTTGCCAGGCTCAGTAGTTCAGAGCTGGTATGTACCGTAGAGCCTGAGCTCTGCAGGAGCGCCCTGGATAAGGTAGCAAAGTCTGAGTTGCTGGCACTCTGCCTACATCCTCTTAGATGGCATCAAAGGCTATGTGCTCTTGCAGTTTCTGATAAAAACTTGTTTTTCTGGGTAACTTCCAAGCAGTTCTGCCAAGAAATTTAGAACATCAGAGATGCTGAGCCAGCAAGAAGAGCTGACCAACCAGTTTTGTTTTCTTTTTATTCTACTTAGAAGTGGTAGAATAAGGAATTGAAAAGAGAAGAAAAAAAAAAAAAGAGAGGGCATAATACAGTACTGAGTCTTGGAAAGCAGGCACACAGCTGAACATGCTAAACAAGTAGCTTCCTATAACTGACTAAAATAAAACCTTCTAAACACTTGAATAATGGGTAAGTTTAACACTCAGTCTCTGAAAAAAGTCACTCCTTTTAAGATGTTTCAAGTTGAACACCCCAAAGGAAACTTAAATTGCAAAGTACTGCAAATCAAAGCTCAGCTTTCTCATGTCTTGAGCTGTGTGTCTGCTTACAGACACCATGAGCATAGACCATTCATTGTGCTATACTGAGTGGGAGGTGAGGAATGAATGGGAAAGTGCACAAGTGCTTAGTGATTTTTCTCCTTTTCTGATCCCTTTCACAGATGAAATGCTTGAGCAACTGAATATCTTAGTATTTTAAATACTTGCTGTCTGGGTTTAAATCTAGATTTAGGAACTAATTTTAAAATGAAAGTTCTTTCTAGTTAGTTTTCAGAATTAGTAAGCATTTTTAATCATTTTTATAAGTTTTTAGCTACAGTTGCTTTGGCTACTTCATTTTTAATTCCCGATGTTTCTACAAGAGATTTTTTCTCAATATGTATGTGGTCACAGATATGATGAAGAGGGGAATGAGAACCTTCCAGCACTTCTGGATTTGAGGAATATGAACAGTATTGTACTTGTCTTTGAGGCACATAGAAAGACCTATTGCTAGTGCTGTTAAAAATGGAAACCAGCTGCTGTTAGGAGAAAATGGGAGCAGCATTTGATTTTTCTAGTGTGATCATTAAGAATATACTCAAATGTACCTCTAACTTGAATTTTAAAGAGTCATTTCTCTTTGCTTGTGATTATCTACAATTACGAGGGCATTTTGTAAGAGATTACCATGCTGCTCTTCCTAACCTTTCTTTAGATGCTTCATTTTTTACTTCTCAGATCATTTTTCCTTCCGATCTTGATTTCAGCTAGGGTGTTTAAAGATGATGCCTCTGTAGTGACCATAGCTTAGATTCTGAAATAAGTGTTATTTTGCTGTAGAAAGTGCTAAGCGATCAGCTGGGAAATGACCTGCATAGACAGTGAGGTTTTGGCTTTTACTTTTTTTTTTTTTTTTCAGTTTCTAATTTATTTATTTCAATTTTCTTTCTTTTACTGTTTATTCTATTTATAAACTGTAGATGCTCAGATCCATACTGCTTGGTATTGCTTTTTTTTTTTTTTTAAAGTGTGACAGTACAGGTGTATCTTAAGAGACCATGTCCTGAACTGTGGCTATCAATATCAGCTCACAGTATTTCTCCTTAACATTTGCATGCTGTTAAGTCTTTTTTCTTTTTTTTTCCTTTTTTTTTTTTTTTTTTTCCCCCTTCGTTCTTTTAACAGACCTGATCCCAAACTCTTTGGAATTAAGGACTTATTTTTCATTGATTTAAGTTATATAAATATTGATTTAAAAGTCCTTATACAGTAAATGAAAGTATGGAATCCTTCTGTATCTTTTTCAATCTTTCTGAACTTTACTAACTTTTGTGGAATGGGAATATTAAATAGCTTGTCTTTACAATAAGGCTCAAAATGTTTATGCCTGTTTCTTTTGTTCATCTAATAAATGTATTCAGATCAAGCAGATAACTTATGGTGATGAAGAAAACAAAAACAAAACCAAAAAACATTAATTTTAGTTTGAACCAGCTTGAGATGTATAAAATCACAACCAACTTATGCCCATTTATCTGTTTTTAAATGAGGAAAAATATTACTTTTGATTAAGTTGTTAAGCACATAAGTGAACATTTGTGGCTCTTTCTGTATAACTGCTTTTTAGTGTCAGGGCTGCAGTGTATATGTATTCCCTTCATTCCCCTTCATGGTGAATGCAAAGATGAAAAAGCCCAGACAAGGTTTGCCTATGTAGAAAACATGTAGGACTTCCGCCTGTTTTTATGGCTTTAAAGCCAAGATGGAACAGGGTAGAAAAGAACAGTGTTCTACCACAACCTGAAAGAAAAGCAGTGAGATGTGATATGGAAGACAGAGACCTATGAAACACCATTTCATTTTTTCCCTTTTCTCATCCAAGTACTACTCTTTTTCCCCATTGCCTGTTGTCCCATCAAAGTTTTAGCCTAGCTAATAAAATATAAATGTAGTGCTAAACTTCCATCTGCTGTCTGTGCTGTGAATCAAGGTTACGAATGGCAGCATACATGCAAGGTATGCACTTGCATCTGTCCGTGTAGCTCAACTTTACTGTCATAGATGATGGAGTGCCTGACAGGATAGCTACCCATGTGGCAATACAGCTGTTTTCATTTATTCTACATAATTAGTTTTGATTAATGTACATATCGATTTCAATGTATTATGCAAACTCCGTATAAAATTAGGGCCTCTTTGTTGACTAGAATAGGCCTCAGTGCATATATCTATGCTTTGCATCAATAAGTAAGCTAGCAGCAAGAGGGATGATGCATTTACGTAAGGTAGTTCAATATCTTGCCAATAAGTTTACATGGTGTAGGAAGTATCAGTGTTGCTCTCAGCATAAACAAGAGGTGAAAGACTACAGACTCATTGACATTGCTAGAGTATTTATAATTTAAGAACTTTGATGTTCTTAAGTTAGTTGCTGTATGGTTCTCCAGAGTATAAAGAGGATATAGCTTTCAGCCTCTTTCAGCCTTCTGAAAGCTAACTCTATTTTTCTTACGTTCTTTAACGAGGTGACTGTGCTTTATTTTCCAGTTAAATGGTAGGGGTTAAAAAATCTTTTTCTCTTCTCTTGTGCTTTTTTTTTTTTTTTTTTTTTTTTTGATGACTTGAAATATCCTTTGGGATATGCAGATGCTGGAAGAAAAATCAATGATACAGAACACTGGTATTCTACTATTCTACTTGGAAATTGATGGTAATGATAAGATCTGCTAACTTGTACTTTTATGGTGATTTTCAGAAGCTTCCTATTCTTTCAGCTGCTGCACCAAATCAGTGTCAAAAAGGACAAGTTACAGGCTTGTAGTCCTGTTGGCATTGCTCTTTAAGAGAAAATGCTGCTTTGAAGACAAGATCTTGTCCTTGCAATACTGTTTGAATCAAGAATGCACTTGAATTTTTTTCCTGTTGTTCCTGAGTCAGAAATATTTCCTGAGGACTCCTGAAGGTCTTCCTGAATGGAAAGTCACAGCATAAGCAGTAGGAGGCATATTTTAAAAGCAAATGCAAAACAAAGTAGATGATAACCTTACCACAGATCATTTCAGAACAACAACAACAACAAAGTTTGTTATTATGCAATTAAAGAATAGTGTTACCCTTACAAGTGAACTAAGCTATCTGACAGTGAGAATTATGTAGTCTTTCTAGGTAAAAAGTGTTGTTGTTATGAGGGATCTGTAATATTCTTATTTCTTTCTTGTTCCAAGAACTCTTTCATTGTCAGGTGCCCACCTGGTACTAGATTAATATACTCTACAAATCTAGTCTTTTGAGTTTCTACTGGTGATATATTTCAGCAATGGATGTGTCATCTAGATCAGGCTCTAGTAAGGTAACAGTATGGCATGCTCAGCAAATAAGCTGCCCAGACAGTATATATTTCTGTAAAATTTAACATGAAAGTAGTTAAGGAAAAAGTTGGAAATGTCTTACTGATCCTATCCATAGTATATTAACACAAGTGGATATATTGTATAAATGTATAAAACTATATCTACTAAGATGTTAAATTCCACTGGTGTGAAAGCACTGACCTGGTGATTGATAAAATAATTTAAAGAAAAGTTGATTTACCATCAGTCTAGCATTTTTTCTTGTCTCTAACTTACCTATATTTCTAATTACAAGTTTATGCTTGTGAGTATTCTCAATATACCACAAATGGGATTTTAGAATAAAGATGGATCTCATGCTCCTGCATGGAACAGTACAAGCTGAAGCATGAAAAAAGACAGTTATCTAACATTTCCTCTGAGTTAAAAACTATGTCTAAATGAACTTCTTAAAACGAAGTGGTAAAATGAGAGAACTTAGTTTTCATCTTCCTCAAATGCTAGAGAAGCCATCTGATATCTCAATACTATCCTTGGGGGTAAAAATATTTCTTAACAGAAGTAAGGAGTCATGACAGTGGCAGAACAAAGCATGTTTTATCAGTTTGACATTTGCCCAATGTTTTGCTTTAGGAAGCACTTAATTAGATTTACTATTGCTGTAAATTTTCCATATAAAAATATAACTTGTTCAAAGAAGTTCATAAATAACTTTTGCCTTCCATTCAGCTGGCTCTCTCAGCACAGTATCAGTCACAGAAGAGAAATCCATTATTTTCTTTAAAATAATGATTTAGTTTAAAATCAATTACACTGAACAAGTTGGGACTATAATTGCAAAAGGAAGTCTTTATAAATGATTTGTCAATAGATGATTTGGAGCAGTGCTGGGCAAATCACAGAAGTGAATAATTTTCCCTTAGAAATTTTGATTTGCAGCAGTCTCCATAGCCTGAGACAATACTGGCTTTAGGCTTCTTCAGTATCAGCACAGTAACTGAAGTTGATCACATTATACACTGGGAAAAGAAACGTCATTGAAGAGATGGTAGAAGCTGTCCATAGGGATAGTTAGTGTTATGGTAGATGATAATGCCATATGAATGTGTTTTAAGATACACTTCATAAGCAAGTTTTGATCTCTTTGTATGCAGAAGGATTTATAGAATGCAATATTGAGATGCTGAATCATTTTATTTCTGTGTAGCATTAGGCTGACAGAAGTCTAGACACATTAATTGTTTTGAACTCATTGCTTCGAAAATTTGTTCTTGTTATATTCTACAATTAAGTAAGATTGCTATTGAAATTTCTTTATTGAGGTTATTTCAAGGTCTTTATACTTATGAGCCATAAATGAACAGTGCATTAATTTGATTTTAAACATTATGAAATAATTTTGCTTGAACCATGAGGTGACTTCAATCTCATTTGCAGTATTGTCTATGGCTAATTACTTTGTAATGATACTATAATATATATATATATATATATATATATATATATATATATATGTTTTAGAGATCCTACTGAAACCTGATCCGTTTTAAGCAAAAGACAGAACTAAGCTATATTTTTTTGTAGTCTTTGATATTTTTTCTATGCAATTCTACCTGCTGCATGAAAAGCTTCCTTGATACTTGGAATGTGCTTCTGTTGTGGGCATCAGTAGCATATCATTCGATGAGATGTGTCAGTCTACTTGCTGGAAGCAAGAATGCAGATTTCATGTAGGAAAAGCACAGTACATTTTGGCCTAATAAAACTCTCTCCTAATGTAGAAGCTTTGGTAAAGCTGTTTTGCTAATATTTACAGAAACAAAACTAAGAATTCCTAGTTGCCTTGGAGCCTGGAAGAAGACTTCATGCCCTTTTGCAAAGAACTTTTTTCCTGTTCCCACTTCCATTTCTTCCCTCCTCCCCCGTCATTTGAAGAAATTAGGAGCACAATAAAAGGGTAAAAATTGTTGAGATTTACGGTAAGACTCTTTTCCTGTCAATTGTCAGATAACAACAAACAAACAAAAGCTTAAAGACAGCTTAAATATAGGAAAATTGTGCGCTTAGGAGCTGTACAGAAATTTTTCCTGACCTTTAGCACCAACTGAATATACAAACTTAAATAAAAATCCACCTCCATCAGGAATATTGTGAGCCCCTAATGATGCAGATATCAGGACTTCAAAGGGTAATTCCTGTAGAGAGCTCATTAATGTGCTGGTTTACATTTACATACTCATCCGTTCAAAACTTAGCAGCTCTAGGTAATTTTGTAACTCTACATGTCTAATTTCTTCTAGGATGGGTATGTTCTGTAAATTCTGTAATCAAGTAATCAACTCTATGGAGAATGTGGTTTGCTTCCAGTGTTAATGGAGGGAAAAAAAGAAAAAAAAAGAAGTACCAGAAACAAAATTTGTGTGTAATGGTCCATTGTTTAGGGGAGCTGCTACTTAGCTGCTTCTTCAAGCTGCTACTTGTGGTAATGTTCCCTTTCCCTTTGCTTCTTTTTTGTTTTGTTTTGTTCTTATTTTCAGGTTTTCATCCTTAGTTTTATTGAATGTTGCTTAGAAAAAGATCTTGCCTGTACATGTATAATTAGGCATTAATATGATACTCCATCTCAGTACTGACCTCTAGTCCGCATTTGTGAAGGTGCATTCTGACATTGCCTAGACCTTTACAGGTTCAAACAAGCACTTGATAGGTACCTCAGCAGAGTCATTTTAATATTTTTTAACTCATTCCTACTTAGAAATAATATTTGCAAAAATCAAGCTGAATCTGTATTTTGTGCCCTGCAAACAACATCTCTGATGCATGTATTTTATTGCTGTAAAATGAGATTGGTGTAACCAACAACCTTCATGAAAGTGTAAGTAATATATAAAAGCAATTTAACTAAGCTGAAATACCATCTGTATTTTGAAGTTTAGAACTACATATTGCAAGATTCATGTGACAAAAGCTTTTAAACAGTCATTGTTTTTCAGTAAATCCAAAATACTGGGATTTTCTTTAAAAAGCATAGATGATTATTTATGTTGCATTTTACTTTCCTTCTCTTTCTGCAGCACCCCCAGTCCTAAAGTGTACTTCAGGAATTTCTCATTAAATAAAATAATAAAGCATATTGCTTTGTTAAAAATGAAATATTAGAGAATGTGATTTAAAAAAAAATAAAAAAT
Source organism: Anas acuta (assembly GCF_963932015.1). NCBI lineage: Eukaryota > Metazoa > Chordata > Aves > Anseriformes > Anatidae > Anas > Anas acuta. The sequence goes on along the minus strand of NC_088984.1, from coordinate 34,704,005 downwards.
AACAAAATTCAGTAGCAGTGACATTTTCCAAGAGAAAGCATATATTCAATAAACTCGTGAGGGTTCACAGGAGGTGATATTAGCTTTTTGAGAAGATGGTCATTTTTAAGAAGCTTCATTTTTTTTTTTTTAAATGAATAAAATTTCAAACATTAGTTTGTCATGGTTGCTCACTACTCTGTAAGGAAATGTTAGCATAAAACATCTTCAGACCTTTCTATTGCAGTAGTTCTCTTTACCAGCGATGTACTAGATCATTATTTTAGCTTCCTAGAAATGTCTACTTGAATTCTATAATTTTTTTCATGTAAACATAAATAAAACTTCCAGTTTAAGATTTGTCTTTTTTTAAAACTGTCAATATTTTTTTCTGCTATTATGAGGATGGAACCACAGTTTTTTTGGAAGAAAAAAGAAATGTTTTGTTCAAGTTACACAAAGTACATGTGAACATTGTGTTCACTGAGACGATGAAACAAACATACAAAAAAAATAATCAAAACTGACTTGTGCTTAAGGTCTCTGCTGGTCACTTTCTGGTGAGTTCAGCCACAGTACACTTCTGCACAGAATAATTTGTCTTTCTACAGAAACCTAATTTAACTCCAAAACTAAGAATTATAGGAAGTGTTTTGAATATGCTTGAATGTATGATGCTCAAGGAGAATATAACATAGATTATGAATTTTATGGGAGTAAGAAATGTTCCAGTACTGTGTTGTTTTTGCAGATCAAGTGTGAAGTGACCTTAGCAATTTAGCTTCACAGTCAAAATAATTACCTAAGAAACCTCTTGCTTCCCCTGTAAACAAGATGAATCCTCTTAATGAAAGTAAGAATACTCAGTAATTTACAATCAAGATATCCAAGAGCAACCAAGAATTTGAGAAGTCTTTTTGCAGTGGATGAGAAACAAGTTTGAAATAACTATTTACCTATAGGGAATAAGATGTCTTTCACAATTCTCAGGCTGTATGTTCAAAACAATACTCTCAAATTTTTAGTTGCTAGTGAAAATATAGGACTGCTCAGCTCCATCAGTTACTCTAATCCTTCCAAAGTTATTGTAGAGTTATCTAATGGGAACCTACTACATTCATATGTTTTTGTTTTTGTTTTTTTGTTTGTTTTGTTTTTGTTTTTTTTTCCTCATGTATTTAATCTGCTAAGCATTTTCCCACCTATATCTCTCAAATAACTCTTCAGATCTCTGATTCAACGTAGACTGAAGGGAATCATTACCCAAGATGTTTTGAGTAGAATAAATGGCAGTCTGGAATGCCAAAGGCAGATTGCCATTGAAAATTATTTGAGAACAAATGCACTTGGAAGTGCAAATGAATACTTACAAATGAGACTTTCAAGGGTAGTTAGGTAGTCAAAGATGCAAATAAGCACCTGACTAATTTGATATCACTGACAGTTGGGTTCTTTGAAAATCCTATTTTATGCTTATTTACATCTTTATCATTAAAGTCTGCTGTCCTAAATCATGTGTTGCCTACTTACGGAAAATTTCCATTGTATTTATGGAAGTGTAATGTAAGCAGGAAGAGGAAAAACTTCTATCTCCTTTCCACCCCTGAGTTAATTTTCCTCAAAGTTATTGTAATTACAAAAACTAATGTTATGCATTCTGTAGGAGATAAACTTGTCGGCTCTAGGGAGCAATAAATTATGTACACATCATAATTAGCAACATTAGGAAGTTACATTATTTATAAGGATAGAAACATTTTCAGTAACGTGACATCCAGGTGTTGTATGTGATAGTAGATAGAAACTGAATTATGTAATTGTTAAATCCCAAAGAGAAGGTCATGACTCATGCTGTCTGAGATCTGGAGGAGATAATTGCTGCAAATATTTGCCAATTAAAGGAGAATCAGAAAATAATTGATAAATAGTATTTTTATATGAAAGATGCTGAAAAATTATTCAGCAACTTAAAGATAGCCTGATAAGCACTTCACCATGCCTGCTTTCAAAATTGGTCTCACTCTTATTTGCAAGTGTTTTTAGGCTGGATATTTGAGTACTAATTAGGAGGACATATTTCATTAGCTTGCATTTTTAGCCAAAACTTTTAGTTGAAACATCTTAACTTTGAGTTGATCTCTGAGAAAGTTTTTAATCAAACTCCTGCTGGACTGGGGAATGGGATACCACAACAAACTCTTGCTGGTTCTGGATTATTAAATGAAACCTTCCATGACCTGTCAGTTGTGTTTCTAACAAACTTTTCTCTTTTTGCTATTAGCATTACCCTCTGATGCTGGAACACTGTCAGACATTAAGTGGCAACTTTGTCTCACGATAAATAAATGAAACTTAGCAGTTTATGAGATTAATGGCCTAAAAGGCAAAGAAATTACATATAGATGTATGTGTTTCTATATACAGGGGCTTTTTTCTTTGTTTTATAATATGTGGTTTTGCCAGTTTTCTAGTACTCCTAAATTGTTAGCTGTCTATTATTGTAATTATTGTAATTGCTTGTGGATTATTTGCAAGATAAGGTAAAATTTAATTTTCTAAGTAGAAATATTTTTATGCAGGAAAATAAAATGGTAAATAGAATGAGCTGAAGGATTAATGGTGCATTAAAATCAGGCAAGCTGGAGAAATACATACATATATGTATAAAACTTGTCAGTAGACAAGGTTGAGGTAAGAACTGGAATGAATGCCTATTGTCATTTAATGTAATAGCATGATTGTTTATTTTGATTGAGATTGTAGTATTATCTTTGAGTATTGGAAAGCACAGCTCAGTTTGGAAGACATTTTCAAATAGGTGACACTTAAAACACACATAAATGTCTGTTACACAGATGAAAGAATGGCATTTTACCTCCTCTTGAACAAGTTACCCTAAAAATAAATTGTATATTAAACCTTAATGCTTTAGAATAAAGAGTATCACCTTTCCAAACAGGCCTCTGTGTTACCTCCAAATACATTTTATGAGAAGAGTTAGTCAGACTTTCTGAAGTAATTTTATTATGAGAGCTGCTTAGAGGAAGTTAACACTTTCCTTCTTCCTCTGGTAAAGTGGCCAAGCAAATTCCTTTCAGTAACTTTTAAATTCATCAAGGGAGACAGATAAAGGCAGAATTACAATGTGATTTCAATGTGTCTTGCTGGGATGATGATATACATCTAGGAGAGTGGGAGGGAAAGGGAGAGGTTGGGTGTAAATGTAATAATTTTTCCCTGAGACTAATTGTATTTGATTACCCATGATAATATAGGCTAAATGATTTCCTTCCAGAACATATCTGACAGGGTATTTTTAAATCAATAAAAAGATACAAAGGTTTCTGTAACTAAAACTGCAGCCACACCTTGGGTTACCATAAAATAATCTAGGCAAGGAATATTTCTATCTAAAGACTCTACTAATTTATTTAAATAATATGTCACACTAATCGCTTAATGCCTGTTATGATTTCTTCCTGGACTACTTATGCTCCTGCATTAGGCAATTTGTTTGGGTCCTATTATTTCAAGCCAGTTTGTGTACAGGATTAATCAGTGCTGTGTTATGATTGACACTGTGAGGCAATCAAGCATCAACAAGTGTGCTTAGGCTCATTGTAGCCAAAATGATTACCGATAATAATCCATCTGACCTTTAGCAGAGCCTGTTGAACCTTGCACCCTTGAAGTTGAGGATCTAGCTTCATTCTTAGTATGATGAATGTTGGAGGCTTTGAGTTTCATCCTGTCAGGACTCACTTCTCACCAAGCTTTTGGAAGCACTGTGTAAGGAACAAAAATAGATGTTATAATTTCTGCAGCTATAAAATCAACAACTCGGTAGAATCTCTCAAAAGGAGAACTTGATTCAACATGTTTTTTTCTTCAAAATGTCTGCCTTTAGCTGAAGTATCTCATCATTTTACCATCAAAGGAAGAAAAGAAAAAATACATATAAAAATAAAAAATCCTAAGTTCAGCCTGTTTTCTGTCTACTGAAATGTGTAAAAAAATAAAATTAAATCAAGGGAAGCAACAAAATTGAAATAAATTCTTTATGCCTGTAAGCAGATATGCTTCTTCACTAGTAAACAGGAAAACAAAAAAAAAAAAAAAAAAAAAAAAAAAAAAGTTACTTCAAAATAATCATTTGCAAGATAGCAGATATGTTTGCCAGATATGACTCTTTGACGTGACTATTAAACCAGGTTAGAAAGATGGAAAAAGTTCTGACAGATCTTTCCTGCTGGTATTTAGCACAGTTGGGGCATGTATGAGTGCAGACACAATTTCAGGATGTTTCTGTAAAGCAAACAGCTGTATTGATAGTGACTGCTGTCATCTGCCAAGGCTAGACTTTTGCCCTTTCCAGCACTGATGCTTGTGGTAGATGACTGTGATATATGGCGTGGGAGGTGGGGGGGTGGGGGCAAAAGTTTCGGAGCACGGCAAAAGTTTCTTGCTCTCTGTTGTAGGAAAGACAATCTGTATATGTAATTTTAAACTCAGAAATCAATTTAATGTTTTCAATTTTATATAGTGGAGTGATATGGAAGTCTTATAGGATTTTTGATATTGCTTTTGTTCATGAACCACTGACCTAGTTTATGTGACTGAAGTAAGCAAAAAGGTTCAGATTCTTGCCAGCCAGCCCACAGTGCATGATACCTGGTTAGCTGGTGCGCTAAGGTGAACTAGTCTTAAAGTGAAAGGATTGGAGGTGTGTGGCTGTATAGTTCAAATTAACAAAGGTACAGTAATTTAAATTTTCCCTTTTGACAAAATCCATTGATACTCTTACCTAGGAACACTCAGAAGATTTTATTAAATCCTTTGAATTCCTAAACTATGGAAATACCTTTACATTCTTCACACGTTTTATTATACGTTATGGTCTCTATGCACATAATTTCCTTTATATATATATATATATATATATATATATATATATATATATATATACTTAATTCTCTTTGACTTTTTTATTTAGTTTGCCTATTTCTTCTTAATTCTGTATGTTGTCCTTCTGTAAAAAGATTTTCCTGCTTTTATTGAATCTACAAAAAGCTCTTGTAGACTCCATTAAAATAGATCTAATGTTTTCCATACAGTCCAGTAAGCTTGACCGTAAATATGTCACAACACAACAATAATGATTTCCAAAGTAATGGCTGCCAGTGAGGCAATATTTTTTCAGTGACTTGCTCATCTCCTGAACCACTGTATAAATACCAAGAATCCCCTGAAAAGTCCTTGAATATAAAATCATTTTTTATCCTACTTTAGGTACATGCATCTGAGATGGATCATTTTGTGATCTTTACATTTGTTCAAAGTTCATGCAGAAAAATATCTACAGGTACATGTTCCTAAAACATCAAGTTCTGCATTTGTTCATGACCATGACATTTCATTGTAGTTATCGTTAAGGTGACTTAATCTGTAAGCAGTTAAGTATGTGCCCAACTCAGGCAAATAATGTTGATGTAGCCCATTAAAAAAATGAGAGAGGTCTGCAAAGGCACTGATAGGCAGGTTTTCCTTAAACTGCAGAACAACATGAAATAAATTGTCTCCCAGCATAAATATTTGCCTTCCTGGGAATGGAAATGAAGATATGAAAGCTGCTACTATACAAGACGCATTGATGGGGGAAAAAAAAGTTTGTTTTGAAAAAAAAAAAAAAAAAAAAAAAAAAGGATGTGTAGAGAATAGAGCAAGCTTGTAATTGCTAGACTATTAGCCTGGTAAAAAGTAAACTGTCTTTTGGCTCTTGCGATTGACTTATGGCCAGGATAGCAGAGGGCTGCACTCTGGGTGTTTAGCTGCAGTAATAAGCAGTGGAATTAGTCCTTTGGTTTGGCTGTAGTCCTGCTCTCTTGTCATCAGCTGGCAGACATAGCATAATCAATCTTTCATCTTTCAGAACTTCTGACTTCAATTAGAAAATAAACATTGAAATGATAAGCATTTCTCTAGCAGGTGAAAACTTGAAATAAAAAATATTATCAGTTTTTCACTTTTTATAAAGCATTTTAGTAAACAAGGGAAAAGATATGTGTGTATATGTGCATGGAGCACAGGTCTACACATGCCACTGTTTACTCAGCATCTAATGCAGAGGTAATGTTCTGTTTGTTCAACCTTTCTATTAATCCACAACATAAAAGGGCTTCCTTCAGGAGATTCTGGTGTCTACTGCTTCATTTTGGTTCTAAAGTTGACAAGCATTTTTTAATACATAATGTGGCTTAACTCAGAGCCATTCTGGCTGTGGAGATAGCATGTCTCCAAGTCTTTTCTTGGTCCAAAGCAATTTTGCAGTTTCAGGGTAAGGCAAGTCTCTCTAAGTGGCAGCTATATGAAGCAGCTTGTTTTGGTAGACCTGAGAAGTCAACTGGAAAGTTGGATTTGCATCTCTCTTCCCTACCATTATCTTCATATGTAGCATTATTCGTTGTTTGTTAATCTTACTGTAAGACTGATAGTTACCAAATCTTTCATCCTATGTTGGTATTCACCATAAGGACCAATTTGTGAGACTAAGCATGTACTTGGTGTATTGGCCATGACAGGAATCCAGCCTGTTATCTTTTATGTTTTCTACTGTGATCTTTCCTGCTTTGTGATGCTGCACCATCTCCATGGTTGTGTTTGCTTGTGCTGCAACCCTGGGCCTGGCTGCCAGTATCTCCTTCCTGAAACACATCTCAAGCAGTTTCTTTTTTATATTTTTTTTTTTGGTTTGTTATTCTAGGAAACATTGTTCTATGCTCTAGCTATTTTTTTTGTCAAGGTCATATATCTTATTTTCTAATTTAAGGTAGAAAGCATAACTCTAGCATTGATTTGGGGTGAGAAAAACTGTCACTGGTGTTTTGTCATCCAAAGCTTGTCTGACTGCTCTGCTACTGTGTCTTCTGTTGCCCTTCTGTTGCGTGACCACAATTCTTCCTGTCTTGTATTATAACTGTTTGATATAGTTTGTTGTTGTTGTTGTTTTGTCGTAATGTGCAACTTTACTGTATATGGTAGAGAGAGATCATTTATCTAACTAGAAATCATGAAATTGCGTAAGTCCCCTGTGGCTTAAAAAAAAAAAAAAAAAAAAAAAGCTATACAGTATACAGCCTAGCTTTTAAAAAGTCATCTGCCTAAAGCTCTTTCACCCCAAGACCTTTACTTGGATTAGAGGTTATAGATGCTTCTTGTATGCAGAGTATGGAATCTGATATTTTGTCAGTAAGATTTAGGTGGTCATTTTAGAATATTCGGCCCTTGAGTTTTCTTCTATCTAACATACTAGGAATGCTAAATTCAAGTGAGTCCTGCAGTATGTGCCTCAGTTTTCTGAACTGATAACTTTAAGTAATTGAAATGCAAATAACATAGGCTATACTTTTAAATTTTCAAATTTATATTTTTTACTCCATCTGTCTTTGTCCAAGCAGCAACACTTTTGTCACAACATACATGAAGATATTGGATACCATGTCAACATTTTTTTCCAGCTGCACTCAGGTTACATTTTCTAACTAATCTGATTCACTTTTAAGGCAGACAGTCCATAGTTTTAAGACAGACAGCCCATAGTCAAGATGTTATTGAGGAATTTAAGTAATGTTTTTTGTCCTTGCTTACTTCATTTATACCCACAGCAGTAGCAATATTGTCATAGCTCCAACAAAGGAACAAATGCAAAGCAATCAGGTCATGTTATTTCCAACAATGTAAAGAAGCCAGAAAGTAATAGCATCAATTACATTTTTTGCAGGAATGTCACTATAAGGAAAAGTACCAAAAGTTTCTTGGTGGCACTTCCAGAACTCACATGTCTTCCCCTGTCCTAGTTAGGTGCTTCTGAAATAGTATTTTAAGTTATTTAAATAATTGTGAACTCCACTGCTGAGAGATTGAATATGCTAGATCACACTTACACAAAATCTTTTTAAAAGATATTTAAAGAGACTACGGAAGAATTCTTATGAGAATAGTAAGCTCTTATTAAGAGGAAATTATGAAGATTTAAGCCAGTTCTGTAGTAAAAGAGGGTCAATGAAAAGCAACAGTTTGTTAAGGGCTTTTGATATTGTGCAGGTTACAGAATAAACTGTTTTAGTAGAAAAGACCTGACTACATTACGTGATTTATTTTTGATTCATGTCAGAATAAGGTTAAAACTTCTGTTTCTCAGTGGGATTTATTGCATTTATTTTTTTTCTTCTCATTTTTCTTTTTAGATTGTCGTGGACAGAAGTAGCAAAAGTACAGTTGGAACTAACTGCAGCTTTATTAGCTTCAGGATCCTTGGGCATTTAGGTCCAGAGAGTAAACCAGTTTATGCAAAATTCTGGCCTTGCTGACTTCAGTGAGAATATAATTTTATCCCCTGTCTTTAAAGCAAATCTCTTTTTTGACAAAAATGAAGACCAGTGATCAAATCCAATTTGGCACCCGTTGGAATCTAGAATTAATCTTAATTATACAGAGAAAATCTAGGTAGCTTCACTGAAATCTGCTACGTTAAATTGCTGTGAAACAAATGTGAATTAAAACTTATGCTTTTAATGTATATTAATAAGGCTTTACTTTCCTTTAAATGTTTAATTAGTAGTAATTAACAGTAGTTCTCAGACTTTTCAAATAAAATATTTTAAGACAGTTGTGGTTAAATTGAATCTGAAGTATGCTTTGAGGGATTAAAATAAATGTCATTTTCTACTTTCCTGTTGTACAATTAGATCTCAGTGATTTCTGATGGACTAGTTCTCTCAAACACATGCAGAATTAGAATTGTTTTCATCTTTCAACAAAATTCATAGGCTCTGTGATTATAGGTTCCAGCATTACCTGTCAATCTATTCAATACATTCTTATACTTTCTCAGTCAAGCCTAAGAATTCAGCCTTAGCTATCAAAATCCTTTTAAAAATCCATGATGATTTGCAGAAATCCATTGTATATTAAGAAAATTATTCTTGTAATTTGTTATCTTCACTGAACCCTGAAATTCTTTCACGTAATAAAAATTAAACTCCCTTTTATATTTCAATCTTTGAAGAAATTTACATCCACTTTCAACTGAAATGTAAAGTATTATTCACAAAGTTCAGCACTGATAAGCTTAGAAATTCCAGTGATTTGCTCTAGAATGAAAGATATTTATGCAACCAAGGTTTTAATTCTACAGAATACAACAGAACTTTTCTGCCGTGTTTTCTAGTATAACATTAGGCTGTGATGGCTAAGCTTTCTCTGCAATTCTGTCAAAATCTTTTGTTTCTTAAATCTTTTAATAGAGAACAATAATCTGCATGGAAACAAAAACTATTTTATCTCAGCTGCAAATAAGAAATGCAAAAAGAAAGTTTACAATTTAAGTGGAAGTATTGCCCATCCCTGACTGCTATGAATAAGTATTGCAACTTTTTTTGTTCAGCATTCTGCGGTAGAACATGGGAGAGTTATTATGATGTTTATATATAAAATCTGCCCTTTCATAATTTAAACGTTTTAGATAAAATATTCATTTAATTATACAGTGCATGTAGGCATAGAACTAATATATTATTTCTGTTGGCTAGCACTGCATGAATGAAATAGCTTTTTCAATTTCATTATATATATATTTGTTTTATGGTTATTAATATCACTGTATCACTGTTTTAGATATGGTAATTGGAATAAGACTGCTATGAAAAGGTTTCTATTCAGTATATGATACCCTTATAAGTCATAGTAATAATACTCTTTCTAAAAAAGACAAACAATAATAATTGTGGAAAATTGCCATAAGTATTTAACTGTGCAAATTATTCTAATGGGTCTAAGATTGCATACAGAAAAAAGATTAATGATTCCTTCCACTTGAGCCAGGCAAAGGATGTAAACAGCCTGATAGATAACAGTCAGGGCAGTGAGAGAGAATGCTGACATTTTTCTAAGGGCTGAAGATTGCAGGACCCCATTCAGACCATCCATCCTGATGCCTCCCTCCTTAGTGGTGCAAAGGCCCATGGTGATGCTGTCTGACTCCCAGACTCTTGACGTTTCCCTGTACTTTGAAATGAGCCTTATCTTGGTTCTGCAGCTGATTGAATGCCCCTGGAAGTCATTGATCTGCTTTCTTGGAATTCAGTGGACATCAGATTGGGATCATACGGAAAGAAGATTAAATAATTAAAAATAGTCTGCTGATAAATGAGAATCCCCAGTCTCCAGATTACTGGGGACTCAGCGAATTAGTAGGCAAACTACAATAGCACTGAATACACAGTGTTTCCCTTCCTACTTTAAAGATGGAACCATTTGCTACCTATGCATTCAATATTTGACATTATGAAATCTAGTTTGTCAACTAGATTTGATGGCAGACTCAAATTTCTGATTTTTATTTTGAGCCTTTCTTGTGACCTGGGCATTTCAAACTCAGCTTCAGTTCTTTTATCTGCAAAATGATTAAATACTTTGCTAGCATACTCTTACTGTAGTTATTTAAGAAACTGATGTAGGGCTGGCCGTTTGAACCCTTTTCTGAGTGACAGTGGTACACACTTGATAGCTTTGATGGTAAAGTAAGTGATGAGTCTAAACAGTCCATCATTGCAGGGGAGAATGCATCAGCAGAGAACCAGCAGTAAGCAAAAAGAGAGCATGTCTGGGGAAAACAGAATTCCAAATGAAACATTTTCCACAAAGATTATTTTATGTGGTTGGAAATACATTAAAAAAGCAGCAAACAGAATTTACCATCAGTGCAAAAGGAATTAAACTGTGGACACAGATTCTGATTGTTATTATATATATATGATTTTGATTGTTATTTTATATATACATATGTATATATATATATACATGAAAGGCACGTCTACAGAATTTAAAACCTGTAGATGTCTGAAATAGCAAACGTTGCATGGACAATGTCAAAATAAATTGTAAATCAGCTCCTGAGATTCCTTAAACTAAAGAAGGGGATTATTGATCTAGAAGATTTTCTTTCTCTTTTCCCTAAGCTTGTAAGGAATACCAATGAATCGGTCTCTCTTGGAGAGAAAAAAAAATAAATAAATAAAAGAGAGAGAGGGATGTCAATTAAATTGCAGTTTAACAGAAGGGGGAAATTAAACCCCATGGACAAAAGTATGCTGCCTTATGGATGACATTATTTTTAACCAGTTTGCAGACTTACATGATTTCTCTCATCATGCATAACATGATTTCTCCCTTAAACATTCTGGTAGAAAAAATGATCTCAGACTAAAAGCAGAAACTTGGATTTTTGCCACAGTTACCAGCTGAACTTAATCTAAAATTGTTAGCAGGCATTTGATTGAGAATGTCTTATTTTTCTTCCCTGTCAAGAGTTAACACAGCTGCCCCTAATTTTGGTTATTGCTTCTGATAACAGTTCTTAGCTTCTAAGCTGATTTTGAAAGAAACTGGCTATCATTTCCGTATCTTAGAGCCCTAATGTGGGGCATGGTGTATTTTTATTTTTGTTTTGGTATGATTTATTTATTTATTTATTTATTTATTTCACAGAACCACAGTGTAGAAGAATGCTGTGATGGGGCTTTGGAAGATTTTAAATTTAATAATAGTAAACTAAATATTTTCTAAACCACAAAATCGTCTTCACATTAGTCACTTGTATGTCATGTGCACTCTAGTCAGAGTTAGTATGATTTCATATATACACCTATGTAAGATTTCCAACACTTAGATTGGTCTGATATATAAGATAATCAATTTCAACTTTTCTGCTCATAAATTCCTGTGTAAAAGCATTTGATTTTGAAGTTTTATGAAAGAATTTTGTCCCAGCTGCTGAAATGCAGTGAGATGAATCTTGTGCTCTTCACTTCATTTCACACGTTTACATATGTACATAAAAACCACCAAAAAAAAAAAAAAAACACAAACAAACTATGAGGCAGAAACATTAATTTAAGGAGATAGAATTAAAGGTGTGTACTAGGAATTGAAGAATTGTTAACATCAGCTAACAGCAATTAAAAGCAGTCCTTGAAACAATAATATATAGTTCTGGGAAGCCTAATGCCTTGATATGACGAAGGAAAATATTCATGCATAAAAATATAATCGCGTAAAATGCACAAAATCTTTTGCTCTCAACCCCCCTCTTTGCCCACCATTAAAAAAAAAAAAAAAAAAAAAAAAGCAATGTTGTTTGAAAAATGAAAAAAATATATTATAATTTGTATATTTTCTCTTGACAGGTCTTTCATAAAAGCATTAATTACGATATTCTGAAATCAGAGTTTTATACATTAGGAGGTTTCTACATATGTGGTATATTTGAGAACAACATATTGAAATGGCTCAGAGGCTTGAACTGTCTGACCTGGTATGCTACATCATGACATATATTTTGAAGAAAAAATGCTTTATAGGCCTGTGTTTAGAGAAAAAATGCATGACTGTTTTTGTACTTCTTATGAGAAATCAAGCCTGTAAGCTTTTGTCTCTCTGTATAGTCTGTATCTCAAGTGTTCTTAATACGGAGGAGCAGTGAGTATAATAATTCTGTTAGAGAGCTATCTCCTGTGGCAATTTTCTGTTGAATGACATATGAGACACCAGGCTCATCCACCAAAATGGACAGGGGCCATAACGCTATCTCTGAAGTCATATAGGGGGCAAAAAACAACAAAAAAAAATCCAGCTGTTTACTATTTTCTGACTTCAGTACTGCAAACTGAAGGATTATATTTTTGAATACCTGAGACAGAGACTGACAGAGTTCAGGGTTATTTCTGACAGCTAGACTTGGAGTCTGCAAACATTAACAGCTGTTTTTTTTTTCTTTGACATACATATTTAGGGATAACATAAATCTGTAGAAATGTCAAATGTAATTAAAATTTTAGTTCTTTTAATATTACCTGTCTATTTTGAGTACAGGAATAGCTGAGATTACTGCAAAGGAAATTCAAAGTGCCAAGGACAACCAGTGAATGCTGAAAAAAGCAGAAAGGCCAACAAAGACTGATAGTCCCAAAGGTCCCCTAAATCTCAGAGAACTGGAAATGGCTGCAGTGGGAGGAGAACTGTGTCTCAGTTCAGTCCAAGAAGCAGGTGGTGCCAGCATGAACATGCGTGTGTTCTATGATCAGAAAGCTCTAGCAGGTTTTCAGAATGTCCTGAGGACTTTCAATGAAATACTTTTAATCTAAAAAAACAAGGCACTAAGTTCATCCAATCTATCACTAATAAAGAAGTGTATCTTAGTGAAGAGAACAGCAAACTACTTGTATTTATATATACGTAGGACTGTGCTTAGTCCTATGCCTTACAAAAAATTCTGTAGCCAGGTTGCTTATCTTTGGGAGATCATCTCAAGGGTGAGAAAATTAAAATTCAATCCTTTTCTTTGGCAGTAAATGTAAATGATAAATTAGCAATCTTTATATACCAATATTTGATTCAGCATTCTAAGAGAAACCGTAGTGATAATGAATCCCTACATAAGTGCTATGATATACCAATAACTTATTAGGACAATTTAATTCTAAAGTATCCTGACACCAGTTCTTTCAAGTATGGGCACTTCTGTATCATACAAATAGTTATCCTTGAGAACACAAATTGGATTAGCATCTGATGTTCAGAGTAATCATCGTATTACTATCAATGATATTGGATTTTCTCACTGGAAAGTTTTAATATGAATGTGGACTAAAAGCTATTTCTATCTGTCACATTCTCAAATCTTCAAAGGAACATGAACATGTTATTGATTCCAATTGGTTAGAAAAAGTTGGATAATGAGTTGATTCTTGTTAGTTGATAAAGAAAGTTGGCAATATTTGTGATGCAAGTTAGTATGTCTAGAAAGAGATAAGGATATCCTCATGGATGCTCTTGAAAGTAATTGTAATTTAGAGGTAAATGGAACTAGAATGTTCTCTTACCATTTATTGCTTGTATTTACATATCCCGTAAAAACAAATGTCAGCCATTCAAACATATGTGGTCAAAGTATAGGTTGGGTCTAGAATTCTATGTCAGTTATACAAAAACTGGAAGTTTTAGTTTGTTTGTTTGTCTGTTTGTTCTAATGGTAGTCTTGAATTAGTGGGATGGCTTCAGGTGTAGGGTGAAGGCATCTGGAGAGGCAAGAAAGAAGGGTGTCATTAAATGACTATGCTTCAGGTACAAAGACAGCTTGGTAGTGGTAAGTGATTTATTTATCTATTTATTTATTAAGGATCTTTTCCCCTGTTTTCACACACTACACATCAGTCATGTGTATGAATTTAATTTTTACTCAGGCTAGGCATGATGTTGTTTCAATCTAAGCAAAAATGAATTTTAAACCCAATTTAAGTTGTATTTCGTCTTAACATATTTAAAATCAAAGACATGAGAAGAAAACCTTGTGCATTAAAATGGCGTTATACTTCTGTTAGATGTTGGCAATAAGTGAAGGTTTTACAAAAAGCTCTAAAAGAATTTCTAAAAAGCATAAATGTTATGTGCACGTCATGAACTATTAGGTGGTTTTTGTTTGTTTGTTTGTTTGTTTTTAGTCTTTTATTGTTTTGTTGTGTTTTTAACCTGTACCAAAATACATAAATGTTGAATTCAAAAATAAAGGTATCTAACATGATCAGATATTTAGCTTGGCACAGAAAAACTTGCAGTACCCAAACAGTGGTTTTATCATGTCCAAGGTATTTTTTAAAGCATGCTTGTTATTTACCACAAACCATTTTTGTTGAGGACTAGACTTAAAAGAAGCAGTAGTTGGCCTTGAATTCTTCCCTTAATAGGATTATACAATTAAATCTCTCTCACAAGGGTGCCCAATAGATCTGTTCCAACTTGGCAATAATATTTCTGCTTTCCTTGGGATAAATTTAGTGAAATCTTGGTATTTTTTTCTTTTCTTTTCATTATTTATCTTGTAATTATAAGGTTTTGAGATTAACAAATATTATCTGCTTTTCACTGTATAAAATACTTTTAAAAGTATATTTGAGAAATTAAACCTCAAATATAAAACCTCAAATATAAATATTAAACATGTCATCATTTAAATAATAATAATTTTTAAAAGATATATATCCTTATTCAGTTTGTAGACTCTCTTGGATTTTCAGCTGTATTTTTATGTTATTTTTTGTCTTTTATTCCCCCATAACCTGTTCATTTCTTAATATATGATTATTATAAGATACAGGTGGCTGGTATATGACTGACAGTATTTAATAACACTTGTCATTAAATGTTGTCTGAGTATATTGGTGCAGTGGAACTGCAGTGAAAATTCTGTGCCTAGAAAATTTCTGTTGAATCAGGATGCTGCTCAAAGAAACAGAAGAATTTGTTTCATTTTTTAGGGGCACTAGGCAAAGTAGCTACAGCTTTTTCCTTATCTCAGATGGAAATAACTGTATTTTTAAACATGAGAAGGACAAATACAGAAAGGGGCTGTTAGAACAAGAAAGTGGCTTGAAAGAGATACACTGTGGAAGCCTATGACTACATTCTATGCAGATGAAATTATCCTACCACAATGAATGCTCAGTGGTAATAAATAAAATCAATCTTTCACATCAGTCAGTCCTTTATGTATGTCTGCACATTTGTATCTTTCTTCCTGAATGGTTCCAATTATTCTGAAAGTCAGCAAGGTGCTAAAATACAATACCCTCTTAAGCCAATGATTTTAAACACGGGTGCTTCAATCTGGTTGATAAACTGCATACTCATTCCTGTTGCCACAGAGCACTACCATTTCAATGCAGAACAGGAATCTGCTCCTAAAGTTTTCTGCAATTCAGTTATGCCAAAAAGGAAGCTATAATGCCTGCAGAAGGGAACAGATGCACTATGGCCAGTGGCTACAGAAGCATTGCCATTTCCACTTAGCCTCCTATGGCTCCCTTTTCTACACAATTATACTTCAGCCCAGAGGAACAATGCTACAGCTCACTGTGTTTAATAGTTCCGAGATCACACGCGAGTCAGTGCCCGAGTCCATCCTGGTGTTAGATTCTCTGCTGGAACGAGTGAGCCAGATGATTGCACTTGCAATGATAGTACTGTGATATGCACATGCATTTACTGCCCATCAGTATCAAGAATGAGGCTATCAGGCTTGCTCGCAGAAGCCATCAAGCAGTCAGTTGGCAGCAATAGCTTTCAGTGGTAATTGACCACAGCTAGAACATAAGTCTTTCATCTCAGAACTAGCTTACTGATCAGTCTTTAAAAAAGGCTCATCTACTAAGCACCTTTTCCCTCTTTTAAAAAAAGAAAACATTCTGATCCAGATCATGTCACTATTTCCACTGATTCTGCTTGTTCATAACCATGGTAAATTGTTAAATGTGTTCTTTTTTTTTTTTATGTTTTGGTGTTGTTTTTTGGTGTTGTTGCTGTTGTTTTTTATATACATGTTCTCACTCTCGCTCAATTTTTATTTTTTTTTAAAGATGGAATATCTATATATACATGAGTATAGATCTCTATTAAATATGAAAACTTGCTTTAATTAACTTATGCTTTTTGGTAAAGATTGCATGGCCATGAGTTGCTATATCCGAGTTTATGGGGAAAAAAAATGGAATATAGTCTCTAAAATCACCATTTTTAATTGCTGAAATGCCTTTTCAAAGAGGAATCACCACCTGCAAAGAGTCAGATAACATGCTAAAATGGTAGTTTAACGTAGTCATTTGATAGTGTCTGTATACAACTTTTCAGAGCATGCTGTGAATAATTTTCTATTTAGAAAGTTGGCAAAATCATGAATAGACTTCTTATTCCTCTTATTCTATTAGACTGTTAACTAGATGTGATCAGAACATTTCTGTGTATAAACATTGAGATCTAGTTCAAAGTCCATCTGAACTTAAGGAGTCTCAGCAGGCTGTTTGTTTTTTATACATTTCAGTGCCTCATGTAAGGAGAGCAAATTTATTCAGTGGCTGTCTCTATAGATTCCATTCTCTTTCATAGTCATCCATCTGTTTTAGATGGGGGCAGGTTTTGCATGAATGTAACAATTAGTGAGCTGAGTGTGTGCTGTCTCAGATAGTGGTGGATAAATGGTGCACAATGATGCTTGCAGAACAGGTGGCATAGGAGAGCATTCCCTTCTGAATTCTGCAGATTTCTCCTCTATTCTGCAAAGGAGAACATCCCTTGCAAAACGACTCTCTAAATCCTTGCTAGATTTTTGTTCTGTCAGTGTTTTCTACTCACTTTCTGAAGCCAAATGGCCATCACAACATTTTGTAGCGCAAGTTTCCAATTCTGTATATTTGCCCCATAATACATATTTCCTTTCCTGTTTTAATTTTCATAAATGTTTTATATTAATTTAATTATTAATAACTAGAAAATCAGTGTTTTTTAAATTATTTTTTTTTTTTTAACCTTTCAGGTTTTATAGTGTCATCTCTTTCCCAAAATAAATAGTTTAGCCAAGTGTATTTAATCTCTTCTTGTGCAGGAGTTATTCCATATATTCACAGGTCCACCATCCGTTTTTGTACTTTGTGTATACTGCATACAAAGTGTAACTGAGCATGGCAGAGTTCTATGTTTTTTGGGAGGCTAGAAGAGCAGGAGCAAAACTGTTCAAAACATAACTTAGAATGCAGCGTATTATGTATTTATGTAGTTGCACAGTATTTTCCTTAGTTAGCTGCTTTTCTCCAAGTATTTCCTAATAGCAAATGTTTAATATTTAACACCACTGAGGGCTGTACTGATAATTTCATAGAATTACACAGAAACCTGCAATATCTCCTGCTTGAATAATTTTATCTGATTTAGAGTCCATTTTTAGATATATAAATATACCTTTTGTACTTATAGTTAAACTGTTCGTATGTGCATCTCAGGTATAAAACATATTTTGCGTAAATCCTGGATATATCTGAAACCCCTAGTTCTAGAAGATCGTTTTCCCTCATATTCACCTACCCTAGAACTGAAGAACAAATGAAAAGTTTGTTCCAAACATAGGATACTGTAGGTTGAGCTCACTGCTGGATAATTTATTCTGTGATGCACCTGTGTGTCTCTTTTTAGTTTAGGAATTGTGCTCATTCCTTTCTCTTTTCATTGTGATGTCTCAATATGATCTAAAACTTTGTTGAAGGCTTATATTTTTGTTTAGCTGAAGTTATTCCAAAGACACAGACACAGGAGAACGACATCAAGTATCTCACAAAATATTCTTGCTTCTTTCCAGAAAGAAGTCATTTTCTTGGTGCACAAAACTACTGATTCCTATTTGTACGGTGACCTATTTGTATGGTGAAATATTAACAAATATTTCCTACCCACATATGTAGTTGCACCAGTATTGTTGGATATAAGAAAGCAGATTGGTTAATCACCACAGATTGTCAGAATTAAAATAACTAAAAATATGGCACCTTAAGACTTGTGTGGTCAACTTGTTGCTCTTCAGCAAAAATGACAGTCTGTCAATTTGTGCTGTGGTAGATGTCCCCGTGGTTTGCAGTCTATACCAAATCGCATAATTTCTTACACCATCCCTTGTAACTAAAGATCATTTCCCGGTCCATCATGCCAGGTCACCTCCTTTTTCTCTCCCTGAAATAAATTCTGACAATATACTGCTATTGGCAGTATATATATGTGTGTATATATGTATATATATATTTTTTTTTTCTTCCATGCTTTACAGAAGCAATATAATTTTTATTTTGTTTTACACTTGTGGAGAGTAATTTCATGAATGCTGTGTATAAATAATGACCAAAAAGACATTATCTAACTGGAGATTAAGCTTTTAACCTTCAACTTCCCTGCTATTAAGCACAAATGATGAAAATTATGTTTTCACAGTTAGAATTGCCAGAAATAGGCTGCTTAGCATAATAACCCTTATACAGTTGGAAACATTGATGTAATGTGTGGGTTTTTATCTACTGGAAACATTCACTTAGCATTTTCCTGATTTCCAGGCAGACAAACAGGAGGAAAGATGGTTTCACCAACTAGTTCTTTACTAGTTTACTAGTTTACCAGCATTTTATTATTTTATTATCTGCCTCTGCATAATCCTTGATAACATATAGACAGAGAAGCAGATCAGCTTTGTACAATAACCACGGTTCAGGTGTAAAAGATGTCACTGCTTGAATATGACAGTTTGTGTTTTTTGTTTGTTTGTTTTGTTTTGTTTTGTTTTTTACCTGAAACCTAAAATTTCTGGTAAAATATTTTTGGTGCAATTAGGTCAGATTTTTCTGATATTCAAGAAACTTTGACATATATACTGCATTTAATTATGTATCTGTAAGAAGGTATAGATGAGCACCTTGGGTGTCTGAATAGTGGGGATTGGATAGTATGGGTGAGTTAGGCTGGTCAAGGTGTTCTGTTCTATAAGTGATGCAGAAAAAAAAAAAAAAAAAAAAACAACAAAAAACTTGAAGAAAAACACCTCAGCCTTTGACAATGTAGAAGTCAAATTTTAACCTTTGAAACTTAGCTATGTTTTGAATTTTGCTTTGACTGCAAAAATGAGGTAGAAAAGAATCTATCGGGAAGGTTTCATATTCTGAAAATATCAAGCAGAGCATGGCAGTCTATTTTTGAATGATTTTGCGTTGTTGTACTTGGTAATGGAGACAAAAAGGTGTGCTGAATCATCATCTCAGAAGCATTGTTAGCAAAGTCAGTTAGAAAACTCAAGTTTTGAGACTGCTGAAATCAGTAGTCAGTTTTGAAAGTATCCCTTTACTTCTATTTTTACTGATTTCCTCCATTAATGGGAAGCATTAAACCAGTTATTAAAGTTCTATGCCTGATTCTTTATTATTAACTTTGTAAATCTTCTATCAGGAAGTATTTAAAAAATAATTCTATCAATCGGTCAAGTCACTCTAAGGAAATGATCTCAATCATGGAATTAATATTAATTTTTTTTTTTGGACAATATATGAACTAAATGGACACTTGGCATCTCTACTGCTTTCTTCAGTCATAAAAGCATTTTACATTGTCACTCCTTTCAGTAGCAATTTAGATTGATTGAACTGTTGCCATTTAGACTATGTTATGACATTTATAGAATGAAAATAAGCTGAGTCCACTGAGCTGTCCTCAACCCCTAAATGATCAAGGCTCAGAATTAGAAATGTTTGACTCTGATATAATTTATTTTTTAGTCTCTTTGGCTGGTGTGTGCCAGACAAGAAGCAACTCTTAAGGAATTAAGCAGGGTGAATAATCTTTCAGTTCTTTGATTAGAGAAGTACTGAAATTGATAAGAGTAGTGAGATGACTGAATCAAGTCTGAGTTGTATGGTTCAGTGCTTTTAATGCTTATACTTATATATTAATATATGGACTGCAGACTTTGATTTCTTTAGCTTTTTAGCTAATCTGTCTGTTAACCTATGCATTCCATCTTCATCAGTGTTTCACATGAATGTTTGTTATTAGTCTTTTTCTGCCAAAGATGATGACATTTGAATGTAAATAATAATAATAATAACAATAACAATAACAATAATAAATATAGAAGGTTGTGGGGCTAAAGAAGTGATTCCAAAGAGTCCACATTCCAGTGCTTCAGAATATTGGATATTCTAGGAAGATAATGACTTCTGAGTCTCTTAAAGCAGTGCAGAAGTATACTACTCAGATGTCTCGAAGTAAATCATTGCAAAGTTGAACAATCAGCATAGAAATCTAAGTTTATGCCTTTCTAGGCCATTTCTCTTTCAAGTTTGCCCTAAACTGAATAGGTCACATATTCCTGATTTCTTTCTGTTTAAGGAAAAACTTTTGAAGAATTGGCAGAATTGCATAGATGTGCTTTTATCTTCATCTGCTAAAGCTTGAAAGCACCTAGTAAAGTAACTAAACTATGAAACGGTGCCGGCTGCTCTCAGAAAGATATCTTAGGGACTTCATAAGGACAGGAGTGAACAGTGTCTCAGGATCAATGATGTAATTTCAGAGATACAATCTCTCTCTCTCATTTTCATATTGGATAAATTGCAGTAGAATATTTTCTATTGATTGCAGTTAACACTGATTCATCTTGTAGCTACAAAATGAGGGACTTATAATAATAAAAATAATAATAAAAGCAATGAAAAAAATCACCATTAAAAATGTGAAGCGGTACTATTTAAAAGGCTGATTTACTTCAGGCACTTGAAGATATAATTAAGCTTCTCTGGATGCAGACAATAACACATTAAGTGTTCACATATATCAATTGAATTTGTATTATTATCCCATAATTAATATATATGGAGAGATGATTTTGTCTTTAACAGCATTCCAACAACCTTTTTTTTGGGTGGTTAGCTGTTAAAACAAATCTGGTATCAATAAACGGGCTGTAATAGTTTATTCATTCATGTGGTATTCTTTTTGGACAGCAGATATATTTGCACTAAGGGTTTAAAATCCGATTTTGTAAAGGTCTTGGCTTTATTCTGAAACTTTCTTAGAAAAAAAAAATCTTCTCTGGTATTACTGCCTGGTGTGCTTTAAGATATGATTAAACTAATGTGTCCAATCCATCTCACCCCATTGTATCAGATGTGTAGAAGCAATGTACTGAGCCCTATACAACTTCCAGGATTCTTCTAGAAGATGGCCAAAGCTATGTCTTTTGTAACTTTCAAAGAGAGTTCACAGGGGTTCTGGGTGAGTTATCTAATATATTCATAACAGATGGTGTGTGTTCAGCAACATAATAGTGAAGAGAGTAGGGAATTATCATTGCTGTGACCTTTCATCCTCAAATGTTGTATTTCATGCCTTTATTGTTAGTGTTGCATATGTCCAGCCCTTTCTACAGGACTGTGTACAAATGGGACAAAAATTCCTGGTGGATTCCTCTCTGTGTCCTTTGAAGAACAGACATGGTGAGATATATGGTGAGAGAAATACCTAGATTATAGCTGATACTGGATTTTTATTTATTTATTCATATATTTTAAGTTTGAGATAGCAGTTTTGGCAATAACGAAATGAGTTCTATTTTCCAATAACTCTGGGGTCATAGGATTGAAAAAAAAAAAAGGGAATTTGGAATGTGTCCACTTCTAATATTAGTTCTCAATCAGTACAGTAATTCATATTTTATAACAATGGTATAAAGAACACTATAGTTTAAAAGGTTATAAGAAAGTTGAAGTTTTTAGTTTATAAGACTTATTCTTAGTGTTTCATTCTCGACAAGCTCTCAGTCCAGAATTATAATCAAAACAAAACTGGTCAACTAGGTTTTGGTTACGCAGAAATAAGTATCTCAAAGGATTAAGGATTGCTAGTGTAAAGACATAGTGAGAACATGTGAGTTTTAGTGATTTGTGTTCTCAGGGAGGAATTGCCCTGTGAAGGACTAATTTCTGTGGATGTTTTAAAACCAGAACCAGAAACAAATTAATGCTTGGTTCATTCAGGTAAAAATAAATAAATAAATAAATAAATAAATAAATAAAATTAATAATACCAGAAGTTAAATCTCCCTGTAGATGAAAGTTCAAAAACAAAAGAATCAATCAATTAGACTTAAACAGATTAATTTGGAGAGACTGATGAGCATAATTGATTTAACTTTTGAAGTGGCTGGGAAAAGTATTCTTCTTGGTGATAGGTGTGAGTCAGTGAAACAGAAATGCAGTACTATGCAAGTGCTGGTAAACACAATATTTAAACAATAAACATGCCTTGGTCTGTGGCAAGAAAGAATTGAATCTCAGAATCATCCACATCCCTGTTCTCTGGCTCTGGCTGAAAGTTTGAGGTTCAAATTTACTGTCTTGTGTGAGGCCTACACAGCCTTCTTCCCCGTTTATGGAAATAATATACTCTCAGAGTTGAAATATGAGGATCTTGCTTTCTTTGCCATTTGCTACCCTTACAAACTCTGACTTGCCACAGTGAAAGAGGCAGAAAAGTACAATAGGAGAAAGAGAAAGCACTAAGTATAATTAAGAGACATAGATAACAATGCTAGGTTGGTATCAGGTGGACTGAGTTACAACAATTCATATTGGCCATTGTTTTTGGCAATGGATGTATAACTGGAAAAAGTTTTTCTCTCATTTTTGAACATTAGCACTGGAGTGAGGGGACTTTTTCCTATGACACATTTGAATCATATTTGTGTAGCTGTAAGCATCATGGGAAATTCTAAATTCTGGATGTTATTAAATAAATAAAAGACTAATTCAAATTTTAATCAAGAGCCTAATCCAAAACCCCCAGTCTTAAAGGAAAGGGAAGAATCTGATTATCTCCAGGAGTTCCTAGATGAGATTTGGTGCTTGCTGAAGAAATAAAAAATCTCCCAGTCATATCATTTTGCCATCTACTAGAGATTTACTTATCCATTCTTAAGGTTGGCTGGTTTCAAACAAACAGAAAATGCTCATATGCTGGAACAGCTTTGCTTTTCAAGGGCATTTAGTCCAGATGATCCCTGGAGTTGAAAAGCTGCCTTAATTTTTTGGCTCAAGGTCTCTGGTAAATTTTTGATTGGTGGCATTGAGAAAAGTAGCCATTTCCAAATAGGCATTTTATCAGGTCCCTGACCTTTCTAGCTTCCTCTGTTGCTTGCAGTGTATTTGGATATTAGAGCAAATATAAGTGGCTCTCCAAAGGTCTATGCAATTTAACTTTTGTAATCTGTGCAAAAGGCACCAGATATTACTGGGATTCCAACTTTTCTGTCTTTGGGCTTTCTTACTTTACCATCATTATTGGAGGGGAAAAAAAAAGGAAAAAAAAAAAAAAAGATTTTGAAGACTGTGATAGTGTTGTCTGTTGATGCTCTTATGTTTAAAATACTTTAGAAAACAACCAGACGGACAGCACATCAAAGCACCTCAGAAGCGGTGTGAAGGAATGAATGTTTTCTTTTCCATTTTAGGCAAACCAATAGCAAGATTAGCATATGTATGTGCACAACAGTTTAGAGGACAGGTTTTCTCCTCAATTATAGCTGTGGAATAACTGCCTGTTATTTGGGGAAGATTCTTTCTTTCTCTGTCATTCAAAACTGGGAAAAATAAGTAAATAAATTGCTATAATTCACAAACAGAGCAGACACTGCCTTATGTTCATGCATAGTATGACTGTTTTACAAAGCACATTCTTATTTCCTTCCAGGTTATAAAAGGCGATGGCACTAAGTTATTCTTATGTGCTTTCTTTAAAATGTTTGTAAATGTCAGTGACGTTGGAGTAAGGGGAACTAGAAGGCTGAAAGCATTTATTTTTTCCTCCTACTTAGTGCTATTTTTTTTTTTTTTTTAGAAAATTATTGTAGGTTTGAGGTCTAGGCAGTTGTTTGTATCATTAGGAAGTTCAACTAGAAAACAAGTCATATGCACTTATATGACTTAATGAAGTAATCCCAGTAACTTTGTTGACTTAATTCTTATTCCAGAAATGGATTTTCCGGAAAGCACTTATCATTCTTTGCTTTAATTGGCAACATAAGCAGAGATCAGGAAACAATGTGGTCCCCTCAGTTTCTGCACCTTTTTAATGATTTTCAAAAAGAATAGATGCTGTTGAATTTTACTTTGTCATACTTTTCAGAATAACAGAAAAATTTTCAGTGTCTAAACTCCTGTTTGAGGGGAATGAGGGCTGAATCTGCATTTTGTTTGGGTAAAATATCTTGGGTAAGAAGTAAAATGTTTAAATCTAATATTATTTCAATTTTTGATATGTTGGGGGTGGACAAAAAAAAAATCCCTTTCAAATACATTTAGTTAAGCAAAAATTAGAGATGGATAAAAGACATCTGAGCTGACAGGAGAAAAAATAAAAATAAAAAATAAAAAAAATAAAAACCACTTCTGTGTAGTTTTGTTTGATAAATGAAATGAGGAAATCAGTAGGACTGAAATTTGCTGGATGGAATGTCATTACCACAGATCACAATATCAAGGCCATTGGTAGTTTCTTTATTTCCTAAAATGAACATATATGGTTCATCAGACTTGCAGGACCTACTAGAAAATATTGGTGCCTTCCTAGGACTCCTTTAAGAAAAAGTATTTTTACGGTTCATACTAGCACTTTTTACACTTTACCTTAGATAATAATTGCTTTTCTATTCCCAATGAAGCATTAACCTTACTAAGCAGATTCACAGGCTGATTGAAGCCTTGACTGTAAGAGTGAGGTTAAATAGAGAAAAGTTCCTCTCTGTCTCCTTCAGAGAAGGTTAAAAATAAAGAGCAAAGGTGAAGGATATTTGATACCATAAAAGAGAATCATAGAATCACAGAATTTCTAGGTTGGAAGAGACCTCAAGATCATCAAGCCCAACCTCTGACCTAACACTAACATAAACAAATTCAGAGCTCTGGGAACTACCTGGCTCTATTTTCACAAAAATAGCCACATGTGCTTGTGTCAGTAATTGTGCATTAAGAACATGAAAACACTTCTAAAACAGTTGTTACTGCCTAGCTTTATCCTGTCACTTCTGTCATAAAACCTCTGCTTTAAGAATGTTGATATTCAGCAACCTCTCTGTTATAATTTATAAAAGTTCAATCTCATTAGACTCATGGCTTTTTTAAGGGGCAGACACCACACACACACACACTCTAATAAAAAAATCAGTGCAATGCAATGGGTGTTAGATCATGTATGAAAATTCAGGAAGATAAGAACATGTTTCAAGTTATAAGCAGCTTTTTCTCAATTCAATATATTCATATTTTTTCCTATTTCGTGGTAGGAACTGACTTAGAAATGAACCTTATTTCAAATTCTGTCTTTATTTCTAATAATTGATTGCATTGAAAATCTTTCCAGATCGGTGGCTGAATGCTCATCGCCTGTAGTTCTTCACAATGAAGCTTTCATTTTGTCTTATTCTGTTTCTAGACGTACCAGTCACATATACAGCCTTGATTTTCTGTCATTGAGAGAAAAATAGCTGATAATAGATGCAAAACCATGATATTTTAAAATATTTCCTCGTTTTGAAGCAGAGAACTCTGTGAAAAAAAAAGATGAAAACCAGCAAAAGGTAGTCTGAGTAAAACCATTTCTGTGGATGCCTGTTAAGAGCAAACTGTCATTATTTTTTACAGATATGTAGCAATAAAAATCAGAAGTTGGAACCAAGAAGAAAGTGTCATAAACTTTGTGAACATTAATAAGCACATTCCGTTAACTTTTTTACACGTGTGAAGATTTTTTGGCATATTTTGGATTTTTTTTTTTTCTTTTAAGGACCAATGTTTAATTCTTCTCTGTGGATTTAAGTCTTTTGAGTGTTTTCAATGCTTTCTTATCAGCATTGTTTCTGTTCTTCTCCTTACCGTTTAGACATGTAATAACAAGAAGACTGATACATCAAGGTGGTGCCGCACTCTTCATTCTTTGTGTGTGCTTTTGTAATTCCTCTTAGTTACAGAAGAGTTAAAGATAGATCTTGCAAAATTTCTTCTAAGTATTCTAATTAAAGTCACAAATGTAGAATCGAATATCTGCATTGTACAGACATGGCGAAGCACAACTGAACTGCAAAGCTGAGCTAGTTATCACTTGTCAGCTGAGCAACTCTGAACAAATGTACACTTTTTCTTGTCTCAAATGTGACAAAGAATAACACCTTTTTTTTTTTTTTTTAGAAGTACTTTCATTGACCAGTGTTCTTCAGCTCACCCTGTTAATAACATCAGCCTTTACAAACCTCTGCTGTCCCTTGGGGATCACAACTTCCTATACCGCCTTAGTGCAATTGTGTGATAGTCTGCTTTTTAAGACAGCTTTCCACTTTTGTGGAATACAAAGTAGTTGAAAGGGCAGTAGACAAACTCATAATTTCATAAAACAATCTGTCGACATTTTGCATTTTCTCATCTCTCTGTTTTACTAGTGCATTATCATACCAAGTATTTGTGTCAAGCTGACCTGTTCTTAACTTTGGGGCTGAGTAAGCACTACTATTTAGGTTTCTGTTGGTTACATGGAATCCCTTGTCAGAATCCTTCTCTTTTTGACTTCTTCCAGGAAACAGATACTGGTGACAAGGCTGTTTCTTCACAGTCAATTAAATTCACATTCGAACATATGTTAGCGTCACTCACTTTTTTGCATTGTTACTAGAATGAAATATTTTACACTTTATGTTATGGCCAAAAGCCTTCTAGGTCAGAGAAAATGGTGGAATAATATAAAATAATCAGAAATTCAAGCTAAGAAAACCACTAAATACTGACTTCTGAAATCCATTACATTATTAAATGTTACTTATTAATCCATTGAGTGTCTCTGCCTTACTTAGTACAAAGTTAAGCAGCATTACTTTATGGTGACTGTGTGAGAATGCTGACACAGCACCCACACAGTGGTGTTTGATGTCTCCACTGAGACATTGTCCACTCCCAGTTTTTTGTGTGATCTATCAATACTCTTCTGCTTCACCACAAAGTTGAACAGTTTGTTTCACCTAAACTCTTCCTTTACCATGCTGCATTGTCAAATAACACTTTAAGCAAACCCTGTTTAACTTTGCATTATAAAAGGTCACCTAGCTACAGGCAGTTTAAGAGGTTGCGTTTTTCTGCCTTGCAGCATTCAGTTGCTGCTGGCAGCTGAGATGCAGTTCAAGACTTTCTTTCTACTAAGATAAATATAAAAGCAACGGGAGTCAGGAGGATGAAGGAAAACCTCTGGATTTGGCATTGGGACCAACACCAGTCCAGTCATTCAGCTCAGATTTTCTGTCAAACAACCCATGTTTATTGTGTATGTGCAGGAGTTTAAAAGAGAATGCTACTGCAGAAATCATAAACGGTATATAAGTTATGAATTATCAAGATAATATTAACAAGATAAAAATATTTGATCTGTAAAGAAACAAAAAAAAAAAGCTGCCACATAAGTCACTATGATTGTGGAATATGCAGGAAAAATTCCTGTTGAAGTCTATTGCACAGGTACACGAATGCTCAAGGGCTCAGTAACACATTTAGTGAACTTGTGTTTTTTTTTCTTAACTAAGATTAATCATGTCTCTCATTTAATGTCTCAATTAAATCTCTCAATTAATGCCTCTCATGGTGAATAATACAGATGTAAATGATTTATTTAGCTTATGGCATTCATTTTGAAATCAGAGAATTCCAGCCTGAGCCCTATCAATTCAGACTTGCATGTTCACATCCTATATGTCACTTAATTATGTAGATTTTTATTCAGTTTGTCGGAAATTTTGTCTACCTAAGCAACCCTCTAAAATCACTACGTATGGTCTAGTATGCCTAAAACTACAGCAACTAAACCCTGATATGAGATGAAAGTATGTCTTCTACTGTGAGCAGTGAAGGCACATACTGTTCAGCAGTGTAAATTATGTTGTCTCATCACCTTAGAGATGCAGGTTATGTACTTTTATGATCTGATACTAATTTCCTCTCCCTTCTTCAACTTCCTTTAACTTTCTGCATCTAACCAGATATTTAGGAGCCTTGGTATTACTTAAATATTAAGCTTTGTGTAGCTTAATATTTAAGTCATAAGACTTAAGTCATAAGCCTCGGAAACACTGCATGGAGTACATCACAAAGGTGTTTGGTCCCTTTCAAAAATAGGTTTGTTTGGGGAAAAGTATTTTATAGAAGCAAAGAGCTGCTTTCTCACAGGCCAACCAGTGATGTAAGGAATGCCATGTCTCTTTTTCAGTCCTTTAGTCCTTGTCTGGTTTTCTGACACCTTTTACTTTTCAGTCTTTTTTTCCTCCTTACTGTCAATTGCATTTAACCTATTCCTGTCTCTTTTATCATTTCTCTGGCAGTGTTCATCTCTGGGAGTAATAACTGCTCCTTACCCTAGTGCTTGAAGTCAGCGGAGTTCTTCAAATTAAGAGAAAGCATAATCTAACTGGAAGACAGATGTAGCAGCAGACAGCAAGTTCACTTGAATTGCAATAAGTAGATACCTTAATTGCAGCTATTAGGACAGGAAATTGTCTGACAATTATGAACTTGGGCACTTTATAGTAATGGCACCTGGCTTCTTCAGTGTAATTTTTTTTGTGTTAGATGAAAGGATGATGGTTCTCATCATATTGACCTTAATTAACTGTGAGAGGAATTGTTTGAATTAGCAAATCTGTGGAGTAATGCAAGTGTTTGCTTTTGGGTCAAAGATGGGGAAGGCTGGAAAGATTAACCATAGGTCTTACTGATTTAAAGGAAACAGGATCTACCACCATTAAAAAATAATAATAATAGTTCTGTGGTAGTTGTGGAAAAAAAAAAAGTTTTATTTATTTAAAAGTAGTTCTGCTATTATCTGTATGTGTCAGGAAGATTTGTAGCATTTGGGTTATCAAAGGCAAACAAATATATGTAACAAAAATGGTGAAAGAAAACAAAGTTCTCTACAGTCTATTACAGGAGAATCTAAGGGAAAGGTTTTGCAGAGTTTTGTATAGCTGAGTAGTCTGCAATCCTACAGTGTACTTTTCACAGATTCAAAAAGGAGTGATCTAGATAGAACTCCTTGTAAGAATGTGGTCTGGGTTTACACCGGAGCAATTTAAAATTGCAAAGATGGGATACAGAATCCTATTTTTGAGATTCTTTGACATGAGACCATTATACTTAATAGGTATCTTGCTGTTGAAGACAATGGAAGGAATTTGCAGTTGTGATGAAATTGGTGCCAATTCAGGCTTACAGCTAATTTAAGTCTATATTTTAGGACATAGGGAGAGCTTTAAAAAATGATATATGATCATGGTTCTCTATGGTTATCTTAAAGTTTCAGTTTGCAGTGTTTTTTATACTTCAAATGTGCAAATGGTCTGTGTAGGTTGTATGCAAAGAAGTTCTGATGTAGAGAGATACTTGAATCCTTTCATACCAAGTCAGCTAACTGAAAAATTTGGAGCTCCTTCCATGATCACAGTAACCAATTTAGAGGTAACAGTAAAACTACGTAAATTGTAGTTTGGCTTAGAAGAACTGGTGTTGTTGTTGGTTTTTTTTTTGTTTGTTTGTTGTTTTTTTTCCTCGATTTTATTTCTCTGTTGAGTATGAAATCCTCTGTTGTCTGCATTTTGTTTAATATTGGTCATGCTATATACTGTACATGATTTGTATTTCAACTTACAGAGCCTAGGTAGAAGTAAAGAAATACATACTGCAGTTGTCCATAAATGCCTTCATTTTTACTCTTGTTGTTTTAGTTGCCAAGAACGGAATTTGAGTACTGAAGAGAACCACTTATTTGGTTAGATTTATTTATGCAGATCCCATAGGAGGCTTCCTACTTTCTTAGCCAAATTCAGTTTGTCAGAGGTCTGTGCACCAACCCTATTCTTTCTTATGTCTGGTTTGAATCTCCAATAGTCTTTCCTGGACATTTATATTGTCTTTCCTTTGCTGACATGAAACAATCCCACATGCAGGCTAATTCAAACGTCTGCTATGTATACTAATTCAAGGATCCTTTGATCATCATTAGTTTTCCAAAATCTAACCTTTTTGTTGTTGTTGCTGTTTTTTCCCACATGAAATAATATGAAAACAAGTGTTGTTCTGTTTAACAGATGAAGAGCATGGACAAGGCTTGGTTTATCTTTTCCAAAATGTGATTGTGTGGAGCTTTGACCACTCTGCAAAAGCAATTTGGAAGGAAAAGTATCTCAGCAGTGTATGTGTACTAATTTGCTTAGAGACTCCTAGGAACATTTCTTTCACTGAAACAAGCCTTATTTGGGTGAACGGTAACCTGTATTATTTGTCTGCCCAAGAGAAAGTCTATTGCAAATAAAGGCTAGATCATCTATTTTTTTCTTTATTGTTAACAGATACGTTCATGTTATTTTTCATCCTTTATGTTAAAATAGTGCTTGATAAGACTTGCATGCCCGGAGCACAAAATTTGTCTGAAAGAAAGTTTGAAGGCAAAAAGAACTTATTCTAGGCATCTGTTGAAAAATTTTTTTAAAGAAAGCTTGAGTTTGTGACTTTAAATAGATTCATAAGGAAAACTTTTGAGTTCTCTACTTTGTTTTACAAAGAAACTTGAGTTTCTTTTTTTCAGTTGTTAGCTGAGATATATGTCTATAATAATTGTCTTGTGATAAACTGATTAAGATTAATAACTTGCAGTCCATGGCTCTGTTTGACTTGAACCTGTGTATAGTAAAATTCAGGAAATGGTTTAAGCTTTTTGTCTGTCTTAATTTAAAGGATAAATATGTCTGACCAAAAGACTCTATCCTAGCCTGGAAAAATATTTCCATTTTTACTTGTATGCTCTGAAAATTGATTTGATTAATGAATGTTTTCTCTTACAAAGTGAATTCCCAGGAACTCTATATTCTTATCTTGAGAGTTTTTATGGGAGGTTGCAATACAGCAGGTATGGTGAATTTGTTGGCTGAGGCAACAAAGAAGTTACTGAAGGTTAAAAGAGGAGGAGTGGCTTTAATGTGAGGGACAGCTGCAAAAAGGTGTATGGATCAATCTGAAGGAATAGCTGCTGTTGAGGTTTGCCACAAGCAGTGGTAGAAAAAGTATCTAGCCAAACAATAAATATATAATCATGAAAGATATTCATGTACTACACTTCTGCACAGCACTTTAAAGATGTAAAATGTAGTGTAATTTCCATGATTTATTAATGCATTCACCTACTTCTGTAATAGCTCCAGTATTTTCTATTAACAACAAATACATTTACAAATGCATTGTTTGCAAAGCTGTTTTAGTCACCAACCACTTTGAAATGTATATAAATTTTAGCACATTATTTTAGCATGCACTTTTATATGCAGAGTTTTCTACATATAAAAGGCTCCTAATTTCTTTTAAATTGTACCCTACGGAGTTAAAGCCCAGGAACAAGATTATTTAATGGCTTACTAAGTTGATAATACTCACTGCTTTATAGCTACTTGAAAGCAGTACATGATTTGCCTACTTCTGTATGGGATGGATTACAATTGCTTTCTTTTGTGGAACTCAATTTAACAACCAGAGCTATGAATAGGGTGCCATGTCCCATGGAACTGCAGCATCAGAAAATACAAGTTCTTCAAGCGGGATCAAGGGTTTAGTCTGCATAGACTAATTGGACATGCTTTACACAGTTCTCTTGATAGAACCTAGCAGACTTGAAATCTGCTTTCCATTTCTCAAGCCCTGCAGGTTTAGCTTGGCACTGTGTGCTGCCATGACAGCTGGAGAGTTTGCTCTGAATTCCCTAATAGCTTCATGGCAAATTCCCTCTAATCAAAACTTTGGGCACAGCACAGAGAAAAAAAACAACTCTTCAGTATCCTGTTTACTGGTGTGTTAAATTTAAATAGAAGTAAATTTAATAACAAAATATTTTGAAACAAAAAATTGAAGCAAAAATTTCTATTTTCAACACTAGCAATATTTACCTAAGTCTGACAGAAAAACATTTACAGGGTGTTTTGGGTAATTTTTGTTTTCATATTTTTGGTAACTCCGGCAACTCATTTTTGTAACTTCTTAGTCTTGTTTTTCCTCTGTAATATTTACTGGAAAATGTGGCCCTGTATTTCTAATTTTAACCTCCCCTTTGCTCAATTTGTGGTAGAGAAGAACTCGCCTCTTCCCTGACAGATCTCTCCTTGTAGCAGAATGTATACACTTTTTTCTTTTGAAAATAGATTGATTGAGGTTGACTAAAGCCAATTTAAAAATCAATCCTTCTTTCATCTTTTTTTTTTTTTCCTGTCATTTATAGGGGGAAGGCGTGGCAGTGAGTGAGCAAAAACTTAAATATTATCTCCTGCTGGATGTTTGTTTTTAAAGGAGCCTTAACCTAGAGATTTAAATGGAAACACATTATCTGTAGTTTTAAAAGGTGTATTGGAATTAAGGTTTGACCTTTAGGTTGAGAATGCAGAATGTGTTTGTCAGAATTGAAGTCAGGAAGAAATCCAGAAGCCTGTGTCTTTCTCTTTTTTAAAAAAAATATTTTAAATTGAGTCTTATCCCCTTGTTGGGCTTGAAATGGGAAAAGAATTTAGTATAGATGGAAAACCAGATTTTGACCATAAATCAACATTTTCGACTTCTCCTCTGTTCCAGACACTGAATATTCAACTACATTTGCTACTTGAGGCCTTGATTACTCAGTTTCAAAAATAGGAAAATAGGTTAAAATGAATGTTGGGGAGAAAGGGATATGAAATATATTCCTAAGTATTTCTGAAATGCTGAGAAGTAGAGAGCATTAAAAAAAAAAAAACAAAAAAAAAAACAACAAAAAAAAAAAAAAAAAAAAAAAAAAAAAAAAAAAAAAAAAAAGCAGCCTAACTTGCCAGGTAGCATGTTAAAGGAAAGTAACAAAGTTAATGCATATTTGAAGTACATGTTCTCTTGTGTGAATTTGTATTTTCTTCGTACTCAGGCTTGTTGACGAACTGAGAATGATTTGGGGTTGATGGCTACTATGGCAGATGTAGGGACATCTATTCAGCAGCTGTACGCCATTTTAAGTAGATAATTCTGGGCACATTTGTCCAAAGGAACAAAAGGATTGTGAAGTGCTAATTACACTTAAGGACACCTACTCACTCTCAGATAACTCGAGTATGTTTCCCTTTATTCAATGACCGTTTCTTTCATATCAGTTGCTGCTACACAAAGTGCAGCAAAATAGTGTCAGAAAATGCTGGTTGCTCTTTAATGCTGTCTGGCATGACATCATCTGACATGTTCACCTTTGGGCAAATGAGTATTTTGACTGCCACTCTTAACTTCAAAATAAAGGTTCAATATACAAAATTGACCTTACTGAAATAGGATGAGTAAAAAGCCTGCTTTACATAGTATGCCCAATCCCAGCTGTTTGCATAGTGGCCAGTGGCAGGTGCAAATCACAATAAAGTCCAAAGATGCCAGTAATCTGACCAGAGAAGGCGGCTTGGAGCTATCTGTCTTGTAAGGAGAGAAGATACGGAGGTGTGTGGAAGCCAGTGCCCCTCTAAGATTTCAGCTCTTCTCCAGGTTCAGGAAAAAAGCCTGCACCTCCCATAAGACTGTCTTGCCCCTGAAGGTTTATATCCCTTCTTCCAAAGCAGGTGTTCTTGAACCCTTTGCTTTTGAAGAAGGTGGTGCTGGAGAAAGAGCAGTGTATTCATGGTTTAAACACTGTTCCAGAGAGGAAGAGACCTGACTCCTATACCTGCTACTGGTGCCCAAAAGACACTTCCTGGCCTCCAGGGACTGTGCTGAGTCAGATGGTCTAAACATTCTGCCTCAATGCTGAGTTATGATAAAATTGCCATATGCTTTCTTTATGCATTTATATCATAGGAACATTTCTCCCATATATAATAGTATACAAATCATTCATATATTCATATATATAACATATACATTATATACATAATATGTACATATATGCACATGCATTATGTACATATATGTATATAATACACATATATATAGTCTGAAGACAGCCTGAAGGCACATTGCAAAGCTAAGGCTCTGCAATACATTATTTTTAAGAGAGATGATATTGCAGATGATTTTAAGAGCAATGGGGAAGACTGACTTAGAAATTCTTTAGAAAACTGCTTCACCCTGCAGAAATGTTGTGGTAGGGTTCCTGGTGATTCTCTGCACTGTGGAGAGATTTGAAGGCAGTTCTCCAGGGCTGAATACCTTTCCTGCCCCCAGTTACAGTGAACAAAAGCTTTTCTGAGTCACAGTTATCATGTTCAGCTTGCAGTGTGATGGTACTTGAAGCCTCCAGTGCATTTGACTTCTGCATATGTTTTCAGTGATAAATTGGTGGAGGAACTGGTCAGTTTGTGTGTGGGTGGCCTCTTAATACTGCTCCGTGTCTCTCTGATTGATTTGTTTAGCAAGAAAAGAAACAGTACACAGAGCTGTTTAAAGAGTATTTTGATACTATTTGCAGTAGTCCTTCAACTGTTTTATGTATTTCAGAGTTGAGAACATTTATCTTGTAGCTTTGCCGAGAGAGGACTTAGTGGCTTTTGTTTGTATAATGCCTTGTGAAATGGTACAGTTATAAAATGATAAAGAGCCCTAGGCCATTTGGAGACTCACTCACTTCATAAATGGAACTGTGAATAATTAGAACTTTATAAATTTTCTCAAGAAAAACATTTGTCAAAAGAATAAATGCATGGAAGAGGAGTAGAATATTCAAGAGCTCATTTTTCATTTCTTTAGAAGTTATGATTAATAGAGTTAGCCCACAGAATCTTTTATCTTTTCCTGGCCTGAAAAAAGCACAAGGCATCACCGTTGTCTGAAGCCATTTGAATTATAAGAACTGAACTTTGCATTTTACAAGGCAAATGAACTTTTTAAATTGCTTTCAGTCTTGTCCTGTTCTTGTGTTTAGCCACTGACTGCAGTTTCAGGAAAACTGGTTATAACCTTTGCTTCTAAATTGACACAATGACTTCAGTAGAATTATGTAGAAATGTGAGGGTTTTTTGTGAATTAATCACAAACTTTGAACTCCTGGTGATTTCTTCCCCTCAACTTTTTACCCTTGTTTGGCATGTGGTGTAGTTCCCATTGACACTAGACAGAAATATAACTTTGTTTTGTTTTACTTTTCTCCCTTGGTAATTTTCTATTGATACATAAATATGATAGATCTGTCTTTTAACTAGTATTATTAATAATAATAGTAATATCAATAATAGAAGATGATGTATATGTTTTTGTTTTCTAGCTATCCCAGATGGGGATTTGATTTAACCTCTAAAAACATCATCATTAGACCAAAAATTTCCACTTTAAACCATGAAGTGAAGTTTTGACAAAGTCAGAGTATAAAAATTGAGTTAAAACTTGTTTCTCTTCATGTGTTTATAGTCTTACACTTGAATTCAGAGATTGAACTTGATGATGAAATCACTGCGATTTATTTACCATTTCTAATCCAATTCTGCAATATTTAGAGTCACACCAAAGTAATTAAAAATAAATATGTATCTGAGGCTTAAGCACCTGTATGCATGCGCACATTCAGACAAAGTAAAGGCCAGGTCATTTAGAACTGTTCCTTACATCAAATTGTTCTGTATACTTTGTACTAGAGTAGGTATGTAAACATTATTATTTTTATAAAGTTCAATAAGAGCACAAAGGATACTGCTATCAGAATGTATTCCTGACTTGCTCTATACACTTATATTTTCCTGATCACTCAAAAGAAAAACAAGTCCTATCAAAATAACTAGTAGTCCTTTACTTTCAACTGCAGAACACCTAAAATAATCTAAGCTGGAACACATGACTGGATTTCCCTATATCACTTGTTGATTTTTGTTGAACAAATATGCCCTGAATTATGAGATCTGAAAATAAAAATTATAAACGGATAAAATACATTATTATTATCCATTATTATAAATGGATAAAATACATAACATCTACTCCCAAACTCATAAATTCAGTTCCTCCCCAAATTCCTCCATGATATGTTCTTTCATAACCCTGGTTTCTTATTTTCATTTTGGCTGATTTATTTCTTGTGCTCCCTGTCAGCATGGTTTGCTGATCAAACTGACCCCCAAACTTGTTGGATGATGTTCGTCAACTCGAGCAAAGATGCTGGTCCTGGTTGCCTCAAAGGTCACCACTGCTCCTCAGCTGATGGAGAGTCTACAGAACAGAGCAGGCAAGCCCTGGGGGTGTGCAGTAACAGACAGGAAAATGGGCTGGAAAATCAAGGAAGATGTTCTGATGCCATGAACTCTAAATGTAGTAAATAAGTGTAGTAGCCCAAACTTACACCCGGTTCTGACTCCACTTTTAACATAACCTTTATTTATTTATTTATTTATTTATTACTTTTAAGTATGTTAAAAGTGGAGTCAGAACCAGGTGTAAGTCTGGGCTACTCTAATGAATACTTAATCCTCTGACCTTGGAAAACAACAACAACAAAAACTAGAAAATCACTGGAAAGTAAAAACAGTGAGCAACTGCTTACTTGCAGTCACTCACAACCACAGAAACTACAGTACTTCACTTTCAAGCCTCCTGTCCTAACCCAAGAGAGCTGAGCCACTGCTTCCTTTTTTTTCTCTACTTTTTATTTAGATTTTTTTTTTTCCCTAATGCTTTTCAATGCCATTTGAATTTTTCTGTATTCTCTAAGGGGTTGTGAGACAGTGTGAAAAATACTGCTTACCCAAACTGTTTGACACTGTGGGACCAGAGTATTTACCCTGGGGCTAACTATGTTCATCTGTCACAGCCCTCTGAGATCACAAAAATGAAAATGCCCTTGAAAAAACTCTATGTAGAAAAACAGCCAAGCTGAGAAAAGGAACCAAGTCTGGGGAAAGATCAATTTATTATAATGGTTACTGGGTTTTATATTAAGGAAAAGAGAAGATTTGTTAAGGCAACAGTGCTCTCTCATGTGAATGGCCAACTAGTTTCTGGACCCAATTTTTTCTCCACTTTGTAGGCTATATTTGTAGTGTTTCTACTTTTCTTGCTCCTTTCCGCATCAATGGGATTTCTAAAGCTTTCTCTCTCTTTTCTTATTTTCTTTTTCTGAATTAAAAAAAAAAAAAAAATCCATCATCTCCGGGCATTCCCAGGGCTGACTTTGCATTAACAAGACAGATGTATTATACAGAAGAAACTCTGCAATGAATAAAGATGCATAAAACATTTCCTGTAAAATAGGATCCCCTCATGCCTGGAAGAGACATCTTTTTTTCCAGCCAGACTAACGCTCCTTTAAAATTCTGAAATATTCAACTAAATGGTTTAATTCTTTTTAGTTTCTGTCTCAGCCTGGGGTCAACACAGAAATGCCACTGGACTGGCTTTTCTCAAGATATTTAATATTCCAGTCCGGCAAACTCATGTAACTTGATAAGATCTATGTGTTTTAATGTGCATCTGAATTAAACCTTAATTCAGTACATTCAAGTACTCCAGCTACAGAAAAAGTACTCAAAAAGTTTTTAAGTTTCTGTAAGATTCAGTAAGGCATGACCTATATTTTTTTGATTTTTAATTATTCAAGGAACCTTACGTAGTCTTTTTTTTTTTTTGTCTTTTTTTCAGAAAAAGAGATATGATTGCAAAGAGAAGTATTTTCCTTTTTGGTATGCTCCCCTTCATTTTGATCATGCATGCAAAATCTTATAAAAATCAGATGAAAGAAATTTCTAGTGTTGAGTATCTAACTTTTCTCTGCTTAACTAAAAAGTATGCATCTGCAAACTGTTTAATGGTGTCTGTTGTATGCTGAAAGTGTTATGAGAGTTTCCTCTTCAGTGTCTTGCTCTTTAGAGTAGATAATGCTTTCTTTGTTCTCCATATATAATAATTTTACTGGTACAAGATGTGTAAGTCATTCCGTAGATGTATTTTCAGTTTTTTATTACGTAGCATTTTTTAATACAAATTAAAGTTATCGCTTTTCCTTTCCTTTCCTTTCTCTTTCCCGCTCCACATGAATTGCTGTGTTTCATTTATTTGGGGAAAATAAGATATTCTAGCTATTTCCTTTCCTGAATTATCCAAAGCAGGCATTTCAGGGAGGAGCTGTGCTCTAAAATTAGTGGTGCAATATTGGTCCATTTCTTGAAAATATTGAAGATATTTTGTATTCTACTCTGGCATGGAGAAAATTACATTCAGTTGCCCACTTTGAGGCTTAATAAGTAATACTAAAAGTGTTGTTCGAAATGTATAGATACATACATACTATATATAGATATATAGTAGCAGATATATTTAAGGATAGTACTTTTAGAACAGATGGACTTTCAAAAATATATGTATATATTTTTTTTTAATTTATTTTTTTTTCCAAGAGTTGGATAAAACTCCATTGGAGTCAGGAGAATTTTCCTACATAACTCATTGGGACATCAGGGTCAGGCCTTCACAGAACCACTTAATTTTCTTATATGCCAGGAAAATCTCAGAGGCACCTTGGTCTGCTTAGTTAGATTTTGGTAGCAAAGATTAGTTCTCTTGGTTTTTAGTCAGATGTTTGTATAGGACACATGCTGCAGACATTTGCTGTTCTAGTGGGACATGCAAGTTATGTGACACTTACTCCATTCCAGGATATCAGTGCTTTCCACAATATGCATAGATGTAGTTAATACTTTTCTAAAAATCTGATAATTGTGACATAGTAGGGGTACAGATTGGAAGTCTCTATTTCTGGCCTTTCAGAATATGCCCATGACAGAGGGAAATGAGAAGGTCAGAGCCCTCAGGAGTCTTCTGCAGAAGAGTTGCTGAGAAGCTGTTTTGCTAGCTAGGTTGAGAGAAAGCGATGGAGCAGCAAGTTTTAGAAAGCAAAAGCACGAGAGCCTATAGTATTGCAATGCTCCTGTACAGCTTGGAAGCATCTGTACATATCTAATATTCATGCCAGAAAATATTTGCAAGGATAGTTTCCTTAGAAAATATTTGGTGTAGGTAATTTATACTGAAATTAGATCTGCCATCAATTGATGTTGTTTTTCCCCTCTCCATACAAGTAGTTTTGTTATTCTGACTTGAGAAGAGAAATGTTGGTTTCAGGGATTCAGTTGATGCTGGCACTAAAAGCTTACCATATGGCAAATCTGTTCACTGAATCACAGTTTACATCCCCTGCTACTGTACTCTCAAAATAGATATTTTAAAAATTTAGTATTATGCTGTTATTTGTTTTGTATTTTATTGTATCACCATAGTAGTTTAAAAGAAGAGTCTTGCTGTAGATATGGCTTATAATTAATGAAAATTCTAATTAATTTTTTAGCAGCACTCAGTCTGCAAGCTGCAAAGCAGTCCTCAAGCCTTGCTCATTTTGGTACTAGTTAATGGTACTGGTCTTGCAGTAC
Source organism: Anas acuta (assembly GCF_963932015.1). Lineage (NCBI taxonomy): Eukaryota > Metazoa > Chordata > Aves > Anseriformes > Anatidae > Anas > Anas acuta. The sequence goes on along the minus strand of NC_088984.1, from coordinate 34,664,152 downwards.
TAAACCTAAAAGTAGTAAGCAGCAAAGAATTAAGACTTGTATGAGTAAGTAGATCTAAATGACCCTCAGCCTGGATTAAACCAACATTGAAAACCACTGAAAGTGACTTTTCTTGGACAACAGTTTTTTCTCACAGAAAGCAGGGAGTTTTCAAACTCTAGAGGCATGAAAGAGTGCTTATTATGAATTAAAAAAAATCACAGTAAGTAAAACGTCTGTGTACACCAAATTATTTCAAAACTATTTATACTTAAGTAAATCTCTTATATCCATAAGATAAGCTGCTTGCTCCAAATCTCCCTCATGGAAATTCAGAGCTTCCACTGTTGCACTCCAGCCTCATCATTCTCAGGGAAGCCGAACCAGGGGGTCTCAAACTCAGCCTTCTATTTAGTTTAAGAAACCAATGTGCAGTTATCACTAGATAGAAAAAGACAGGCCAGCAGAAAATCTCACCCTTCATTAGCAACATGCAGAGAAATATTCAGTATAGTATGTTTCCTTAACAGAAAGGTTTTCCAAGACATGAAATTTAATAGGAGTGCTTTATTGTCTGTCAAGCTCACTGGCAGTATCTTAAAAAGTCAAATCTATTAAAATAGTTTTTATTTATTTTTATATCATTTGGTTCCCATTGCTTCTAAAATGTATTGTTCCTTTATGGGTATTTTGTTTCCTGTACATCAGTTAGATATAATATTAGGCACAGCAATATCTGAAAAAAAAAAAAAAAAAAAAAAAAAAAAGTGGGAGGGTATTTATGGCTATATGCATTCCTCTGAAAATATGAATAAATACTTATGAAGTCTGCTAGGTGTGAGATGCAGTATCAGCACTTGCAGGAAACTAATAATAGCTGCTTTATGATAAAACCTGAGAAATGACGGGGGGGGGAGGGGGGGGGGGAACCTAAGTAATTATGTTCCAAATAATCAAGACAGATGTCAAATATGTCATTTAATCAGAACCAAAAGTCACTGAAGAACATATATGGATAGAACTTAAATATCATTGTCAAATAATATTCATGTTAATACTTCTCACTTATACACCTGCCATTGAGGTTAAGTTATGAAAAGCTTGTATGAATCCATAAAGCTGAATTATTTTTTAGCTTAAAGTTGAGGAGATGTGTACCTTTGTCAGGCAAATTGCTTATTTCAATTTGCTTGTTTCAAGCAGCAGAAAAAAAAATAATAAAAAAAAAAGGATTACATAGAATAGAGGAAAGGCTTAAAGGCTGAAAGTCATTTATTTCCACAGAAACTATGAGTGGTTATCACACAGCAATCTAGAAAGCAAGGATAGTTTGACAACAGGAAATTAACAAAACTGGAAAAACAAACAAACAAAAACAGTGAATGTAGAACTGAAAGTTAAATATTTATATAGAGCTGAAGTGCAAATTTAACATGCAAGAGCATCAGTCAAATTAGCAATGTGATGTGTATTTAAACAGGAAAAAACACAGAAAGGATTACAATAATAAACCAACACACACTGATTCATTTTATGCTTGTAAGCACTAATTAAATTTGTGTGAACAGCCTACTTGGGTATCATTATGCCCTAAATCATGAATTTGTGTTGTTGTTAAGATTACATGATCATTTCTAGATCCAACAGAATCTAAATAAAGGCTATGGTTCTTCTGTTCAAAGAAAACTAAATCCTCAAGGAGCCTCAGAATGAAGCTCAGAATGCAGAGCTTCTAAAGATGCTACCATTCTTAATTGGGAGAGTCTGAAACAGAACAGAAGTGACAGACTAACACTGAATAATTAAAGTTTTACTTAGAATTATAAGGATAAAATTAAGGAAAACAAATTACATTCCTTTGTTTGAGAAGTGACTTGGGTAGGTATGCTACACAATAAGGAATAGATAAAGGAATGAGAAGAGTAGAGGTTATCTGAAATAACCACCAGATTTCAACACAGCTCTCAGAGGACAACTGGAACCTGGTTCCTTTAGAATAGCAAAAGCTGATTGAGCATTCAAAGAAATGTGTTGGGTTTTACATCCACCAGCTGAGAGCACCACTTTTATCAAAGGCCAGCAGGACCCCCATTTTTTTTCTTGATAATTTTGCTCCTTAGCAAGTAAATATAATTGAATGCACACTTGGAATGAAACTTAAGCCTAAATTTTTATTGGTTTTTTTTTTTTTTTTTTCTGTCCTGCATTTATTCAGTGTCAATCCTAGAGAAGTTGTAGACTAGAAATGTTTAAATAAAGAGAATTTCAACTTCCAGGTATTTTAGCAAGAAATGGTGGTATGTGTTCATGCTACTGCCCTGTTGATTAAACATGTTTTCAGAAAGATGAAAAAACTCCCCAAGAATATCTACTAAAGGGTACCTCAGTAGAACTGTTGCCAACAGCAGACGCTAAAGCCATCAAGTGAGAAATGAAAATTAGGAAGTCATTGGACATTGATTTGAATTAACTCATAATGACCTGGTTTACGTTTCTGGCCTCTGGAAAGATGATTAGAACATAAAAACAACTTTCTGTGAAGGACATTGAACTATTAGTGAGCTAGTCATCAGAACATGAGCCATAAATGTCTTTGGTTAAGGTCTCTGGAAAACAATCATTCTGCTAAGATGCTGCAATAAACACTGGAATGGCATGAAAAAAACAGAAGAGTCTAAAATGTAAATGTCTTTATTCTAGAAGAAAGCACAGGGGCATAAATGAATCAAAAGAATTAGTGGCTTTCAAGAGTGTAGCTTAATTATAAACACAAGAAAGAAAGCAGCATATGGTATTGTGATTTATTTGGGTTTGGCCCCTCTGCAAAACAACTGAAGGTCAAGAGAAATGCAAGGAAATTCAGTGTTTTTCCACTTGAAGTGTCTTGGATGACCCATATAAACAGTTTTGTTATAAAGAGAGATTTAACAGTTTGTATCTTCTGACGATCTGTTACATGATTCTAGTTGACAGAACCTTTTTTTTTTTGAAAAATACATTGTGAGAAATGAAATGTTAAACCTGAAAATAGATCAATTCTATGCTCCTAGAAATACCTTCAAGATTTAAAAAGAAGATTGGGATTTATTTCAATTTATGGGCTCCTCCTTTTTTCAGTTTCATTACACTTTCCCTTTCACTTTCCATCCCCATTTTTAGAAAAATAATAATAATAATAATATAAATTAAAAAAAATTACTTTTGGGAAAGATGTCTATGTTGGATTCTTCTTTTTCCCTTGTATTGTAGGTGTAACGACGTGTAATGCTCTTAAGAAATGGAAATGCAAAAAATATTGAAATAAACATATGATGCTAATCGTTTAAATGGTTGTGAGTCTAGTTTCTCGCATGCACTATCACTTGGATTTGTAGCCTCTGACTAAGGGATGGGAGATTTGATATATATCATACATATGCCTTTTAGAATTTCATACAGCTGCTTAACTCTGGGTTTTATCAGTGGGTTTTAATGGTTTTTGTTTTTTTTTTGATAAAATCTGCAAGTTCTATGAAAAAACTCAGTAAATATTTTTAAAATTGTTAAAAGCTTTTTAAAATAATTCCATAATATTGTGAAGAAAAAGTTTTATAGTGTCTGAGCTGTAATGTACTGTAAATACAAAAAATAATAGCTTTTAAGAGCATGGAAAATTCTGTTCTAAAGGATCTTTGCATTTAGGTATTTGGTATTGAACATGCTGTCAGTTGACAAAGTCTTTATTTGAGAGAAGAAATGTTTGAAACTGATAGCCAAGAACTCTCTAATTGACCTCTGCTAATTATAATATTGATTTAACATGCTCATCATTCTACTCATGTTTTATTCATGAATTTGATGGTGGGGAAAAAAAGTCTTCAGTGTAAATCTCTTATTGAATGACAGCCACTGAAGACTTACTCTTTGTGTCTGATTATTACAGCAGAATAAGAGGTATGGATAGTAAAAGATACCAATTTTAGCTGTTCTAGGATATGGTCTTGACTTTCCAACAGGGTGTAGTTATTTTGCCATTTAGGAATTTACTAACATTTAGGAATTTATATCATGCCAGTATTAAAAATACATGTTTCAGTCTGTGAAATCTAATAAAAATCCCTCAGTTGACCACAGTTGGAGATTCTATTCCTGTGTAGTATATCCCGGAAGATCTTCTGAAAAAAAGTTGCATCTAGCCTGCAGTGTTCCCAGTCTCAGCCTCTAGTGAAAGAGATGTAAAAATATATCATTACTGTAGTTTCATTCTATAATCTTACATCAAATCACTCTCTCTTGTGATTATGGTGTGTTTGATTGTCTAAACAATGTTTTGGCGCTTAGTAGTTATAAAAAGTACCAGGTTTCAAGTGATGGAGAATTTTTATTAGCAGAGACATTATGTCAAACATAATGAGGTCTAAGCACCCAATTTGCTCTTAGCACTTGTGGGTAGAATGGCAAGGAATAGGTAATTTGTAAGTTAGAAGGTGGTATAAAGTAAATGTTCAGAATCTGGACTTAGAATTTTTATTTATTTATTTATTTATTTATTTATTTATTTATTTATTTTATTGAGGGGTTGTTTCTCATGGATTTCCTCTCTAGGTTTAAATTATGACTTAAGATATCTAGGAGAAGTTGACAAATTTCTTCAACAGAAGGCAGATGTGATTTAACTGTATGGTACATCAGTTGTCTTAATTTAAACTGCTGTTGCGGGATATATAAACTAAACCAGAATCATTTTGCATAATCATGGTGCTTTTGTGTTTTCCATAGCATGCCTGATCTGTGGATGTTGTCAGATTGCTGAGCAAGTAAATGACGTGCAAGTAAATTTTGTCTTTTCCACCTAGATGGTGCATAAAATGTCTATAGAGATTAAGATATCAGAAACTGTTTTGGGAAAATCTGTTTTGAAAAAAGTCATCATTTCAAAGTCCATTTCAGTTACACAAATATCTCTGAAAAGTACACTCCTCTCCAAACAAATGAAAAAAAAAAATATATATATATATGTATATGTTATATGCTTTATAAATATAGGTAGAAGATACATGTGTATCTTCTATGTGTATCTAGAAGATATATCAATATATAGTGATATAACTTTATAAGGTGGGGCATGGGATTCTCTGTGTGCTAGTCTCAAACTAAGGTTTATTAGTAGTACTGTAGGAAAAATGAATTCTCTTAAAACAGAGAAATTTCTGAAAAAGACTATACAAAAATAAAAGATTTGAAATGAGTTCTCCCTGATGCCTAATGTGGCTTTTCAGGGCATGTCTTTTCCTTCAGATTTTTTCTCTGTTTAACAACTTTTTAATTGCTTCCTGGATTACAGTAAATCTTCAAATCCCTAGGAGAAATATCTCTGCTTCTTGCTCTTCTCAGAATTTCCAGAATCAGCCTTTGCTGCTCTAGAGACCTTTCAAAAACTTAGTGAGATTCTGATCTTTCAAAGATGAAATGTGCAACAGTTTTAAAAAAGGTATTCTGTATAATCCCCCCAGTTCTCTTTTTGTTCATATTTTCTCTCTAGAAAGACAATATAATAGGTTCAACTGTTTCTAATTAGTTTCACTTTCAGATGTTAATTTAGTAACAGAAGATTGCAAAATATAAGAAATTAACACCATCATAGACACATCTTCTATTGGTAGTTTGCATCCAATTTCCCACAGTATTAATATCTTAGTAAATGAACCCGTGATTCTATCTGAAGTTATGAAGTTTTATTATAGCAAAAATCTAAATGGGGGACAAAACTGTAATAACATACCTTAAAGAGAATATTTTGGAAAGGCACATTTTCAAAATTGGTCTTCCATATTAGTGCAGTGACAGTGGGTGGCGAGGGAGAGGAGACATTTTGGTTTGAGACCAGCAGAACTGTCAACTCCTGGTAGCTCACTGTAGAACATGATGGACCTAAAGAAATTCATGGAATTCTCCTGTATGTCATATGACATTTATTTGCTTGCAAAAGCTTCTTTAGGTAACCTCCACAGATGTTTATTTTAAAAATACATGCGCAATGTTTTCTTTCATTGTAATGCTGACAGAATTGCATTTAGAAGTCAGAAGCAAAAGATCAGAAACAATCGCAATGTCAAGAATCTTTTTTTATTTCTTGACTGACAGACACACTAATTTATTTTTAGAAGGTTTTTTGTTTGTTTGTTAGTTTTTTTTTTACTCTAACAAATCTGGAACAAAAACTGAAGATAGTCTATGAAATGAGATCTAGAACGTAAATAGGAAAATAGTAAAATTTAAACTTGTTACTTCTCAGAGTGAAATATTTTGTGCATTCTAACTGATTTTGTCTTGGGAATCCAAGTGGTATCTAAAGTGTTCAACAATAAAGCTGTTAAAAAGGACATCAGAATGAAAAATTACCTTCTATGCAGAAGCTAAGACCGGTTCAATTTTAAGAAAAGCTACCTGTTAAATTGAATTAGCTGCACGTTCTTTGCAAAATAGAAGATTTCAGCCAGAAAAGCATTTGGCCACAGTATCAGGTGCATTATATTACGAATAGTTATTGGCTTCTCATAAAGATGTGAGACGCACTGGTTCAATATGAAATGACAAAGATGTCACTATGAAGACAGAGCTTTGCAGAATGGTTAAGGCTCCTGATCTGTCAGTGGGACTATTCCATTATATGTCAATATAAAGTAGACTTTCTTTATTTTACATCAAATTGACCTGTTATATCAACATCTCTATTATCTTTCAAGTCTCGGGAGAAACTGTTTGTGTTCTTTAAAGGACATCTTAGCTACACAGTTCCCATGGAAGGTTTCATGTTTTGTAAAGGGAATTTTTCTATTTAATAAAAGACAGCAACGCTTCTGAAAATTAAGGAAAAGTTTCCTTCTTCTTAGATTGGTTTAATATACTGTCTTTATCCTGAAGCAGGGAAAAAGAGGGGCTCTTCAGTCCCTAACATCTCTTCATAGTTTCTTGCCCATGTAGGTTGTCTTTTTTTTTTTTTTTTTAATGATATTAGTCAGATTAAATGCAGATGTGGCATAAGAGCTGTAAAAATGCTTTCTTTTGGAAGAAAACAAAGTCCCGAAGTGAAATTCTGTAACTGTTGCATCATTACTATGTGAACAATTTCTTACTTAGCAGTTTTTTGTTTGGTGGTTGTTTTTTTTTGTGTGTGTGTGGGGGGTTGGTTTATTTTTTTTCTGATGTCTCATGTCTAAAGGAAAGACAAGTAACAAACAGTCAAATGTAGCTCACCATTGTTAACTGAGTGTTGGTTGGTTTATTCCTCTGTATTCATTCAAAAATATCTATGGTCCAAAAAGCTTTGCAAAATTTCATCATGAATGATAATAATTTTTGTGATGGATGATAGGATGATATTGTTATTTTATTTTACTTTGTTTTGTTTTGCTTTGCTTTGTTTGAGGGAGTGCATTTTACATCTTTCTAATTTTTCTGTTTTAAACTCACTCAATAACTCAGTCAAGAAATTTAATGTGAGTGACTGGCAACTGCTATGAGTGACACCTAGCAAGTATTTGTAGTGGGAGCATAACATTGGTAACAACACATCTTGTATTATAGGCAAGGAGGGGGTGTGAAGGAACCCTTCAAGGTAAATGTTGCAATCCTAAATGGAAGAAAGGATATTAGAAAAAAAAAAAAACACAGCCTACAGAAAACAGTGGAATTTATGTCCCAGAAGGCTGTATCTTGAAGGTGAGGGACCATCAGATTTAACTAATAATAATTGTCAAAAGAAAAACACAATTATACTTTAGGAGGGAAATTAAAACTGATACAAATGGTCTTTTAGTCATAAAATAAAATAGTATCTTTATGCTTTGACAATGAAGATGAGATTAGAGCTGATCAAGATATTACCCCTGAACTGAAGGAATACATTAGCTAAGTTTTCAGTAAGAGTGATAAAGTGAAGCATGAGGATGGAAACAAGATAACTAGTGGCAATGGAAATAACCGTATCTGAAGAAAACGGAAATTAATTCAGTCAATAAGTATGAAGGGAAGATAGACAATTTCCATTCCAGAAGACAGAAATTACAGTGAAGTTGCACTTCATCAAAAAAAAAAAAAAAAAAAAAAAAAAAAAAAATCAAATGGAACATGGTTTTATATGATGGGGAGGTAACAAATGTAACAAATGTACTTATTTTAACAATCAGAACTGAGGTAGGAACCTATTAATCTGTTGTTTTGACTTAAAAACAACACTCATGGAAACAAATATTTGAACTCTTTGAGGGAAAGGGGAAAATAGGATTATTTAAGCCCTTATTGTTTGTATACAGAATAGAAAAGAAATTTAAAAAGTATGAGACCCATGCTATAAGGTTGACCTGCATTTTCCAGATGAGACTATGACTCTTACATCTACTATCATCAGCATGTAATTTCTTAGAAAATATTTCATGATCTAAGTAATGCATTCTTTCATGCACACATTCTCCTTGAGGCAATTATTCCTATGTCTTTTAAACTATTTTAGACTAAAAAAAAAGAAATAGGGAATTATACATTACACCTTTTTGTTTTATAGAGACTATTATTCATTCACTTTTTCTCAGAAATTAAGGGTTATCTAGTTAGAACAAAATAAAATGCTTGCTTAGCAGTTTTATCTATGCAATTCTCTGCTTACAGAGCTTCATGCTATCCAAGTTCTTTGACATATTTGGTGTCCTACTTTGACGTATATGGTATCAAACACATGGAGAGTGCTATGTCTCCCACCATATGAATACTTCCCTTAGGTTCTGCAGTGCATCTCAATCCAGAGCTATTCATTTAACCATAATATTTGCTTTAAGCTGTTGCTAAGAAGCTTAAACATGTGCTACTGCAGTGAAACATTTTCAGTTGACCTTAAAGTGCATCCATCTTTAAAATTTGGTTTTTGAAAGATGTCATATTTTATCTCTAACTGTAAACAGTGATAATGTAGTTCAAAGACAACCTGAATCTTGAAACTGTAAAACTTATGAACGTATATCTCCACTGCACCATGCAAAGCTCAAACTGTGATGGGGACACCACCTGTGCATAGATTAATGATATTGTGGTATTGCTTTAGAACTGTCAATTTACTCAAAGGTGGATTCATAAATGCCTGTAACTGAGATATGGCAGAATTTAATATTTAATTACAATGAATACTGTAAACAAGCAGCAAAGCAATGTCTATTAAGTTAGACTCATTGCAGAGTAGTGCCGCCATACACTTTCACTATATTCACAACACTTGTATTCATTTCAGCTTTCCACTCAATTTTATTACCCTTCGGCACCTGCTGTTTTTCAAACAAAAAATTTGTTGTGAAGTAATCCATGTCCTCCTGAGTACTGTCTTTCTCTCTATTCTTCGCCCTCCACAGTTGCACAACTTTTCACTCCTTTCTGTGTTTAGAGATTTTCTAAAACTGCTGAAAAGGACTGCTGGAAGTGGGGAGAACTGATTAGCATAATATTTCTAATGGTGATGTGACTGGGGAATCTATGTAATTTCAAGACAGGGATGTGATCATACACACGTTAGGGAGAATCAAGCTGATGTGGCTACAAAAATTACAACTGCAATTGCAGCTGTTTATTTTGTGTCTTGTTTTCTAACATGGTGAAGATTAACTTTAAAAATCCTTAAATTAAATAAAAAATCTCGGAAAAAATGAGTGCTGTATAATTACCTTTTAGTTCATAAAGGTAGATAAATATTCAAACATTCATTTGTGCTCCCTTTAAATTACTATGATGTGTTACTTTTTCATTAATGACAATGCAGTTATTTAAATTTGAAGTCAGGTTCATGACTCCATTTCAGAGGAGGATGTTAACATTGAAAAAAATCAATACATAATCAAGATTAAACAATCCCCCTATACCAACCTTCTGATGAAAATGCAATAGGAGATGGTAATTGTGTTGATTAGCAGTGTTCACAGACTGTGACTGCAGAAAGTGTGTGCAAAGGATGAAGAAACCATACACATGGTGGAGGACCAAGCAATTAAAAACTGGATGTTTGTTTTTCATTTCATCCTGAAACAAAACCAAATTTACACTTCACTGATTTCTTTTTAACAGAAGAGAATCAAGTGAGAAACATTAGTTTATCTTTTGTTTTGTAAAATTTAGGTACAGTGGGACATATAACCAAGGTGTTCACAGTATCTCAATAAAAAATCATGCCAGTAAGATATGTTTTCCCTTAGTCATTTACATATGATTAATATTTTCAGTGCCTAAACAGCAGGGGGGGCAAAATGGACCCTTCAAATATTATATATCAAAATATATACTAACTTATAGATAATCAAGTTGGGATGGCAATAATGACTGGACAATTCTAGATATACCATAAAAATTGGAAAAAAGTTGTTTTGTATTTTGCTCATTCCATTTCTCCTTGCCACCTAAATGCCAGAATTCTGCTGGTATAAATCAGTATAACTCTATGGATGACTGTGAATCCAAATGTATGCTCATCAGCCTCATATGGAAAGTATCATCAGATACGTTCCTGAATTTTCTAGATAATTTGCTACAGTCCTCATGCCAAAATTATTTTTAGTGGAAAGTAAAGCAAAATAGCCCAAATATCAGTATTGTTTTTTTTTGCAAACTGGAAGAATAAGGAAAAGTTATTAAACCTATAGATGTTAATAGTTGTAGTAGTAACATTCTTCCTGAACAATATGATTAAAAAATAATAAGAATTTAATGTCAGTTGCCTGTTTGACTATCACGAAAAATAGTATCAGGTGAAGAGACCTTGCCACCTTGCTTATAAGTGCTTGCAGAGTGGTTATGGCACTACCCAATGTTATGCATTTGTTTTAAAAAAATATGCCAAACAGATAAATATTTGTATTTATGCTTTGGAGAAACATGGCTGGAATGTTCTTACATTATTTCTTATTATTGCTGTACTTATTACAAGTGAATATTAAAAAATAGAATAAATAAAAATTATATGTTGAGGGGAGGGACTAGGATGTTAACTTCTGGTATACAACATTCAAATCCATCCACGCTGCAAGAGACCACATTAGGTTTTGTGTAGGCTAGTGTTGTTTTTTTTTGTTTGTTTGTTTGTTTTTTGTCATTGTTGTTGTTTGCTTTTGCTGTTTTGGAGAATTGTAGAATTAAAATCCATTCATCCTTCTAACAGTATTTAGACATAGCTTTCTGAGCTGTATTCAAGCTATATCATAACAAAGATATGCTAAAGAGTCTGAGTAAACATCTAAATAAAGTAGGAAACTCTGAGCTTTGTTTGTTACAAAGCCTAATGACTTAAGGCCTTTTATATTCTTACAGTGGCTTTTTCTGCTAGGAAATAGTTTGATTTCATCATGGAAAAACAACACACAAAGTCTTAGTTACTATATGCATGTTCCAAGCATGACAAATTGGATTAAACACAGTCATATGTGGTGTTATGAATCAGTCCCCAAACACCTTCAATTTATAATGTTAAAGTCTACTTTCAATTTGAGCAATATAGTATTTTTTCAATATTTATAGTTTGAAAAAGGAAATAAAAGGTTGTAGTCCAATATGTTTCTGTGAATCCCAAGACAAATTGCAGAAAGAATAAAAACAAGGGTAAAGCCAATATGATGAAGTGTTTAGCGGTGTGTTATAAAAGTAATAAACTTTCCTTTAACCACATTGTGCCATTTTCTCTCTCTCCATAACTGCGTAGGTTAGGTGGCAAATATTTGCTGATTCTTGTGGCTTAAAATGTGAATTTAGTTACTTTTTCTCACACAAAACACCACAGGTCACCAGCATGACTAGATTAACTTAGAGCAGAACTACTCAAACTTTTTTCTATGTGAACAAAATACTTATATTATCTGTCAGCAAAAGAATCGTGTATTGTTCCTGTGAAATAGCCAAAGAAAAAGGAAGATGTGGAGTGTTGAATTAATGAGTACCTCCATAGATATAGCTTTGTTTTATGAAATATCTGAGCATGCAGGGAAAAGCAATTACAAATAAGCTCTTAAATCTTAATATGTTAAGGTTATCAGGTATTACTGATTTTTTTTTTTTGGGGGGGGGGGGGGGGGGTGGAGGGTGGAGAATTTTTCTCTTTATTCCCTTTATTCCCTTTTTTATTCCCTTGTTTATTCCTTTTTTTTTTTTTTTTTTTTTTTTTTTTTTTTTTTTTTTGTATCAGAATTATCAGTAACTAATGTCCCTTTAAAGAAACAGCGAGAGATTGGGAAACCGATGCTTCTTTGCTTTTTTAAAAATCTTTTTTAATTTATTTTTTTTTCTCAAGGAGAACTAGTTTAAAATTTTCTTATCTTTTCACTGATGAGATTTATTGATTTGCCTCACTGGTCCTGCTTTCACATCAATTACACTGAAAACTTCATGTGTTGAGTACCACTGAAAATCAGTCTATGAGCTACCTAGTACTGAAAGCATTAGACCTTACTCAGGAACTTTTTGTTTCAAAGGTATTCTTTGTGCTGTATGTGTAAGAAATCATATTTGGAGCCATGGAGTGGAAATGAAAAGCTGTAAAGCTCTGACCTGCTTTGATTAAAAAAATAAAAAATAAATTAAAAAAAAAATAGAGAGAGCTTTGCTCGTTTTCTTCCTAAAGATCTTATCAGCCCTCAAAGCTTTCAATCTACCTGAAGCCACTACAAAAAACTTAATATCTTTCAGGTTTTGCAATCAACCCTGAGATTTAGTGCAACTTGGAAAGTATCCCATAGGGAGGATATTCTGTAATAATTCTTTAGTGATCTGCCACTAGGTATTTGCCAGTTCTCCAAGGTATTCCACGATGAACAACACAAACTGAGAAAATACATGCACAAAATTTGCACAGACACTGGTTCCTGGTTACCTTACAAGGAATGAATAGTCATGTTTTTGGTTTAAGTTGACAAGTGGTTGGTTTTCAGAAGGTTGGCTTTGCTTGTTTGTTGGTTTGTTTCATTTCTTTGTTCTAGTTTGTCTAGGAATGTACTGGAGGTTTCGTATTCATTGTGGGAAGATATTCCCCACAAAATCTTTTAGCTGTTATGCAGCATTTGACAAAAAGCATGGTCAAAGTTATACCTGAGATTCAAACTCTGTTGGACAAACCCGCTCTGTTTCTTTTGCATTGGGTTTGCATCTGACCTAGCTTCCTCTTGCTTGCTGATTTATCTGATTGCTATGTCAGAATGTGGCCATAATGTAATTAGACTAATCAAAAAATTGGGACCATTAGTTTTGTTTACCACACAGCAATAGAGCCGTAAAAACAATCTTGCCCTCTGTATTGCAGTGAGTTCCCAGCACAGAGCAAGATCTACAATTTTGTCAAAAGGTTGCATGTCTAACTGAAAGTGATGGACAGTACAGAGAACCTTTCCAAGGTATCTCTTATCTGTGGCCTGAAGTAGACTGAAAGTACAGATTCAGACACTTTTATTCTGAAGAATTATTAGCTTTTTTCTTGAGTATAGCTATTTGTTTGGAATGTGACTGCACGTACATTAAACCTGACACCAAATAACACATGCCAGTTTCAGGTTCCTGCTGATTTTTAACAGCCATCAGAAACTCAGAGCTAGGGGATAGGTAGCAAATGATAGCTATTGCTATCAAATGATAGCAATTATTCCATTGTGAGGCATTTCTGATTCAGTGTGATGAAAATAACATTAAATTAAGTTCTTCTCTCATTTTCATCTTTCTGAACTGTTTGACCAACCGCAGATATATATCAGAAAATTGCACTCAGGAGATAAGGAACTAGTACAACAGAGGGACATCCCAGCTGTTCCTTAGAAAAGAAGATCGGGGCAGAGGTGTTTACTTGTAAGGTATTATTGAAAAAAACCTTAAGGATTTTTCTTAGCTGTTGAAGTTGCAGAAAAGGAGCTTAGATTTGAGCCCATCTAAGGTCAAAAGGGTCAATTTTGTGGGCTTTATTTGCAAATAGTCTCATTTTCCAACTTGAAGTTTGGTGAATAACTCTGTCTTTACTCTGCTCAGTTCATGCTTTTAATCTTTCTGTTAAAATGCTATATGGAAAGGCTGTGATTTTTCTGCAAAACTGCTTGGAATAGAAACCTGATATTCCAAGTGGAAAGGAGGATATTTTTAAGCTAATTAGAGTATTTTGTGAATTAGTTCAGACTGACTTTACTATATGTGGTACAGTTAACCACAGAACTTTCAAGAAGTATTTTGCACCAGTGTCACAAACTATAGCTGTACACGGGCATTTAAACTTTCCAAAACACATACAAATTCTTCCATATGCTTATGCTGTATAGCAAACATTTTTTATCTCCATTACAAATGTATGACTTTTATGACTTCTACGAAAGCTGCTAAAACATATCTGGGAGAAAAATCTGCTCTTTAAAATGGAAGAAAAAAAATGGGAAGGACTTTGAAAGCCTAAATGCAGCACTATTTCATCCAACTTGCCTGCATGTCCTATTTTGTGAGAAAAGTGAGTAAAGATAGACCAATATAAACATAAAAATTGGAGTTCTCATTTATTTCATGCAAAAAGATTGCAGAATCATTTCCAAAAGCAATGTGGGCATAATCCTGTCTATCATTTGCTGCCAAAGTGAGAGACTACAGGGAAAAATTCCCTTGCACACAAAGCAAGGCTGAATCATAGAATTTTACTATAAAAAACAGTGGGTTTAATCTTTGTATATAAATGGTTAAAGTGGTTTTGAAGAGTTATGATCAAGATAAAATGGATCATTTTCCCAATTAACTTTAAGAGTGAACACTGAAAATAATTATAAAGTTTAGAGGAGCAAAAAAATCAGTATAGTCCCCACAGAGTTCTAGAGGTGAGAGGGTCATAGCAGCGGAGATTCTGGCACTTGAACTGGTATATGTTTTGCTTATATTGAAATAATTTTAAAACAATCTGTGCCTCCTGCGTACAACTTCTTTTTGTTGTTGTTTTTTTTTTTTTTTTTTTTTTTCCAGTTTAAGTGCTTGGAAGTGAACAGCAAATTTTGAGACAAAGGTTTTTTTGGTTTTTTGCTTTTTTAATTGTAAATTTTATTATATGCTACAAATAGTATGTTTTCTGTGTATAGGTTTGTTTATATTATGTAGGTAAAAACTGCAAATTATTTGTATTTTGTCATTTTTTTTAGGTTTCAGTTCATGTGCAAATCTTAATCTCAGAAGGCTGTGTATTGTTCTGTGTGCTTAGACTAGACTTGGACACACATTCTTACTAGCTTCATGGGAAAAGTCCAACTTAAAGTGGGAGCTGGCTCACACACCAAACCTTGATCTTCAGACTGACAGTGTGAACACAACCTTTTGTAACCTCCTGAAAAGGCTGTTTTCACAATCACAGGAAAGAATAATGAGAGCACATTGGAGTATTTTTGTTATATTTTTCTAGTCCAACTCCCACTTTAGTAAACAGCATTATTCCCTTGTGAATTGATGGAAGGATTTTTTTTCCTTTCAGAATTTTTTTCTTGTCTGAACAGTGTGTGAGTAATGTTCTCTGACTCTTGACTGAAGATATGTTCCTTTTTTTTTTTTGTTTTAACTCTAATACCATTTTCAGATAAAGTGGAATGAATGCTATATCTGCCTATGTAGCAGCAAATACATTTACAAATATTATAGGCTGATACTTTTCCAGAAATAACATAAATCTATTGGGAAAGCAGTTGCTTTATTGATACTTAGGTGAATTTAATGTATTCATATTGTATTTTTGTTATATTCACCAATAGTCTTGCTCCCTGTTCTTCCTGTGCATTTTTCAGTTTATTCCCATAGTAGAATCTTATGTGTTGTTTAAGGTGTTTTGTTGTTGTTGTGGTGGCAGTTTTGTTTTGTTTTATTTTAATATGTCCTATCTGTAGTTCACCTGGTGTAATATCTCTTTATAGCAGAATCAATTTAATTTTTTATACATTTCGCAGCTCTTGTGCCAGAGAAGAATCCAATTTTCTCTGAAATGTATAGACTATGGCATGACTAGGTGAAATTACAGGCTAAACTTTTGACTGCTTTAAAGCAAATAAACAAAGCTGGAAAATGCATAAGAATTACATGGTTGTGACAATGTGTCAGTTCAGTTTGGACTTTAAGTACTCATAATGATGTGTGTCGCAGGTTAAGCTGACCTCTTGCAGTTTAATTCAGGATTTTATTTTATTGTGTTGTGTTGTGTTATGTTATGTTATGTTATGTTATGTTATGTTATTCCTTCTATTCTATGTTTTCCAGGACTACACAAACAGTTTGCATATACCAATACTTAAAATGCTAATATTAGATACTTCTCTGAGCCCCCAAAATGAGACAGTTATTTAATTGGCACATACGTAGAGTCTGTACCAACTATCCTCCTATCCTCTGACATCCCTGTAAGTCAACGTGTAGCTGTACCTGCAGAGATCACTCACTACTCTGAGGTTTTGTGCTGCAGCATCATTTTAATGCTATAAGTTACATTGTGGGAATTAGAAGGGAAAACATAAATCAAGTTACAGTAATAGAAAAGCTACATTAAAAAAAAAAAAAAAAAAAAAAGGTGTGTGTGTGGGGCTATCAGTTTATCTGTTTAGTCTCTTATTTATTTTTTTTTTCTCTGGTAATCAGAGGAATTTATGTGCTGTTTGTATTTCCACTGCTTTTAGTACACATAGTGCAGTCATGATTCAAGGCATTGATTCACTAATGTTATTCAAAGTCAGATGCATTGGAAGCATTCAAGTTTGTTTTCAGTTTAGTTGTTTTGTTTGTTTTGTTTTGTGTTGCAAACAGCTGTTTGAGTTGACACAACAGAAATATGTGGATAAAAATAAAGGAAGTACATGAAAGACTTTTATCATTATGCTTTCAGAGTCTAATTGGCTGAAGTTGGATACAAAAGCTATTCCTCTCTTAGAAGAAACAAATTTAATTCACAAGGGCTATGCTGACCGCAGCTTTGCTTCTTCATGAGTTGGTTGTCATTAATCATTTTTATTGCTAGCAATCCAAGTTGTGCATGTAGTAAATTAACCTCTTCTCAATCCTCTTTCACTAATCTTTTACCATGCTATCTAAATGCATAAAATGGGTATTAGGTAACACATAGTGTAATTCCCAAGCTGAATCCTTACACTTATATGAATATATCGCTAATAAAACTAACTTGGTTATGTTCTGAATAAAGATGTTGATGTCTTAAATCATACTTCTGACACCATGTCAGAAAATGAGTTGGTTTTAAAAAGAATTAGAAAATAAGTTTGTTTTCATTTCTCATACCATGTAACAGAAAAAGACAGCTAGCATCTCTCTTTTTGGAGCACTGTCTGATTGCATTGGCAACTGAGCATACCATATGTACTTTTGGATACCCAGTGGCAATAAAAATAAGATATTCACCTACTTTGAAAGACAAAAGTAAAAAATAGCTCTCTCAAGTATCCAATTTCAAGATCTTTGAAAATATCCCTGCATATTATAGACCTTTGATTTCTTTTCTCTCCCTAGGTACAAGAGACCTGCTTGTCACCTCTCCTGTCTGTGAAATAGGATTTATGATGAAGATAAACGATTACAATAGCATTTGAAACCAGGTCAGTTCTCTCTTTCTAGTAAAACCTTCCTATTCATCAAATTTACAACTGTGTGTACAGTGCTATCACTGAATTTAGTGGAGTTGTTTACCTGTCTAGAATAAGGTAAAACTTTAAGCACTTAAATAAAGTGAGTGTCATGTATGCGACACATACATTCTCATACATATTGTCATGCACGTAAATGGCAAAACTGCACATGGGAGTGAACCCTCCTAATGCATTCTGAAGCTACTGTTTCATACTGGATCTGTGTACAAACTGACAAAGCAGACTAGGAATTAGAGATTACTTTCAGCTCCCTTGCAAACCTCTCTCTCAGTGTGAGTCAGGCTTTGGTCATCTGTTTTCCTTACTTCCACACATTAATCTCTGACAAAAAGACTGAAAAGATGAGAAACTTTCCCTTTTTCTCCAGTGAAAGTGAGAAAATCCATCTTCTCCCCCACCAAGAACTCCTGAGATTACCTGGAACTGCTGAAGGAGCTTTACCTGTCCTCAATACAGCTCTACTCTTGGGAGCTGCTGAAGGAAATGGTATTCCCTATAACCGCAGGCTCCTTTTCTCATTATCACAGACAGCAAAACTTGTCTTACAGGAATGAGCTATGACATGAGGTAACCTTAGCAATGAATTACTGTAACTTTTTCTCATCGATGAATTTCTGTAGGCTTTTCTCTGTGTATTTCTTGGACAAGGTCATGCAGCAGGGAGATGACTAAACAGGAATACTGTGGAACAGCACCCACAGATTTAAATTTAATTTTATATTAAATTAATTGCTACTACCAAGATGGATTAGTCTGGTTAGCAGATGCGCTTTCTTCTCTTTTAGCAATAAAGAAAGATAAGAAAGTGTGTAGGAATGAACTCTTACTTTCCTTTGAGATGCAAAAAATAAGAGGCATGAAATGAAATAAACTAATGGTAGACCCTAAACAAATGAAGATTGGTGTTCATTAACAAGCCAGGATCATTACCTGGGGAGGTCCATGGTTCTTTGGGAGATGAGTATTGAGCTAATAGGACTCAATATATTATGCTTGTTCTCTGTACCATACAAAATTAACTTCTAAAGAAAATTCCATTTTAAGTCCCTTTATAGTCCAAAAACTCAATCCAAAGGTAGTTTCTTTATATTTTTCTTTTTAAAGTACAATTATATATGGGGTCGATCAACTCCAGTTTGCAAGTCACCGATATTTCATTTCCTTTCTATCTTCTGCACAAGGATCAGCAGAGCATTCAGCTCTGATAAAAGCACTTTTGCAAAGGTAGGATGTTTGGAAATGTTGAGCTCGGTATTTTAGACAGCTTGATTTTTAATAAGCACATTCTGCATAGGTTAGAGGCATACTTAATTTTACAGTAATCCATTTTAAAGCAAAAGACAAAATACTTGTAAAGAAAAAAACTGTAGAATACATGGAAGTAATCATAGTTTCATTAATTTGGTAAGTTTTTCAAAGGAAGGGAAGATACTCTGTGAATTTTATATTCCATTTACAATAATAGGAAAGCATGGTCCTTCCTTTCTCTTGAATCTTCTGCCAGCTGTTGAGTTTTGTGATCTCAGGTTAACCCTTTCCAAGATAATTATTTACAGCTTTCTGCGTGAATCTGTGTGCCTGCACTCAGTCTTACTGAATTATTGGAACAGACAGCTGGGGGCAATAACTGGGAATTTGCCTGAACTGCAGAGTTTGCAGCTTACATAGGAGGTCTTCTTTAAGTGCCCCTGAAGCTAAGGCATGCATTTGAAAAATGTTCGAGTAAGAGAGGCATCGGTGGTTCTGAAAGATATCTGCCCATGTAGAACCCAAATTTATATGACTCCTATTCAAAAAGGTGCTGCCTGACTCTACACAAATCTGCTGTGCAGTTACACTGCTGAAGTAGTTCTGATATTGACAATCATCATAAATGAACTCTATGAAAAATGTCTTAGGTGTGCTACACAGGACACAGCCTTAACAGTTTAAATATTCATCAAAGGGTACAGACAACATCTCTGGCTGAGAACAAGTCTGAGCCAAAGTTTGTTGAAGGAAGGAAATATATTTTGATGCCTCTTATTCCAGAAATGTCAGAGATTATACATAGATGGATATAATATTACAGATGAATACTATTCCAAGAAATGCATTTACTGTATTAGGCCAAGTTTTGGTTTTCATTTTTCTGCTTTTCATTATAAATTAATAATGTGAAATGACAAGTTTCTGTAGCACATTACAATTGAGTCACTGCCCATGCCTGAGGCAGGGTAGTGATCTCACTTGCCCATGGCAAGCCAACAGGGACTTCAGTCTTCACCAGCATGATCAGACTTGTCTTCTGGAATAAATTCCAGATCATTTTCTCTCTTATACGTACTTAACTTGGAAGTTTCCTCTAATTGAAACATAGCTTCACGTCACCACTTTTTTCTAAAATCCAAGAAGTCAAAGAGATAGTTTGATTTTAATTCTATGACTATTTATGTTAGTGAAGAATATTTTAATGATAAACCTTTTTGAAACACAAGACCTCTAATCTTATTTCACTAGCACAGTGTTTTGTACACACAGTCAATTAAAAATATATTTTTTTTCCAGTTGATTCATTAGCTGACAAATATGTATGCATAGATGCTCTCATTTTCTCCAAAGCTTGAATTACATTCACTCAAAATCTTTGTTTTTCCATAAACTGTTAGCAGGGATAGCAAATCTTTAAAATAATCATTTGTTTTTGTCCATTCATAGTATGATTTATTTTTCATCCATCTTTGTGTTACTTCTTTTCCTTTCACACAAATTTTATGAATAATAGAATAATGCTTATGCTAAAGGTGGGTGAAAACAAAATACAATTAAGCATGATAAAAGTTATGCATTCAGCAAAGACATGAACACAGGAAATTTTACAACAGATCACTGCAGAACCAGGGTCCTCATTAACATGAGTAGATGTCACTAAGGGTTTTTGAAATGGTAAATTATATTGAAATAGTTGTATCTGAACTAGAAACCTGACATAGTTTCTAAATAGTCTTGTCCAGATAGTACTGTAAATACAAATGATGCATTTGGAAAGTTAAATAAATTTAAAGATGCTGATGAAATATTTAGTGAGCACCCAACTGATAGCCTGTAATTGCTGCTGGGAGGAGTATTTTAACAGTCAAAAGTCAAGATCAGTTGTTTCTGTTCCACAGGCCCTAACAAAAATAAGGAACTAAAATGACCCAATAGAAGACAATACTGTACTTTTATTTCCATTATAGGAGATTTCATGCCCTTATGTACAGGAAGCCTGTGTAAGATAGACATAGCCTAATTTAAAAAGGGTTCTATTAAATCCTGTGAATACAGAGGTTATTTTACAGTAAGAGTGCATGATCTGAAAGCTGAATATAAACCTCACAATCTGCACAAAGTATAGTATAATATGTGCAAATCTACACAAAGTATATGAAGATACAGTCCTAGAGCAGTAGAAAAAAAGTATGCTAAATGTCATTTAGATATATCAACTTACTCTTGCAGGAATTGCACTTTTTAATTGTTTTTGTACTTGTTTCAGATGAACAGTGAATTGATGTAGAGTGTGGTTTTTTTGTTTGTTTGTTTGTTTGTTTTTAATCAGATAGGAAGTAAAAGAGAATGTTTTTGGTGACATGGCAAAAATTGCTTCCTAGAGACAAAACAAGGCTCTGTTTATGCCAAATGGGAAAAATATTTGAATTTAATGTATATCATTCTCTGATATACTTTACCAGAAGATACCATTATGAGAGAGATGATTACTTAGGCAAACTTTGCTTTTGCCAGACCAAATATACTTAACATTATAATGTTTAATAATGCCCATTTTAATGAGCGTGAAGTGAAACGTTTTTAATGGTGCTATGGTAAAGGCAGGCTTTTGGAAAACCATAATAAATTAATTAAGAAAAGCAGCAGAGGTAAAGGATACTGGACTAAATGTAAAGCTGTACCAAATGATGCTAAATTGCAGGCTGCCATGAATTGGTTTGTTATCTGCAGCTCTTCATTAAAAATTTCGGAACTAGAACACCTTATAACAAGAGAAGTTAGAATGCAAAGGAACAGAAGCTTGCATATTATATGGAGACACTTCATTGCACACTCAAAGAAACAAAAACAATCAATAAGATGACAACAAATCCTTTCCAAGATTCACCTAATATTTAATGTTACATATCCCTGATTAAAATAAGAAAGTTATCATCCCACATGATTCACGTCTTTGACAGGTGCCTTCACATCAAAGCCAATTCTGAAGTAAGAAGAAAGAAAGGAAAAACAAAACAAAACAAAACAAACAACAACAACAACAAAAACTACCGTACAAAAGTTTTTTTTGGAAGAGATAGGAAAAAAAAGCTCAAAAGCTGTTGATCATTGCCACAATCGTGAAATGTCATGAAATTATTTTAAAAGACAAGTATGAGGATTTTCAGAAACAATGAACAATGAAATAGTTTATTATTTTAACTTTAAGTAACTGCCATTATTTTTCATTTCAGCATTCACCAAGATTAAAAAGTGAAATAAGTTCTCATCTGTCTTATTAAAAAACTGATCAAAATTCGGAACCCTACAATAAAATTAAGTCTAGATCAGCAGCCTGGCATTAAAGCACATCAGCAGCGTGGCACTTCTCACCCAAACTACGTAGCATCATTTTAGGGAATATATTTCTGCAACAATACGGAATGAAACCCTTCTTGTACCCTACATGCATCCTCAATGCATGAAAAAGGCAATCACTTGTTGGATTATTTATTTGTTTGTTTGTTTGTTTATAGAATACTTCCTTAGTAAGAGTGTCATGAACCTAACACTAAACACTGTTTTTTATTTGAAGATTATAACCTGTTCGTTTACAATTAACTAAATAAAGGACATGCAGCTCCGAATTGCTTCCATCTTAATGAGATGTATTGTGTTTTAGAAGGCTAAAAAGAATGTGCATTGAATGAGATGACATTTTTTTTTTTTCAGTCTGTAAGAGTTTAACATTTTCAAGCCACGCTAACTTTTCAAGCAATTGTAACAATGAGATGAAATCATCATAGATAATATAGATAAACTCTGTATGAGGAATGCAAAGTAATTTGAGTACCTAAATCTGTTTGTTAAAGAAGTGACCTCTGAGATTCAGTTCTTATGAACTTATTTGACCTCTCGATGCTAGAGAAGTGGGCAAACTGTAGAATAGGCTTTAACAAATCACAAAATATGTTTAAATCACAAAACAGCTTCAAGTTTTCCTTAGTCTATTGTCTTATCTGAAAAATTAAATGATAGAGTATAGATGTAGAAATAATCTTCAACAGGAAAACCTTAAACTTCAATACTGACTTTCACTGAGCTTTTTTTAAACTGAGCTTTCAGTCAAAGCCTGTAATTAAATTTATTGAAACTTGCAAAAAATAATAAGCAAAATTTTCAGGGACATTACAGTTTTAATCCTTTACAAGAAGTGATCTGGAGATACTTATCCCTGTGACAATTTTCCAAGATTTCCTCCATGATTTCCCTCCTATTTCAGTATACTTTTGTGTCTGAGTTTATGTCTTTACATGTTCTCATTATAGTGTAATTTAACTCTCCTGAAAAGTGAAGAGAGATCAGCTTGAGCTTTTGGCTTGTCTTTTAATGACTATGATTTACATGTATTTTGAACTTTATGCAAAGTAAAGAAAAAAGTAGTGGCACCTTAATAATGACACCAGTAATGCTGATGTCAAGTTTAAAGTACTTGGATTCAGACCTTAGCTACCACACATTTTCTGTGTGATTTTAGGCAAGACATTTAATTCAATATCATAATGTGATTAAACATCATAGTGCTTTCTCACTTGGATTTTGTACCAGGATTATATCTTCAGCTGTTCTGCTTCAGAGCAGCTTCACTAGGTTAAAATCAGTCTACATCATCTGAGGATAGGGCTAGTAAGCCTCCACTGAGGAAATGATAAAAATACATCCCTTGCTTTGAAGGGACTGAGAGAGGTAATCCAGCAACATACAAATACATATAAAATTAGGAGACACTACATGCATTCACCTTTCCTTTCTGTTTTCTCCATTGTATACAAATTTGAGAAAATGCCACACATAAATTATCCATTAAGGTTTCTTTTTAAGATTTTACGGTAGAAGTCTGATTTACATGTAAGAAAATATCTCCTAAACAAAAATGCTGTTTTCTGATAGCCCTTTTGATGTGGAAAATGGAGTTGGTTTAGGCTCTCCCTCATCCCTTCAGCATTCTAGATATACAGAAGCTAATTTGTGTGTAAATGAGAGAACTGATTTTTTAGCCAGCTCATTAGAGGCAATTAGAAGAAAACTGTCCCTCAGGGTCAATGAAAATCACTACCAGAGACATCATTATTCATATTAGAGGGCCATCTTTGCTTAAGTATAATAATGTTGTGTTGGCTTGTACTTTTCATACACTTCTTGTGGTTTAGTTAGAAAAAAAAAACACACAATGAAAGAACACTCACTTTATTGCATGGAACATTTGAATCTAACCTTCTTTTGTTATTGTTGTTTGTTTTTATTTTTAGTAAAACCCATGTACTATAGAGTAGAAACTAGGGTTTAGAAAGATTTTGTTCATAAAAGAATTGATTTTCAAGTGTCATTTAAGTCGTTCTGAAATTTAAGATTTAAATAATTTTATTTTTAATATAATTTTGTGAGGAAAAATGGAACACTGAGAGTAGTATAACAAATGGATAATGTTAATGACCATGTGTACTTCTATACCTAAAGATAAAATTTTGCTGTATAGATAATATTATGAAAAATTTACTATAATGATTCTTGGAGTCATTCATCTGAAATGATTCCTCAAAACAAAATTATGAAAATTACTCTGAGGTTAATTATTTTGAGATCTACACCTCTTTTGCTTGTCTTCAAGCTTGTCTTCAAGCACAGCAGTATTTTGAAGCATGCATGCCCAGAGAAAGAGTTTATGTACTTCTGGGCATGCAGATCAAGTTACTCCATCCATCCTTGAAGCTCTGACCCTGTGCCAGAAGTGTCTATTTCTGCCCTCCCCTCTTCCCCATGCCCCTTTCTTTTTTTTTAACATCACATTGAAAAACAGAACACCTTTTCCATCAATATGGTAAATATAGACATGTTTGTTACAATACGTTAATGAGTATTTTGCCTAGTTTCACAGGAAAACATACAAATGGGCTGTAGCCGTTTCTCAGGGAGACTAATATTTAGCAGATCTTTGTGTTAGTAAAATATTCTTAATGTTTGCTCTAAACGTTTCCTGTGCTGTTTCACACCACTGCTTCTAATGTTGTCCTCTTCGGCCTTTCTCAGTGATGTACAGCCCTCTTTGGAATAAAACACTTCTTTTAACTTTTTTTTTTTTTTTTTCCCAGTCATACATAGCACAAGTATATACTTCTAATTTTAAAATTCCCTCTTTCATGGTGTGATCCAATGCTCCACAGAAGAAAGACAAGCAGCTTTACAGAACAGAAAATAATTGCTGTTGTATATTAAATACTGAAATATAATTACCATCTGAAAGCTACAAGAAATCCTAATTGATCACTTGCTTCTTTGCAATAAAATAACTAGACTTTCCAGAACAGCAAAGTGGCATAGTTAAATAATAATAATAATAGTAAAATAAAATAATAAAAAAGTAAATGCCAGATTTTTCTCCCTATTGGTCAAAGTTGCAATTATTACAGCAATTAACTTTTTGATCTCTTTTATAGTGCAAGTCAAATCAACAGAAGTTAAAAATGACATGGTGGGGTTATTTTTGCAATGAAATATACTAGCAGAAGCTGTCAAGAAGTTTAGCAATGAATCATACTCTGTTATGGATATAGAAATCGTTCTGTCCTTTAGAAATTTATGCCTGTCAAGTACAGAAAATAGTAATGTAGCACCTTGAAATGGATACTTTTTCTGGTGTTCATCTATTAAAATTGAACCAGCTGGTCTTCAGATTCTGAACTTTTTCTTCAGGTAAATTGGTTTAAAGAATTTTATACAACTTGTGTATAGTCACAATGACCCAAATTGGTATTAATCAGTATCATTAAGCAAAAGTTAAGTTATATTATGATTATTTTATGAGGCCAAACATATGTGTTACAAAAGTATACAATAGATTTACCTAGATAAGTAGCTTCTAAGAAGTAGGGGAATTATAAAGAGAATGTTATCCAAGCAAAGTGATTTATATTTAAAATTCTACATTCACTAGTGAGCATGAGGTTTATTTTCATTGGCTCAGATTATAAAAGACCTTATGATCTCATGACGAAAGCAACAATTTAGCACTTCGTGATAAACATGAACAGAAGTTCAAGATGGGATGAGGGCTACTACATTGAAATACAGCCACAGTATTTATTTAGGCAAAGTAATTATTGGACTGGAAAATGGTGTTGTATAGTGGATTGATTAATTGATTTGGCTTTTAAAGTGTTTCTCTAGAATTCCATTTTTTTTTTTCTTTATTTTTTAACCAAGATCAGTTCCCAGCACAGCTACACAAATAATATGGCCCGATAAGAGATCAGTCAGGAGCAAAAAACAGGTGACTGAAACAAGTGAGAGGGGCAATTACAATTATTTATTTTAAGTCAAATTATTCTAGGACTTGAACATAAATTGGAGGCTTTATTGTTCTAAGAACTCAAGACTAGACCAGTTTAAGAGAAAACTTAAGCCTTGAAGCCTTAAATATACAGAAATTAGGAAGAGGAAAAAGATGGATAAACAGCAATAAAAGTGGAAGCAATTTGGCCACAAACATTCAATAAATTAGTGGGATTATATTTACATTATATGGTATTCTGGATATTTTCTTTTTGTGATATTTTCTGCATGCATACCTACTATTACATGCTATCAGGATTAGCAGTATTAACATTTTATCAGGTCTTCAGTTATGAAGAGAATAATGAACCAGTATCTAGGGAAAATACTGAAATAAACCAAGGCAAATTCATCTATAATGTAGTAGAGACAGCACCTTTCTGTAATACTGTTTTGATTTCATATGGTATGCGTTATTGCTCATTAAAGAAATTTAATGGTCTCATGTAATGATAGGTCAAAAGGAGAACAGTTTTATTGAGACATAAAAGATTAAAGCAAGAAAAAAAGAATAACATTTTTTGTTTTCTTCATGACTTCCAAGTGGCTATTTTTCAGTACTAACTGCTTTTTTTCTCCCATAATCTGAAATAGTTTCATAAAGATCAATTGTATTTGCTTTCATATATCCATTCCATATATCCAGTTTCAAAACAATTTAAGATGTTTTGATCTACATCACACTCATACTTGACTAATGTTTTTACACAGTATTGAATAACATGAAATCTTTTGTGATGTGGAGGGACAGCAGCCATGGATGAAGCACAGAGATAAGGCTTTTAAGGTCTGTTGCCACAATGTTTCATGAAAACCTGACATTTAAGTATCCGTGGAATATTTTTTTGTGGGATACATGCAGTTACAGGGCAAGGGAATATCTATAAATGAATGATTTTCCAGACAGTTTCAACATAAGTAGGCTAAGGAATTAGTGAATTGAGAGGAGTTTGTGCGTGCTCATAGCTTTTAACAATGCTTTTAACAAGATGCTAAAATTGTTTTCCTCAAGATATTTACTGAAGAATAGTATTAGCTAATTAGAATAATTCTGCTTTAATCTAATTCTAGAAAATTATAGATACTTGAGAATGGTTGTGAGATTTTTTATTTATCCAATAGTACCATTTCTGCTTGTTGAAATAGACTCTGCATGGAAAAAAAAAATGGTAAATCTGATTTTTTTTCCACATTGATCTAAAATAAATTTATCAATTTATTGATGAACTTTCTGCTAAGTGTGAAGACAGGGATCACTTTAATTGTGAATCAGTTCACAAGAAGTGAATACGTATTTTTGTTATCTGTCCCATACCAATAATATTCTTAAGTTTGTTTTTTTTTTTTATTTCTTCTTTTCATTATGGGTAGCAAATTTAGAAAAAAATATAATAAAATATTTATAATTTAAATATTACTTTTGTACTGGAGATCCACTGTATAAGACCTCATTTTATTCTGCTTTTCTTTTTCTTGCACTTAATTTGGTTACTATTTGTCATATTATCAAAAGACTTGAACTGTAATTGGAGAAGAGTCCTTGGAAGTTAAAGAACTTGCTTGTGCTTTAGCAGGACTTGACATGCCCCAGGAGGGAAGCAGAGTGGTAGCAAAAAATCACTAAGAAGAATAGAAGATTCCCGTTAGACAAAAAGGGTCTTTCCATTGACCATGAATGAGTTGATGAGTCTTAAAAACATTATTTTTGTCTTCTAATTTCTCATGGAAAATGAGATGACTGCCTATTTATTTATTTATTTATTTTTGCATACATCATAGGTACGGTTTTACTTTAGGTTCTATTTAAAGTGGTGCACAGTTAAGCACAAAATATACTTCTTAGCATGCAGTACTATTAAAAACAGTATATTTGTCTTCTAAATGCTAATAGAAATCCCTTGACAAAAGGATGAATTTCAGCAATAGCTATAGTATCTCTAGATACTATAAACTCAGAAAATTCATAGATAAAATAGATAAAACATATAATGCAGTCTAGGCAGAATCTGGTTTTATACAAGAGAAGCAATTTTATGTGAAGTTGAGCACATCATCTGTCCTAGTTTCAAATGATTCGCTTCACTTAGAATACCTATCAGTAACTGATAATCATTTTCAATAATGAATTTTTCACACAAGCATTTTTTCCACCATATCCATCCAAAACCATACTAACTTGTACTCATTATAGTACATTTTTCTGCCTATGTCAGAACATTAGTTAGGCATTTGAAGTTATACCAGCATTATGGTACATGAAAAGTTGTTCAAAATGTGTACTGTAATGGACTATTATTCATTTTTTAATTAAAACCCTATAAAAGATACTTTTTTCATTACTATATTGACACACAACCAAAGTTATGCAAATATTCTGAAGCTGCATCATCATCAGCTGCTCTTAGACCCAGATTATTTCAAAGGTCTTATATGGAATGCAGAAATATCTTAAATTAGCAGCCAACAGAACAGAAAGAGATGACTAAATTGCTATAGGCTATGTTGGACAATGCATAGATCACTTTTATTGTGGACTTCACTTTTACTTGCACTCACCTTACACTCACCTTGACTTGCTATGTACCTCAAGAAGCAAGATGTAATAGAATACATAAAACTTTATTTTACTTCTTTTAATGAGGCATTGATTTCTTGCAGAGGAAAGTCTGAGACACTTCTTTACTGTGTATACATCCTATGTGTTCAAATGGGGTGTGTAATACTATTTAATATAGAACAATTCTGATATTCACTTGCTTGACAGGCTACCACCTAAATAGGTTAAAAAAAAATCCTATGTATCAAAGATTGTGCACCCACAGTCAATGTCTTCTGTGGGGGATTTCAAGATTTCAATAAGAAAAAATAAGGATGAGTCAGTTGATGGGACTAACCCTTAGAAAGTGACCTCATTCAATCAGAGCATTATTTAATCAATTTAAGGCAAATGATAATTCAAGGACAAAAATAAAATAAAATAAAATAAAATAAAATAAAATAAAATAAAATAAAATAAAATAAAATAAAATAAAATAAAATAAAATAAAATAAAATAAAATAAAAACAGGATTATATTAATTAAGCAATTGTTTATCTCCAGTGCACATGCTATGAAAAAAAATAATTCTGGAGAGGTGACTTAGTGGATAATTCTGTAGTAATTGCAATGTTATCTTTCATATAGGTATTCTAAATGTAATATAGACTAATAATGACTGAATGACTCCCAGTAGCTCCTGCCAAATGAATTGTGCAAGAATGAAAAATACTGTGAAAATAACGTGGTTTTTTTTCAAAGACAGAGGACTTTAATTCCTTAAAATTGCTAATCTACCATTTTTAGAATGTGATTTTCTTTGCTGTTTCAAAACATAATATGAAAATAGAGAGTTCTGTCTCTTCCATCTTGCAGGTTGTATTTATCACAACATTAGATGGTATTGTTCCTTATAGCAAATACTAAGTAATTTGATAATAACATTAATTTGAGCTTTCCACAGCAAAATGTAAGGATGGCACAAGCATTCTCTTTAACAGAGTAAATTCTTGGAGTAAAAGCAGTAATATTCAAGCAGGCTGAGAAGGAATATTGAAAGATATCATTTGTATCATTAGTCTAGGTCCCACAGCATTCTTATACTTCTATTACCCCAGCAGTTTTTCTACAGATATTAATATGAAGAAATATTTTGTTACCATGTTACAAGCTTTTGACTTTAGGAATAAAGTGTGTTAGTGCTTGAGTTTACTATTTTTTTTTTTTTATCAGTTTATGACTGTGATATGTCTTGTTTCTAATGGAAACAGAAAACCTGTTATGTTCCAGCTAAAAATGCCAGAGGCTAACACACAAAACTTCGTTGTTTCTAATGTCATTTAGAGATTCACTATGTCAATCTCCAAATACCCACCAGTTCTTAAGAAGAATTGGACCTGTTAAGAATATGGGAATCAAACCCACAAGTGGAGAAAATAAAGTGTTAGCAACTCCCTTGCTTCTGCAGAGGTGATTACTAGTCTTCTCTGCATTTCTTTGTACTCTAATAAGTGTATAAAAACACAGGAAAATTGCCCTCAAAGTGAACAAGAGGTGTACATTATCTGTAGAAACAGATTGGTAATGTCATTTTCAGTAAACAGTAGGTTAGTGTGAAAATACTTACTTTAGCCATGGCTAATTGAGCAGCTGTAGTGGCACCCTTGTCTCTGTCAAAGTCAGTGATTCTTTGAGGTCTCACAAATACCTCCAGGAAAAGGGAGTGAGCACGCAATGAAGAAGATTATCTAAAGAAAATAAATGAATAATGATGTTAGGGCTCAGATGTGTACTTTGCATGGACAAGAATGATGTGGATTTTGAGGGGGTCTAGTGATTGTATAGTGTTTAATACTGGGACTAACAAGAACTGATAAACTTTGCGATGCTCTTTGGAGTCTGATTTATGGAAGTAACATGACAGAGCTGTAGCTTTATGTGAAATTCAGGCTTCATGAAGATTGCCACCACATACTTCATTCACATCTCTATAATAAGACTGTAAAAAAATACTAGTTATGAATGTGTTCCCTGTGAGGAAAATTTGTATGGAATCCATGAGGGGAGGATTACTGGTTATTGCTAGAGTTGAAGTAGTAAGTACATAAAATAAATTAAGAATCCATTTTACTGCTGCGTTACTGCCACAACACTTGCTTGAATATATATATATATATTTTCTAAATAGTATGTTTGTTGCCATCAAGATATTTGTATTACTGCTTATGGAGTGCTTTCAGTTCCCTCATCTGCAGGGACAGCTGCAGGGTCCCCAGGACAGTACATTGTCTTCTGAGCAGGAGTAAGGCTGGGAGCAGGGGTCTAGGACTCAGCATACTTTTTAGGTGTTGGGGCACAACGGTGCAAGAAGTAACAACAGAAGGAACTTCCGTTCAGAGTCTGTCTTCTTCCCCACTCACTAAAGAAGCCAAAACCAGGGCATAAAGAGGGGACAACCCTCCCCAAGTCTTACAAGGCTGTCCACACAGCTCCATCCTTAAAAGTACCCCTTTGTCCTCTGACAGCTACCACCCCAACGCTCCACCAACTCCAAATGCCAGCTGACAGCCCTGGCACTTGGGTGTGTAGCTGTATTTACATTGCACGACCTCCCCAGGGAACCCACTGCAGGGAACACCTCCTCCCAGCCACCCCGAAACACCCCAGGCATCCCTTTGCTGAACTCACCAGCCACCAATGATGATGACACTGCCTTTGCTGGGAGAATCTGCCTGGCCACCTTGATGGAAGGCTTCAGAATCTGGGGCATCACTGAGGCTCACAAACAGGCCATGACCCCAGCCCTCATTATAGAGTGGGTCACCCAGCTCCAAGGCAGACTGGCCAACAGCAGGGCCAGCCAAGCTCTTATGTGACCTGGGCTTGGTTACAGGCAGGTCCCTGTGCCCAGAGTGCCATTCTCTTTTCTTCTTCTTTTTGCTCTGCCTTTTATAAAATTTTCTTTCTGTCTCAGGCCCATATTCTTTTTTTGCGCTAAGGATATGAAAAAAAAAAAAAAAAAAAAGTCAGGAGCTTAAGGCTTACTCTCTCAAATTTTAGAACTATAGATTTTGTAAGTATAATACAAAACTGTTGTTTCCACTTGGACCAAGATGATACATTTATTTTTCTAAACTGTTTCAAACAATGAGGTCCTTTGAGTTAGCTCTAATATATTTGACTTAGAACCTATGGTTAGAACTAGCAGTAGAAGTCAATGAGGCTGCTTCAGTATTTCTTACTGAAATCTTCATCCTTTCTTCTGCTTTTCACACCTATATATTTAGGGCCTGCTTCCCCCGCCCCCCACTACCTTATATCTTCTTTCCCCTTTCCACCAAAGGTTTTCATTCCCTTTTTGCACCTATTTTTGCCTTTCTGCCTTCAAGGGCTACCTGTTCCCTATTATCTGTTCAACCAGAGAATTCCTTAGATTTCTCAAATAATTTTTACCAGTGAATCAGTTTGTCTACTGTATATCAGTAATACACCAGCTGTCACCCAAATGCTTCTGCAATCCTCAGATAAGTCAGTATTTCCTGCCTAAACGCAGAGAAACTACCTCAGTTATTCCTGCTCAGAACATTTTGCTCTCTGCACAGTGTTACCTCAGGGATTCCTACCAAACGCCTCTGCTTTCCCTGCTGAGGAAACTCAGGGGTTCCTTCCCAAAGCCTTCTGCTTTTCTTTCTGGAAATGGGTTCATACGGTCACCTGCATCCTTCACACTCAGTTTAGGCTTTGTCAGTTTTCTATCGTGCAAAGAACTGTTTTGTTTTCCCAAACAGAAAATATTTTTAATTGTGGATTTTTTTTTAAGGAAGTCAAAGGAAGTCTCTTATTCAGAACCAGGAACCAAAGAATTTTATCTCATTAGCAGGCTGGACAAGAGGATGTAGAGTGAAAGCTGGAAAGGGAGCAGACAAAGCATGTGTCTCCCTTATCTCAAAAATTTTGGAGATCTATCTGAATTGGAAAGAAAGGAAGAATTGAGCCCAGGCAGTGATGAAAATCTGGGAAATGCAATGTCCTCAATAGAGTCTAAATATTTAGTTCAATAACTGGCTGAAACTCATTCAGCTGAACGGTATTTAACTTCCTCCTCCACTGGACTGCTTCTCAGCAGAGCTGGCTTGCAACAGATAGCAATGGCAGTGTGCTTTGAACATTGGAAACAATCATAACACACTCTGAGAATACCACCTATGCACTGGAGCCAAACTGACTGCAACTATTAAATTAATGATATGTTATTAAAGCTCTGAGATACGTATGAAATTCAATCATCAGAGTATTTGTATAATTACCACTTATTCACAGAATCACAGAATTTCTAGGTTGGAAGAGACCTCAAGATCATCGAGTCCAACCTCTGACCTAACACCAACAGTCCCCACTAAACCATATCCCTAAGCTCTGGTGCAGTCTGCCCTGCAAAATAGTATCACCTGAAATGTGTTTGCAAGAACCAGCTTGTCCTTGTGGCACAGTCAGGATCACACTGCTATGCGGATTGCAATGTTAACCTTCATATCAGGTGAAATAATTGTGACTCTGGAAAACTCAGAACTCGGGAGAAAAGAGAAAAATTGGACAAACCAAACTGAGCCACACGAAGTACAGCATAGCTGCATTTTTCTGGATGTTCTGAGATGCACTGCCTTGACATCCAGCAGTCTTCTTGTGTCATTTTGAACTGTGGCTCTTTGAAAAATATTGTTGTTAATCCTGTCAGAAAAGGATGCCTCACCTTTGTGCATTAACCGTGGTTCTTTGAAAAATATTATTGTTAATCCTGTCAGGAAAGGATGCCTCACCTTTGTGCATTATTTCATTCTTTTCAGCCTACGTCTAACCTGGAGTTGATGTTTCTGTGAATGGGGAGGTTTTGCCCGTTGACCTGTTTTGCCATTTCCCTTCTAGGTGCACGGTGAGGGGGGAGCAGCCGTTGGTCCCCGCGTGAGGCGGGCGGCTGTGAGGCGAGGCGGGAACTTCCCCCCCCACCCCCCCCCCCCCCACTCTGTGAGGGGCCGTTCTAACGGTCGCCCGCGTGGCCCGCCTGGGTGTGAGGAGCTTCTGAGGGACTTCAGGAGACGCCGCATTTAAATTGTGAGGAGAACATTTGTTCTGTGGTGTTTGCTTTGTTGTTTGTTTGTTTTGTCTAGCTTAAAAAACACTGGTTGTTTTCAGTTTGCTAGCCTTCCCTTCTGGTTAACGTTGTGTTGTTGGAGGAGTGAGCAACTTACCAATAGCACAGACACATCAAGCTTTTACTTTGTGGGCCCCAAAAAAATGAGTATTATACCTGTATATTTAAAGATATTTAAATGTGTTTCTCTTTTACTATTCCCTTATAGATTAACACCAGAGTTGCAGTCCTGCCCATCACCCAACACACACAGGTGGAGCAGCTTTGGTCTGAAATACTGGAGCAGTCATGCCTGGTGGGCTTTGGAAACAGCAGAAGCTGTGTGTGCTGTGCTTGGCTTTCAGGTCAGGTTGGCATAGAAATGGGATCTTCCTGAAAAATGGGAAATGCAAGGGCAAATTTAGTGCTTTTCACAATGGCAGGCTTTTTGTTAGCTGTGTTCAATGGCTTAACTAAACTGATAAGGGTAGCAAGTAAACAAGTTTCTAAGTAATTCACAGATGTAGTTTAAGCTGTTTTTTCACAGGAACCTGGAATTCTGTAACACTGGGAAAAAATTGTGAATGAACTGAATACAGAAACAAAGTATCTGATATTTTGTACATCTTTAAAACTATTTAAAAAAAAAAAAGCTCTAAAGGTGGTATGAAAGGGGATGATTTCATTAGTGGGTGTAAGCAGTAGCTGCAGCACTAAAAATTGCTCTTTAATATTGCTATTTGAATGTACGTACAACAGAAGAGAGAAGGCATGGTAAAGGTCAAACAGCTCTGCTCCGTACCCCTCTAGATATCACAGTATGTTGCAAATAAATTTGACTAGCAGCATCTGTTTGCCATGTATGTAAACTGCCAAATAAATTCCTTGAAGATGAGGAAAAAATGTGTCAACTTCCACTGGCTCTGCTTTGAGCATGTAAAAACATCTATATAGATTTAATGAATTAGTGGGGGAAAAGGATTAAAAATAAACAATAGTAATAAAAATGAATATTGAGACAGTTTGAAATAAACTGTCAGGAGTACTTCTGGAGTGTAAATTAACTGCTGTGTTGGTGAGCACAATGCTAAAATAGTCAGACCTCCATCTGGGTTAATGGCAAATGAGAGAAGGGGTGAAAAATTGAGTTATATCATCAGGTACAACTTAATACTTTACCTTATAAAACTGTTTTTCCTTATTTAGCTTTGCAAGACTAGATGTGAATGATAAGTATCATTCACAAAACATTCACGAAACAAAACTCTGTATGGATATGACTCATTTTTAGAATGAATTAGTAGACCCAGAGGACTTACTAGTTCCAAGATAGGTAGTAAAATTATCTGTGGAATGTTGGCAAGAGCAATAAGGCTCAAGATTATCTTCTGTGGCAATAGAAGGTCCAAAGGCCCCTCTCTTCCAGGCTAGCCTGTGAAAGTGACACTGTCTAAACTTTTTATTGTATCTTGCAGTTACTTATGATCAAAAGACATAAAAAAAAATCAAAGATGGAAAAACTGCTACAAGCTTTCTCTAAATGATACGATTGGATTAAATAATGATATAATGATGCTTAACAGATTTTTAGTGGATTCTGTGGGACAGTGTTATTTAAAGGATAAAGGTTGCATAGCAGTTGTTCCTTCATCTTTCCCTATCTCTATGGGAAGAGAACAGACATCAAAATTTCTTCTTCCTCAGTTTAATTTAAAAAAAAAAACAACAACAAACAACAAAAAAAACACATACCAATAAGTAAGTATTGGCCTATTGCTTCTGACTAACACTGTCTCTATGGGCTGATCCCTTGTTTCCCTCTCTCTTTATGGAGTTGTCTTAAATTGTTACTGAAGCTTTACAAGCTTGGGTATCATGGCTTGTTTCCTCTAAAATGGTTTCAGACTCCAAACTTCATTCTGAGACTAGCATGTTAGGTAGAATGAAATTCTCACAACATATACCTGAATTAGTAAATTCAATTTTTACACTTGGTAAAATAATTCTACATTGAGCAGAATAATTCTGTACTGAACCATGTTGGTTCTGTTGTTGGTAGAACGGTTAAACTTTGTAGAGCATTAATTTTTTTTCAAATCTTCTATCTTGAAAATCAGTATTTTTATTTTTCTTATAATTTCTTTTCTTACATTTTCTCTAGTTTTCTTATAATTTCTCTAGTTTTCTACAACTTAAGTAGTAAGATTGAAACTCCGAAATATATGGCTGTGACATATATCCCTTTACGCGTGCCATGAATAATACCATCAATCAATCTGAACTTTGGAAAAATAAAATAAAGGCATGCCATTATGCCTTATGGAGCACCACCCCACCTTCAGAGGAAGTGCAACCTACATACCTTCCTACAGAGAACTGCGGTTATTTCAAAGTAATTTACAATTAATTACATAAGTGACC
The DNA here is from genome assembly GCF_963932015.1 of Anas acuta. Lineage (NCBI taxonomy): Eukaryota > Metazoa > Chordata > Aves > Anseriformes > Anatidae > Anas > Anas acuta. The sequence goes on along the minus strand of NC_088984.1, from coordinate 34,627,827 downwards.
AGTTATATGACCACCTGGTAAGGTAGTACTTTAGTAGACACTAACCAGCATCATTTAGTGCTTTTCAACTAGTGGCTATTTCAACAAATTACTGGCAGAACTCAAGAGGATCAGTGATTACTCACTGAGTTTAGCAGACAATAAGGGTCAGGGTAGCAGACAAAAAGGGTCAATTAAGTAGATTGGTATCAGCTTTGCAATCAGTGAAGTGTTAACTTTGGCCTTTGCTTTGCTCTAGGAAGGCATGTTCATGCTTGTTTTCAACTGCAATTAGCTGTATAAAGCAAGTATTTTCTTCAGTGCCTTTTGAAAGTTTTTATAGTGGTAGATGAGGAGTTGCAAGGTTGAGAATTAAGTGATAACCACAGGCAGTTAAAGAACTGAAAATTGCTATGAAACAGGAAAACTGAAGGAGAAGTTGCTGTTGCAGTGGAGCCAATGTGGTAGATCATTGTCACCAAAAGGTAAGAGTCCATTCTCTCCTTCTCCTTCCTCCCTTGCACATCCATATTGGTAGATAATTACCTCTCCTTTGAACAAACTTGTGGATTTCTTTGCTGAGCATTAGTGAATTGAGTGAGAAGGCCAAAGAAGCAGCTGAGCTGGTGTGACAGAAAGATGTGATGGCTGGGAACAAAAGAACAAAGGTAGGAGGCAGGCAGAGAGCAGGTCATTCATCTTCTAGAGATAGAGCACATTTAGACTGAAAGATGCATCTTAGCTGTGAAATGCAACATTCCCTATATAATAATAATAAAAACTGTCAGGGAGCAGAAAAGACAGGTTGTTTCACAGGCAGGTTGTTTCAGGCAGGCAGGAGCAGTCCTACTGGGTACAAAGGGTACAGTTTCACAGTGTGAGTGAGGCAAGGACAGAGGTCCTGGGGATGGCACCCAGGGGTGGTTAAGGATCCATATATACAGGCAAGTCTGTTGTGATAAGGCAGGTCTGAGATCAAGCTGGGGAGTGAGCAAGACAGAGTTGGGATTAGGTCTGGAAAGAGTAACCAGGGTCAGGCACAGCCCAGGGATCACAAGGCAAGTTCCGTAATGATGGGGTGGGTTTTAGGTCGAGGCAAGTCAGTCTGTGGGCCAGGGTCTGGAGCAATGGCTGGTCACAGGCATGGCTGTAACACTGCTCTAGTGCTGGTTTCCCAGAACCAATATCTGGTTGGTCCTAAGAAGCTTTGAAACCATGTCAACAGAGATGTGATGTTGATTTTGGTTTTCACCATGTGAGATAAGCAAGAGCTAAAGTCTAGATTCTGACCTATAGCATACATATATTTGTATACTTTATGGCATACAGTAGGAATAGCTTTTTTTCTTCAATTCTTTTCAGTGCCAAGCAGCTTCAGGGAACATTGAAAAAGAAGGTAGTGAATGAAGTATTGTATCTGAGCTGTCTTGCAGTGAGAACTTGACAAATTAGAACACTAGTTCTTCTATAATTGGAAAAACAGTGGGAGATTAGATAAATTTCCACTTCAGTGCTGATGACTCAAATCTGGTTGTAGTTATTTTCTTGTTTCTCCTCAACTGCTCAGATGAATAGCTATGTATGCGCCAGATGTTTTCTTTTCCCTTCCCAAATACATAGAAAAATGCAAAAAAGGGACTCCCTGTCAAAGATAAGCAGGATACATAGAATGGGCCAAATGAGGAGTAGTCAGTCATAGGAGGTGTGATATTTGAAAGGGGAGTCAAGTCAGAAAAAGGATGATTTATAGACAGCTAAGTAAGACAGTTACGAGGTTAACTTAGCTTCCTCGGAGACTCTGAAAATGTGTTTTTGAACCCTGGGAGGTACATAGCTCTGGCAGATTACTGGAAACATACTAGTGTGTGGTGTTTGTCTTGGCCACTTAAGTAGTTCATGAAACCAAATAGGATTTTTTGTAGCTATTATACTAAAACAGGGCCAGTTTTTGCATTACACTTAGGGCAAATTTGGAACATGTAGCTGTCAGTTTAGAATTGTCTTATATGTCAAAATGATAAAATGCATTATTGAACCACATTTCCAACCTATATAAATGAACATTGATTTTCATTAATTTCTGTTCTAATAAAGGAGCCAGACACATTTATGCTGAAGTTGGTCACATTTTCTCACAGCTGTCTTATGCATAGACAAACTTGCTTTTTTTCTACACTGTTAAAATTTGCTATTTAAGTATCCCTAAAATTACAGGGAGAAAAGGTGGCAATATGAGAAATGAGACCTAAATTCAGGTTGATACAAGTAGAGATAAAGGTGCACAAACTACATTAATGTTTTCTAGCTCTTGAGGGGTTCTCACAATTCAATTGCAAAATTGCTGCATTCTACAGCTCTCCAAAAACTGTACGTATAGAGTTCTGTACCCTATGCAAAGGTATAGAACTCTACCATTCCAGGTGCAGACTCTATCATTCCACATGCAGAACTCTGTCATTCCACATGCTTCTGTACCCTATGCAAGGGTATAGAACTCTATCATTCCACGTGCAGACTCTATCATTCCACATGCAGAACTGTATACCCTATAACAATACCAACCACTGTGTGGTGTACAGTGTAATGTATTAAACCTCTAAAATGAGAAACCTGGGAAGTTACTGAACGTAAAATGAAATGGTCATTATGAAGCCTTTAGTATATGTGAAATAGATACACAGAAATTTAATAAATGCAAATACTTCTTTTATGGAAATGTTTAATGTGTGTGTGCAAAATTTCTCATCTTGTAGATGAGATTTATGTGAAGAAACGGTGAGTCATTCACTGGAATATTTCTCCCATGTCAGTCATAGTAATACTCCATAGTCATTGAGGCTTGGAATTGACTTTTAGGTTTTGGTTTTGTTCTGATTTTAGTGAAAATATTCAGTTGTGAATTTTATATATAAAATAGGTCATTACAAATGTCTACTGTTCTGATGCATTGCTGTCTGCATGTGGAATGATAGATCTGTTCCACAGCATACATTAGTAATGCTTGTGTACAACCTGAGTTTAAATCCTGTCCCAAGAACTTCAGTTCATCAAAATGTTGTCAAATAATGCTTCTCTGTTTAATCTGATGATACATTTGTGGTACCTTTGATACTCCCTGTATGATCAAACTAATAGAGACATAATTAAGAACAATTATATACCTTAACTAACATGCGTCTGATTAGTGCTACCTACACTGTGTTAGAACAACAGTGCACTTAGAATTGTTTTTGCTACAAGGAAGTCCATATTTTTGCAGCTTTAAGCTGTGTAGGTTTTAGGCTTGCCTCTGGCTTTATAGAAGTTTGTCTAGGTTCAAACAATTGTTAGTCAGCTTTACCACTTTTCTCTTTTTTTTTTTTTCTTTCCTCAAGCACTTGTCTCAGCTGCTACCAATTTGTAATCTTTTTGCCAGTGAAATGTGACACCAGATTCTTGTTTTCAGGGGAAACATTAGGGAACACATTGTGTAGGGAAAAAGGAAGTTATCGTTAGTTTATATTACCTTTAAGCCTTGCATCTCCTGCTGTGGGTATGCTAAAAAAGCCAAGGAAGGAACTTGCTCTGTATGTGCATGGGAAGAAATCCCACAATAGGATTCTTGCAGTTCACTTAATGTGAGGAAATTCCATTCTCCGGGGAAGAAGTGAATATTCAATATTCCATCTAATACAAAATGATTTATAAAGAGAAGTGGGTGAATATAACTGATAATTTGCCAAAGGAAGTGGCTGAGTTGTTCATCCTGTGCAGGTTTTCACTTTATGTGCAGTACAATGACCTTTCCAAATTTAATAATACTTGCTTATATTTTCATTTGAAAATTAGGTCTGGAGGTTGTCCTCTCATGTTTATAGCAAGAGGCTGCATTAGCTCTGAAACCGTGGCCTGGTCTCTCTGGAATTCTCATTTCATTTTAAACTTGTCTTCATATGCTGCCTAAGTATATCTTCTTTGTGTTAGATTTTATTTAAACTTTCATGGTAGATGTAAGGAGGAGATTAACATCTAGGATTTGGTGGTGGAGTGGAAAAAGAAACCATTTTTTTGTTTGTTTGTTTTTGTCAAAAGGACTTGATGAGTGAAAGAGTGGTATACATCCTGGAGAAAAACTCCAGTGCAAAGTCTTCCTTTTTGTATGAATTCTACTCTTTTCTGCAAGTAACTAAATTTATCAATTGAAGGAAAGCTAAAAAAAAAAAATAAAAAATAAAATACAACATTCCTCTTATTTTAAGAAGCACAAAAACTGAGTGCTAAGTGTAGTTTTTTGCATTTCTTGCCCTGGGTTTTTGATGCATTGCTGGAAGGTAAATCTGTAGCTTGTGGCTTGTTGCAGGAGCAGGTGAAGGCATCTTGGTGTTCAGAGTTGTTTGACTTCGGTTCTGTGCCTACTTTTCAAATGTGAAAAGTAGGGGTCCCTTCCACTTTGTGTCTTACGTTGTATTTTCATGACACATTAAAGACCTTGTTTATGAGTATGCACATAGTATGTATGCATATAATAAATCTACCAACATTATAAGCATTTTATTATTTACAAATTCTTGCTAACAAACTGTTCCCTACTTAAATTAACAAAATTCCTAGTGTTATTAATAAGAGGTGTTTATTTTCTTCCTTTAATTTGTTTTCTTGTTTCATAGAGCTTGGAAATTAAGTGTAAAGTGTTAGCATTAGAGGAAATGGCTCAAACTATGACTTTTACCATGAAGTATGTTCATAACTGCAAACACTTCAGAATTGCTTTCTATAAATAATCACTGGTGTGGAAATGTGTTTTTTTTTTTTTTTTTTTTTTCCTCTCTCTCTCCAGAAAGTAAGGACTCATCTGGTGTTGACTCTGTTGATTATCATGCTACCACATGTTAATTATTCCTGGCAAAGATTTTGTTCTTTTCCATTATATGTTTGCAGAGAAGCTAGTTAGTCCTGCTTCATTTCAGTGAACTGGGCTGATGTCCCAGAGAGCTATTTTTAGTAGCTGCATTGTCATAGTTTATACCAAATGGTGAAATTTATAATTACCAGAATGAAATGTGCAACCTGAAAAGGAAGTTCTTGGGGAAACATGTTTGTGTTCAGTTTGTTCTGTACTTATGCCATATTCACAACAGCTAGGTTTTTCAGTTTGTTTATTTATTTGTTTATTTTGTTATTGAGCTCTTACAACAATTTAAAAATAAGCTAATATTTTGCACCTTAAGTTGTGGAAACAGGGCTATAAGACACAGCCATGTAAGAAGATTAACTGTAGTTAATTGTTGTAAGTGCCTGAGAAAAACACCAAAATTGAACTTGAATTTGAGTTCTGATTCAGCTGTATGTCACTGAAGCAGATCTCCTTAACCAGTAGGGCATCTGTCTTCTTGGGTAGCTTTGTTACAGTTTTACTTTGTGATTGTCACTTCTTAAAGTTACAATTGTATTTCAGCACCACCTATAGGTACTGAAAGGAAATATATTAAAATCCGTGGCCAGCATTAACAAATATATCCTATATTTATGGAAAATGAAACTATTTTTGATGAACCTATAGCTACTGCTAGAAATAGATATTTTTAATTTTCATTTGTAAGTCACATAAACTGTTATAGTACTATGTTTTAGTGAGCAAATATTTAGCATGAAATTGTACCACCAGAGAGCATGACAGAAATGTTTGATGAGATGGAATTTTCAAAAATAGAGTAATTTTTGCAAGTTTTTCCCCTTTCTGTGTAACCAGAGGGCTGGGAGGCAAATAAAAGATATTCCACAGTGGAAACATCTTTTTCTTTTCATAGGCGGATATTAGCTAGTTTTGGAAGCACGTTTTTGATTATTAAAAACACAGTCAGCTTTTGCTTATGCAAATATGGCTGATAGTTCAAAGTACCTAGTACACTTTTGAGCCAGTCTCATGTTTGCATGGAGTGGTTCCTATGCTGGCATTTGGCAAAAGTGCAATACTTGCTGTTTTAACTGACTAACATCTGAGAACTAAAGTTGCTTAGGAATTCAAGAGAATGTCTATTCAAAGAACCCATGCATTTGGTACTTTTTGAGAGACTACGTACTAGTATGTTAGTGCTTAGAAATTTTTATGTTAAGATTTTATGCATTGCCTAGAATTTATATATAGTTGAATCAAGTTTTGATTTACTGTTTTTTAATCATATGTCAAAATGATATTTTGTGTAAGCCATACAAAGCAAATACCAAAGCCTTAAAATACATTACTAGATCTAAGGTAAAAACAATTTAACTGAATATTGGGCTTTCTGGTTTGTGTTTCTGAATGAGAAATTATTATTGACCAGACTTTCCTACAGATCTAAACAGAGAATACAGCCATCAATTTGTCATCCCTTATTCTGTTCTGCAAGTTCATTGTCTCCTTAACAACACACAAAGAATTCAGTAAATTACTCCCCCCCCTCCTCCCCTCCCTCCCACACACACCTGGACAGATATTATTAGTAGCAAAAGTAACTCAATATGGAGAAAAAATAAATAAATAAAAATAAAGCACCTGAAAACAAACCAAGAAAAGATCTCCCAGTCTGGATGTTGCACTTCTTACCAAACTGCTTTGAAGAGAAAGTCATTATCTTATGTTCCTAATTTAATGGCATGCATGTTTGTTATTGTGATTAAAATGAAAACAAAGAACATTCAGAAGTGGACCAGTGTTGTTGGACAGTTCAGTACATAGAATGTGAAAGTGGAAAGTAAAAGAACAGGTTGCTGATGTACTCAAAACTAGAGAGTCCTACTGTCTTAAGGTGAACTTTTGTTTCTCAACTATTTCAGTTATGAGCCTACTACTGTACTCGAAGCAAATATGAGAGATCTGTTATAACAAACTAAAATTGGAATCTTCCTCAAGACCTTCTGTTGTCTCCTCTATAAGACTTGTACTGCATGTGGGGGAAAATCCAAGTGTTCAGCACGTTTTTCCGTAGTTGTCCAAATGCGTGTACAGTTGTCCATAGGCTGATATTTAATTCTTGGTAAAAAAAAAAAAAATAATAATAATTATTATTATTATATGTCTTTCCAAAGTTTTCATTTCTTCATTGATTAACCTGTTTGAAGCATAGCTCTTAATTTAAACCTAAGATTTCAACTGTAACTTGTATTTTGGTCTCATTAGAGACCAATAGCAATAAAAAGCTATTTAATAATCCCTCTCTCCACCTCATCATGTGTATGACATGGCACAGACTGGATGAAGGGACAGGAAAGCATTGGGAATATTTCCTTTCTAATACAATCACGAGTCACTGGGTGCTCTCTGAAAAGCAAGTAACAAATTGATATATCTCATCTGTCTTTTCTGAGTCTGTGCTTCTGGCATTTGTAGTTACTGCTCTAGTCTAGGATTGGAAGAGTTGAAAGGGCAGCTTGCTGTAACCTTTAAACAAGACATGAGCTACAGCTGATGAGGCTTAAGTGCTCTGAATCTTTAGAAAGTGCAGCTAAGTGCATTTGACTTAACCCTGGTTCATACTGCACACCTTGTACTTGACTAGGTAATGCATGAAGGAGTACTGCAAAGTTGTTGTTTTTTCTTATTAGCATGGTATATTATTCCCATGCTGCAGGAGCATGCTTTTGTTCTAATTTCACATGGACAATATGGAAAAATATAACAGACTAGCTATGGTACCACTTGATTCAAACAAGAATTAAGAATTACTTCTTTCATCATCTGCAACATATTCTGTTATTCCTTGCTGAACATCTGTGTTGATAAGTCTTGATCAACAGTTGTTTTTTTTTTTAATCAACTAAATAATAAGAATGGTGTACCTTAGAGAAAATGAAAAGAGAATTTCATTTCTTTTCCTCTCATTTCTTTAAGATAATAATCAATATTTAAATTGAATATGGGAATGAGCTCAAAAGGAAAAAGATTTTTGTGTATTTTTTTTTTGTTTGTTCTTAACTTTGCTACTGAGTAAGCTTTCACCTTATAGAAATTGCTTTGTATTCAGAAAAATACGTGAGGCTTCCAGAGATGGGCAGTACACTTTTTCACTCAGAAAAATACCATGTAACAAGTTGTATGTCTTAAATGACTGAGCCAGTTAAGCAGACCAGAGCTCAAGGTAGTAAGTATTGTAACTCAAGTGCAACAGACACCATATTTCTAAATGGAATCTTGTCACGCTACCATTTGGAAAAATTGTGAGGATGCATCAGGAAAAAAAGAAGAAGTATTCCAGGTGATGTCTGTTGTTCATCGGTTGTAAATTATGTGCTATTTCATGATCTAGTTATTACCTCAGTTTGTGAACACAGAGCCACCTTTACTTATTCTCACTCAGGTAGAACACAAGGGCAATAAATCAAATTAAACAAGGGATCTGTGCCTCAAAGAACAGATCAGAAGGATGTATTCATTCTGGTTAGATAGGAGAGGAGTAATCAAGTGAATGAGGAAATCACATTGAGTGAGAGCAATTTAGAGAAGGTTGTTAGAGGATTTTTACTTACTGTTTCATGTTGGGGAAGAATGCAAATACAACCTCAGAGAAAAAAGGAGGGCAAAAAAAAAAAGATTTGAAAGTAAAACAAGGTTAAGAGAAAGGCTTGTTTTCTGTCTAAAGGAAATAAGAATAAATATAATACCCACAATCCATTCAGTGTCAAATGAAGACAGTGCATGCAACTCTGGCACTTCAGGCAGAAGTACTTTTGAGAAGGCATCAGGTTTCTTTCTGCATTGGCCTACATATCAGAATTGGGAGGCCTGTAGCCCACCTGGCTATAAACTGAGCAGAAGTAGTGGCAGGATTAGCTTTAGGAATATTCTGTATGTTACCTTCTCCGGTAGAAGAAGTTTGGACCACATAAAAGCTGTGATAAGGAAGGAGACACAAAAAGTTGTTATGCAGATATAGAAGGCAGTGTCAGAAACTGCTGAACTTGAGCTGAAATGCTGTGAGTCCTCAGGTTGCTTAAAGCAGTTCCATTCCACATGCACCTGGACCGACTTGCATTTGTGACACAACAGATAACCATGCCAAACAGCGCTTGAAGGAGACAGGGCTTTCCTGTTCTTCGATATCTGTAGTAACTCCTGTTCTTGCCCACTCTGAGGCTCTTAAATTTGTCTTTTCTTATCCTAACCTTAGTCCAAAGAAGACAGGACTTCTTGTTGCAAAGTGATTCTTAGTTCTCGAGATCTGTACTGGCCCTGAGCTTCTGTTTCAGTTCATTTAGTAATCCCAGTCTTTTCTTTGCTATTATTCATCTCACGTATCCTTCTGTCATGCATAAGGTACTCTGTGTAACAGAAGCCAGTCTTTTGCAAGAAGATGGCTCAGCAGGTATTGGTCTTGCTAGCCTCGTTTGCTTTGACCATTGCTATTCTTCCCATCTCTGTAGTTACACCTGCACTGCTCCGTTTACATTCTCCAGTAAATTCACTCAGAAGGCTGTTTGATTATCACTAAATATAATGTTAAATGAAGATAAAACTTTAAGTATTCAAATTATATCTTCATACTTCAAGTATGTTATATACTAGAGAGTAATAATTTTCAAATGCTGATAACAAATGTATTCCTTTGAAATAACGAAGTGTTTATTTGAAAAAATTTTCTGGTTTGTATTATGTAGGGAACAATACTTTACAGATGCTTGCCGAATTAGTGAGCTGTTTCCTATTTCATAATTTTTATTTTTTTTAACAGGATTTCAGAAGTTTGTACTGCTGTGGCAGGTGAAACCCCAGACTTCTCACGTTGATGCTGGTACTACGTTTTGAAGATAGAATAAATGGATGAAATGTCAAGCAGCATAGTAAGTACAGCATTTACCTGAGACCATTTTCTCCCTTTACTTAAGGACCCAATTGCTAAGATACTGGCACTTCTGGCAGCTGTCTTCAGTTTCTGGCTTTCTGCATAGATTTGGTTATTGCATTCTATTGCTATACTGTCAAGAAAAGGTTAAGTATTAATAGTCTGACATTTCTGATTGAAAACTGTTTCTTGGTAGGTAACATCCATTTCTAAAACATATCCATATTTAAAGAATGTTTTCCTTATGATATCCATATCTGGTGATGATTTAGGTAGTCATTAATCTGTAAGTAGTACATGATTTAGTAGTCTTGCAGGGAGAGAACTTAAGGTTAAAGAGAGAGAACTTTTTTCCAAGAACAACATTAATAACACTATGGTACAGAGCAGCTGTATAGAGCTTTTATCTTTCTCTTCCACATTGTTTCTATTTTTTTTTTTAAGATCTTTGTTTCCTTTTTTGTGTTTTCTTTAACTATTTGAGTACTGAGGTATACTGTAATGTCTGAAGTAAGAATAAGAATGTTTACAAAACATAGCATCAGTATCTTCTAATATAGTAATCTTATAATTTAAGATTTGTACTGAGAAATCTATAATCACTATGACTTTGTAATTATTATAGTGGTGTTTTTTTTTTTTTTTTTTTCTGTGGTTCTGTGGAATCTGCATCCAATTTAAACTTGCAAAAGGCATTAATCTCTTTTTCTCTTCACTTTCAACAATTGCTTTGTAAAATTACTTTTTTAATGTTTTATTCCAATCCAGATAAAATGACTGTCAAAAAAATAGTAGTGAGTCACTGATGACACCAAGCTAGGTGTGTGTGTCGATCTGCTCGAGGGTAGGAAGGCTCTGCAGGAGGATCTGGATAGGCTGCACCGATGGGCTGAGGTCAACTGTATGAAGTTCAACAAGGCCAAGTGCCGGGTCCTGCACCTGGGGCGCAATAACCCCAAGCAGAACTACAGGCTGGGAGAGGAATGGTTGGAGAGCTGCCAGGCAGAGAAGGACCTGGGAGTGATGGTGGACAGTCGGCTGAATATGAGCCAGCAGTGTGCTCTGGTGGCCAAGAAGGCCAACGGCATCCTGGCTTGTATCAGAAACACTGTGACCAGCAGGGCTAGGGAGGTGATCGTCCCCCTGTACTCGGCTCTGGTGAGGCCGCACCTCGAGTACTGTGTTCAGTTTTGGGCCCCTCGCTACAAGAAGGACATCGAGGTGCTTGAGCGGGTCCAAAGAAGGGCGACGAAGCTGGTGAGGGGCCTGGAGAGCAAGTCCTACGAGGAGCGGCTGAAGGAGCTGGGCTTGTTCAGCCTAGAGAAGAGGAGGCTCAGGGGTGACCTTATTGCTCTGTATAAGTACATTAAAGGAGGCTGTAGCGAGGTGGGGGTTGGCCTGTTCTCCCATGTGCCTGGTGACAGGACGAGGGGGAATGGGCTAAAGTTACGCCAGGGGAGTTTTAGGTTAGATGTTAGGAAGAATTTCTTTACTGAAAGGGTTGTGAGGCATTGGAACGGGCTGCCCAGGGAGGTGGTGGAGTCACCATCCCTGGAAGTCTTCAAAAGACGTTTAGATGTAGAGCTTAGGGATATGGTTTAGTGGGGACTGTTAGTTTTAGGTCAGAGGTTGGACTCGATGATCTTGAGGTCTCTTCCAACCTAGAAAATTCTGTGATTCTGTGATTCTGTGATTCTGAGTCTGTTTTATTATGCAGGATGTCAGCTGCATCACCCAGTTAATAACAGACAACAATTCACACCATCACAGAACTAGCTAAACAACTGTTTTTAAGACATTATTTAGGACTAGACTGAACAGTATTGGTCCTAAATACCTGGTTGAAGCTGTACTGCTACTTAAGCAGTTGACTTCTGAGGGGTTTTTACTTCAGCAAAAGTAGAAAATGCAGAAGAAAGTCCCAAAGTCCTAGTTCCCTTTTTTTTTTTTTTTTTTTGCTGTAATAACAATAAAAATAATGTTATCATCTGCAAAGGACTTTGTCCATCTATAATAGGTGGAGAAGAAGTTTCTTTAAGCTGACTTCATAACATAGCTGTCTTTTTGGTAACCAACAGTAGCGCTTTCTTTGGAAAAATAAGATTAATGTGATGAGGATAATCACAGAATCACAAGATCATCTAGGTTGGAAGAGACCTCCAAGATCATGGAGTCCAACCTCTGACCTAACACTAACAAGTCCTCCACTAAACCATATCCCTAAGCTCTACATCTAAATGTCTTTTAAAGACCGCCAGGGATGGTGACTCCACCACCTCCCTGGGCAGCCCATTCCAATGCCTAACCCTTTCAGTAAAGAAGTTCTTCCTAAGATCCAACCTAAACCTCCCCTGGCCCAACTTTATCCCGTTCCCCCTCGTCCTGTCATCAGGCACATGGGAGAACAGACCAACCCCCACCTCACTGCAGCTTCCTTTAAGGTACCTGTAGAGTGCAGTCAGGTCACCCCTGAGCCTCCTTTTCTCCAGGCTGAACAAGCCCAGCTCCCTCAGCCACTCCTCTTAAGGCTTGTTCTCCAGACCCCTCACCTGCCTCGTTGTCCTTCTCTGGACTCGCTCGAGCACCTCAATGTCCTTCTTGTAGAGAGGGGCCCCAAAACTGAACACAACGCTTGAGGTGCGGCCTCACCAGAGACAAGTAAAAGGGGACAATCACTTCCCTAGCCCTGATGGCCACACTTTATTATGCAAGACAGGATGCCGTTGGCCTTCTTGGCCACCTGAGCACACTGCTGGCTCATATTCGGCTGACTATCAAGCAATAATCCCAGGTCCTTCTCTGCCTGGCAGCTCTCCAACCACTCATCTCCCAGCCTGTAGCTCTGCTTGGAGTTGTTGCACCCCAAGTGCAGGACCCAGCACTTGGCCTTGTTGAACTTCATACAGTTGGCCTCAGCCCATTGGTCAACCACAAGTTGTATTTGTTAAAGTACATTGGACATTCTTCATGATCTTAAGTTCTTAAATCAAGATTAGGCATGTATCTTAAATATCATATGACCAGTAACTGAATTTAGTGAAAGGATTAAAAAAAAGCTGAATTACAGAAAAGGTCAAATTAGGTGATCAACGTGGATTCTTTGGCATCTATTAGTGAATGAGACAACCCTGCACGTTTCTCCTTGGAGAACTGAAGAGAACATAAAGTTAATAATGTATGGTTCAATTGCAAAGCAGAGGAAATATTCTCTTCAGGCTTTAGTCATGTCAGGGGTTTTGGACAAACAACAGAAGAATACATAAAGCCTTTTAACAGTGGGAGGGCATAGTAGACACCTTGGCTTATAGCCCAGATCTGGGGCTTCATATTTGAAAGCTGTACTTTAATGGGATTTGAGAATTCAGTCTTTTTTCAGGTGTAGGTGGAGCAATTCTATTCGCTTCCTTTGTGCACAGCCAGTGTTTCAGTTCTGTCATGCAGGAACTGATGGGACTGATGATTGGGCGGATTGCTCTTGGTAGAGACATCTGCTTATGAGTACGGGGGCCTTGCCCATCAGCAAGAATAACTCACACAATTCTGTGATGTTTTCATCTCTATTTTCATCATTTCCTTCAACCACGATAGTGATGACAGACAATACAATATTATTACATACCTCTCTACATATCTGCTGGACAGCAAACTGTGAAGTGACCTCATCAATGACAGCATTGTTTTAGCAAAAGCAATGGCAGTGAAAGTGTGAGATTATCACACTGAGGTTATTCATTTAAAAAAAAAAAAAAAAAAAAAAAAAAAGAATAAAACTCCAAGGGGGATTTTTTTTCTACTGCTTCCTCATTTTTCACGAGGACAGTTGCTGTTAGCATTTTCTGTCGATTGATGTCATCTATTTGCTTTAAATAACTTCGGGGCTTCTGCAGCTTTTTACAGTTTGAATAGCAACTTGGTTTGGTGTTCTGAGTCTTTCATTTTACTGCTGATGCTGGTGAACTGTAAAATGGATGGTGGAAAACATGGAAAAGGATGTAAATACTAAGTATGCTACAGCAGACAATGTAAGAAGAAAACGCAGAGATTCAGTGTGAAACTGCTGCTCTTATTTGTACTGTTTTTTCTTAAGGCTGGAAGTCTGAAACAAGATAGGCTGTTCATCCAGGTTTGTTGTTTTGGATTTTGCTCAATACTGCAGAATTTTAACAAGTGAAATGTGTTAATCTGCCTTAAATTCCAGCTTTCAGTACTGTCAATATGACATGCTCACAGATAGGTATTTGACGTTATGACTGCCTTTCCTTTTTTTAGAGCTTGTCAGTGGTAGGAAAGGCACAAAACATTTTCTCAGGGCGATGACTATCTCAGTTGGATCTACTAGTCTCAGGGGTAAAAATGTTGACTTTTATTAGGAAAATCTAAATAACTTTTACTTTCCTTTTGACACATCACTACATCATGCTGAGTTTGGAGGGGTATTGGAATGAACCAATCTTGTCTCAACAAAAATGGTTAAAAAAAAAAATCAGAACAGAGAAAAAACTTCAGTCTTTAACTTTAGAAATAGCTGTTTACAAATACAGTCTAGAGGGCACATGTGATGCCAGTATTAAACTCACAATAACATTGAAATTAATTGCTCAGAACTGTAAGGCATACATAGTCTGTAACGTTTTATCTGCAGTGTTTATAGATCATATGTGGAAATTGTAACTACTCATGTTCGTATTTTAGAATAAGTCTCGTGTTAGTGTGTGTGTTTTAAAATGTAATTCCAATAATTGATCTGTATCTTGATTATTGGCTAGCTTCCTAGAATTACTGGATTCTCCACACCCCAAAAGAACAACTTAGGCCTCAGATTAAATTTAAATAAGATAGTGTTACTGGTTTTTAGTTTACTTCAATACTATCTTCACCACATAGTTTAAATACTACAGTATAGATAGATGTATATTTGGCCAGGTTTTAAGCCTTGCTTTAAAAATACAGCTTTCATTCTTGACCTTGTAAAAATTATTTTGTTAAAAATTAAAATTAGTACCTAACTTCTAATGTAGTTTAGGTCAATTAAATGTTGAAATGACTTGAAGTGATTGATCTATGGACAGAAAAATAAAGGTCACTTAAATAAATAAATAAATAAATAAATAGAAAAAGGTCCCAATTACTTAATAGTTTATTGCTTTTCCAAGTATCAAGAGCTTTTGTAAGTAATTCAAGCTTATCATTTTTCTCTGGAGTTAATTTCAAAGTCCAGTGACACTGTAGGTAAATTCTGAAGTTAGCAGTGTGGACTGCATTTTAATAAGAAAACCAGATGCCAATCTGAAATGCCGGTGAAAATTCTGTAAGCTGAAACTTTTCAGCTGAGCTCTATGAAATAATAATAAGACATGTTACCCAATAAATTCATTTTGTGGATATAAGCTGGAAGAAATTCTTTGTTTTTACCATCCTTCTTGTTTCCTAAAGAACCACCTTTATTCCAGTTCCAAATATTCCAGGCTTGTTATTTATTATGTTATTCATAAGTTTTATGAACATCACATTTGCTCAAGTTTTTGTGTGCTAATTCCATGACTTTTGGTGGATTACTGAAATGTAAAAATATGCTTAACTCCCCTCAAAAATAATCTGACTATTAACCCAGTGTTTCCTTATCCCAACAGTTTTCAAGAAAAAAAATTACTTTTCAATCTATGGTTAAATGATACTGTTGCTCTCTGTCATTGCATCTGGTGAAGTGTTGGTCTTGCTTTCTGATAAACTGTAGTTAAACTGGTTAAACATACTATGTTATAAGCTATTCTGAATTTTTCTTATGAGGATCTGGATTTCCATTGGCACTAAGTCAACCACATGATACGTTTTTCTACTGTATTGCCAGCTTTAATAGAAATTTTGGGGAAGATAAAATTGTAACAGACATTTGCCATCTCTTCAAGGAAGCATCTCAGCAGAACTTCATGCTTTGTAGTACATGTAGTCATAGTGCATGTTCTTCCAGCATCATATAACAAGATCATTTATTTTGAGAGATATTTTACTTCTGTGCTCTTGTTGTTGTATTTCGCTCTAATCTTTGGATAAAAGAGTCAGTTGTGTTATTTGAGCTTCTATAAGAAAAATGCAGGTTTAGAAATGTATTGAAGAGAGCGGAGAAAGGAAGAAACAGAAGTAGGTAAGCAGTCAAATTATTCCCTGAAATTTAAAGGAAGAATTAGCAGCTATTGCTTTTTAGGGGATGAGTGCTAATGTCTGACAGAGCTGACAATCTGGCTGAGGGCACATGGCAATGGGGCAGCTAAATGGTCACTCCAGCACCAAGAATAAAAAAGACAATTATTCACCAGTGAGACGATGACACTTTTTAAACTGAAACCAGAAGTATTCCATTTCAATTAAACTCTGGTACTGTTGTGGTTTAATCCGGCTGGCAGCTAAACACCACACAGCCATTGCTCACCCTCCCCCGTCCCTCTCTGGGATGGGGGAGAGAAGTGGGAAAGTGAAGCCTGTGAGTTGAGATAAAGACAGTTTATTAAGACAGAAAAATAATAACAACAATAATAATCATAATAACAATAATGATGATAATAGTACTACTACTAATAACGTGTACAAACAAGTGATGCACAATGCAATTGCTCACCACCCGCTGACCGATGCCTAGCCTAACCCTTAGCAGTCTGGCCATCCCCCACCGGTTAGCCACTCTTACGTATTGTTTAGCATGACCCCAGATGGGATAGAATACCCCTTTGGCCAGTTTGGGTCAGCTGTTCTGGGTCTGACCCCTCCCAGCTCTTGCTGCACCCCCAGCCTGCCCGTTGGCAGGACAGAGTGAGAAGCTGAAACGTCCTTGGCTTGGTGTAAGCACTGCTCTGCAACAATTAAAACATCGGGGTGTTATCAGCACTCTTCTCATCCTAAGCCAAAACATAGTGCCCTACCAGCTACTAGGAAGAAAATTAACTCTGTCCTAACTGAAACCAGGACAGGTACCTATTCAGAACCGATGCTTCTGTGGGTGGAGAAGGAAAGGTCCCACTGGGGAGCCATTGTAGGATCTGACCTAAGTTATAAACCCTGTACGGTAGTCCAGGAACCTAAGACGAGTGTTGGAGTCTTGGCCAGAAAGTAGACTGTTATGCTACTGGTTTGATGCCTCAGTATTACTGAGACTTTTAAAATACTTGCTGCATTGTAGAACTTGTCATGGCTTTTAGACTACTAAGAGACATAGAAATATTTTAAGATATCGCACTTCCAAATAGCAAGCTCATGCATTGTGTCAGAAGGATTTGTTAGCATCTTCCCATTTCTCAGGCAAGCAATGTTTTTTCTTTCTTTGTTGTTTGATTGTAGACTTGTTTGTCTGTAATTAAGTCTCTTGTAATTAAAACATTTCTTTCTGGTCATAGTATAAAAATGTTGCTTGGTTCATAGCAGACAATGAAACTGCTACAACACTGATTTGAGTAATTGGCTCTCATTAACAGTGACCAGCACCAACCAGTGAGACTTGACTTCATAAATGTGATGTTTACTGAAGTTCACAGCACGTGTTTTTAAAAAGTGTGTAAAGGCTTCAGCAAAGGGTTAAAGAAAATTAACTTTTAGCTTGGTCGTTTGTCAAGAATGTGGTTCTTCATAAATAGCCAGCGATGTGAGCACACTGTTCAGACATCCTTTGTTTAAAATAAAATAAAAATAAAAAAACATTTAGGGAATGTGGGCCTAGTTCTCTGCTGTGCATTGCTGAAATAGAATGCACATATTTGTATAGACTTGTGGAGTTTGTGGAAATGAACAACTTATTATTCCATTGAAAGAAAATCTGTAAAGCTCTGCTGCAGTTGTCAAGGCTTGTGTTATGAATGTTCCTTCTAGTTTGCTTCAGACCTTTGGGGCACAAGAGTTATTCAACTCCTTGGCCTTCAGATTGGCCTTTCTCATTAGGCATGCAGAAAGCAGTGCATGGGCTCACCTTCTGCGTGGTGGTAGTTGACTTTCTTTGCTGGAGACTGTTTTCATTTATATCACATTTTGTCTCTGAATAAAATTGCTTATTAATGACTTTAATTTTCACATCACATGCTGTTTGAAAGCCTATGGTGCAGTTCTTGCTTTTGAATCCTGTTCATGCAAAGAAAATCCATGATGCACTTTCACAGAATTAAACAATACTGACAGGCTAACTTAATTCCTACGTTGTTATACTTTATACTTACTCTGATATCAATGCTTATTTTCTTCTCTGATTTTTCTTGCTTATTTTGTCTTGTAAAACTTCATATTACCAGCTGGAATAGCTTGTTCTCATACTTAAATGACTGTATCTTGCTGAAATCAATCATAGTAATGTTTGGTTATTCAGAAGTCCTGAACTGATTCACAATTTTTCAAAGCCCTTGTATTATCCCTGCAAGGCTTTAACATCTGAACACCTGAGTTCATTGTGGTTTATTGATGTTGTTCATTTTAAAATGAATTCTAGCATAATGGCATAGTGAACTATCTGCTGCTTAGATACAATGAAGTGTATCTCTTACATGTTTTTCATGTAAAAACATCATGGATGTTTTCTCAGTGTAAGATCTTAAGACCTGACTTACTGTCCATCCTGTCCAAGGAATTTAGATGGCTGTAATTCAGACTTAAAAATAAATAAATAAATCAAAACAAGCCGACCACCCAAACCACAACCACCAAAAAATGCCTGTGCGAAGAGAAGGTAAAGACTTAGCCATCAGATAAGTTTCTTCCTCCATCACATCTTCTCACTTGTCAGAAGTGACTCAGTTCTAGTATGAAGTTAAGCATCCCTTGATATTCTTACTGTAGAAATTACAGTGAGGTTTGTTTATCTATTGCTTATCCTAGGAAAATAGATCATGCCAAACAAAGGTTGTCTTTTTCTTGATAGACTCTTGATGCTGGAGTATCTCCATGCCTTTGAGGTGGTAAATATTCAGTGTTCCACTTAAACTCCTCTTGTTTTGGGGGAATAGGGATGTTCGCATAAGTAGCCACTGTAACAGTGGAGTTTCAGTGTGTTTTTTCATATGTGTACTTTACAAAAATAGATGTACTCAGTGAAGAAGTGACTATTCTACAGCTATTGATTGGTACCATGCATACAGAATATTTGCTGTGTTAAGCAACCTTTTAAAGTAAATCTGAGAAAACATCTTTGTGGTTTGTTTGTTGTTGTTTTGTTGGCTTTTTTTTGATTCTTTTGGAAAATCAAAGTACATCAGAGAACCTCTGCGTATATCAGACAGTGAGTAAAACCACAATTACTATTTTTATCCTATTCTGTCTTCAATAACCTACACTCCTGTTTAACTTTAGATGTATATATTCTAGTAGAGCAGGGCTTCATTTTTCTTATGAGAAAGCTACACTGAGCAGACAGTTTTCAGGTCCATTTTGAAATAAAAAGTAAATTTTTTTTTTTTCTCTCGACACTTTGCAGACCTTAGCACAAAGGGGAAAAGGTACATGGGCAAACTAGGAGGAGAGTCCTAGGGTGGTTGTCCTCCATGCTGTGTACTGCAGAGCTGCAGTGCCTTTCTGTTTTTTTTTTTTTTTTGAAGACATGGTTGACTGATGAAGAAAGAAATACAATTTTAGAACACTAATTTTTCTCCTAATAAAAACTACAACCATATTCACAAAGTCTTCTTCAAACTAACTAGCAAGTAACTAAATTCACCACTGTGAAGTCTCGTGCTTTTTACCAAAAAGCAGTAATCAATCACCAAGAAACTGTTTTCCAGTTTGGCATTAAGCACATGCCCCCTGATATGCCTGATGCCCAGCCAAGGTATTTCCTCAATAAATTACCGAATTCATTATTCCCTTAATTCAACAAGCAGAAAGAACTGGCAGCCAATTATTCACACAGATAGTTGGTTAATCATTTTCCTATTGTCTCTGGTAAGCAAAAGATTGATAGTTGAGAGATTTTGGTAAGAAAGTTGAATGTGAACCTTCTCTGTAAAAAATGTAAGGATCTTCTTTTGAGAGTAAACCAACAATGTTTAGCAAAAAATAATAATTTTTGGAAAAAAATACTGTTTACTGGGGACCTAACTTAGCATGAACATTTTTATTTCCAAAAATACATACAAAAACT
The DNA here is from genome assembly GCF_963932015.1 of Anas acuta. Lineage (NCBI taxonomy): Eukaryota > Metazoa > Chordata > Aves > Anseriformes > Anatidae > Anas > Anas acuta. The sequence goes on along the minus strand of NC_088984.1, from coordinate 34,607,946 downwards.
CCCTAGGGATTCATCTTTACATGTCTCTCATGCTCTGGGCAATTGCAACTTTCTGCTTTATTTTTTTCCTTCTTTCCAGCTGGCCTACCCACCTGCTTGTAATTTGTGTCCAAAAAACACAGTTCAAAAACCAGCAAGTTGTTTTAAACAACAGAACAAGTCAGTCATGATAATGCCTGTGTTCTTCATTATTTCTAAAATTTTGACATAACCTGGAAAAATGCATCCTGACCAGTACCACTGAATGAACTAATGGACTTGATGGTCAAGTAGAAGATAAGGAAATGATTAAATTGTATATGTTCTTGTGCAAATGTTTACAAAGTATTTTCCTTGTGAATGACTAATTACTCCAAAGGTTGCTTTGTCTTGTTTCTTGTTAAATTTGACCTCATCTTACATACTCTGCACTATACTAACAGAAATGAAGAAAAACCTTGAATTTTAAAAATGTTTGTTGCCTGAATGAGCATTGTTCTATATGCATACAAGGAACAAGTCCCGAAAACTTCATTTTTCTTATCTTACTTTTCAGTATATAAGCCCATTCTGAGTCTGTCTCCCATTCAGGATTCTTTTTTATTAAGCATCCACACTCTACATATTTTCTTGTTGGTTCATCAGTAAGTGAATAAAAATGAGATGAAAGTTTGTTCCTTGGGACACTTATGATTAAATCATCCATCATTATGCTTTGTGGAGCAGATAAATTAAATGGATACAGCAGCAGAGTTACAAGATTCCTATGCTTATATGCAAGTAAAGTTTACTTGGTCCCCTTCTGCAGGACTCATAGAATCATAGGATAGTTTGAGTTGGAGAGGACCTTGAAGTTCATTCAGTTCCAACCCTCATCATGATCTGATCTGAGTTCAGATCTGATCTGAAGTGTCAGTTGCAAGCTAGACCATGCTTTTCAGAATGTCGCATATACTGCATGACAAAACAGCAGTCCAGACAAATAATGTGATTAGGCATTTAGCATCTGCAAAATCTACAGGCTACTTACAGTCAAATATGAATTAGTTTTTTTGTGGGTTTTTTTTTTTTTTTTTTTTAGTATGCTACTGAGTAGTAAAATGCAACACTGATACCCTTTGCTTTTAGTGTAAAATCACATCAAATCATCGCTGGTTATATAACTAATATTACTCATATTTTTAAAACAATAAAAATGTCATAGAATACTTACTGAGAAAGCTCTATTTTACACTATTGTGTTTGTAATAAGAAAGTGTTAGAAATATCACTCATTGGCAAAATTTTACAAGTTTTTTGAATAGAATAGTTTGATTTTGATAGTACAAAATGACTCACAAAAAGTTTGCCAGCATTTTTCTTTACTGTTTTTCCTAAATCATTCAGCTTAAAGGAAGTTGATTTTTGTTTGTTTGCTTTTGTTGTTGTTTTTTTTTTTCTTTTCCAGTAAGAGATGGCCTATTATTTGCAAAGAAACCACGACTTCAGTGGTATATTGCATTTTTTATTTTTATTTTTTATTATCGTTAATTGAAATATGAAGGTTACAAAACAATTCAATTAATTGTTTTATTTTTGCTTTGTCATTAGCTGTACTAAATACTCCTTAATGCATGCCATAAACAGCAGCAGCATAAATACCAGATTAGCGGCAGATACGGTTTTCATTAGCAGTTATTATACACCCAAATCCAAATCATTATTTTTTTTTGTTGTTGTTTTGGTCTACTACAATACATGTTCTCTGAACTCTCTCATGTATCTTTTACTTATGGGAGGCACAGCAATAGAATAGCTACTTATGGCATGTGTGAGGTCAGTATATGCTTTATTTACACAGTGCCAGCATGATGGTTTTCCATTAAAACAATGGATTGTAAATCCTCATGAAACACTTGCAGTGTTAAGATAAACTTAATACACAACACAAGCAATTGTGAAGATTATCATTGAATGGCAAAACCTGCTCATAACATATTCTGGTTGTAAATGACAATCACCACCTCACCCGATAGCATTGTTTTGTGTTTTTTTTTTTGTTTGTTTTTTTTTTTTCTTCTTAGGTAATTCTTAAGCAGCTGAAATATCAAAAAGGCACCCAGGTTGCAATGACCTTGATTCAGAGTTCATGTGCTTATTCACTTGGCCTCCTGTCTTCCTCACTTCATGTCACATTTGGAGAAAAGGCATACTTACCACTATCTCAGGGGAAAGAAATCCAGGTTTCCACTAGGATTAAGAACTTGGACTATCCCTGCAAAATTCAAATTTTTTCTTTGGTCCAACAGAGTACTCTGTTGACTGTTGGAAATCTTTGTTCTTCTTAAGTGTAGCTATTAGCAGGAAATCGGTTCTCTGTTTGAGTCACTGCAAGTATTTGGTATCAAGAGCTTCCTTGAAACATAGGTGCAAGCAGTTGTAACTTGCTTTTACAAGCATTATTCTGTGAAATAAATGTATATGCTTACTTTAGAATAGTTATCCACTGTATTAGAACAGACTGTGTGTATTATTGTATCTTGGCTTTGGGCAGGTTTTGTTACCTTGTAAAGTAAGGACGCAAAAACTATGACCCCTGTTATCCCTCATGCTGTAAAGAAATCAAATAAGCTGTCAAGTTTCTGCCAGAATCTAGAGGAGATTTGTATGGTACTGGAAAGAGATTGCAGAGGATCAAAGGGAAATACAGAGTAATTTTTAATCTTCTTTCCATACGGTACCCAAGCTTTATAAAAAATCCTCCTCCTCTGCATGTTTTCTTAATAAAATGAACTAATTCAGGAAAGGTGGAGGGAGACTTCAACCCTTGATCCAGCGTCATGATGATGTTTAATGAAAAGATGCATTATCACAAAGCCTTACAAAATAAGCATCAAAAGGAAATCTCATCAGTAAATACCACTTGTAGGTTTGGTTCAGAGAAATGTGCAAAAGTATGATGGTATGATAAATTTTAATTTATACTGTCTTTCATAGTGATTATTAAAAAACTGTTTATATGAATGAAATATTTCAGTGGGAGTTGTCATTTAAAAATTTGCCCCTCAGCTAACTAGTATTTTACAGAAAATGAATTTGGATTTTTCCATAGAAACCATACAAATTTCCACATATTGTAAATACAAATTCTGTGAGTACTCTGAACAGCTGTGTTGAATTATGCTGTACCAAGGGAAGTACGTACTCCTTATGAATAACTTATAAATACTATTTTTTCTGGTTATTGATACAGCATCATTATATTGTCAATCTTCAGTAAATCTTAATCTCAATTTCCTACTTCCTCCAATATGACTTCTTCTCTGGTAGCACTGGTAGTAAATATTTTGTATGAACTCGCTGGCATTAAATTAATTCATTCCTATTATGGATAGAGTTTCGGTTGAATCATTTATCTAGTTACCAACCAGTGGAACGTGTCTAAACTTGCTAATGAGATAAAAATGCAGTAGTAAGTACAATTTAATGTAGCATCCTGAGAAATATTTTTTTCTGCATTGTAAAAATGCTTCCTTATTGCAGTGTTATTACTCATGTGTTTAGAATTAGGCATATGCTTAAGTGATTTTGGCTGGTCAGCATCCCAGATGTTTATTCTTCATTTTGAAAAGATTAAGCCAAAATGGAAAACTCTTGTGAAAGGCATTACATGTTCCATTTCCTACCTCCTGAGACAGGCAATCTTGCAAAGGATCTTTTTTATTTTTTGCATTTTTGTTTGTGCGCCATGAAACTCTTGCACGTAAGAGATGTTTTGAACCCTGTGTATTAGCTGAAGTCATTTCCCTACTAAGGAAAGGAACAAATGGCATTACCAATGAATAACTTGATGTATAGCAGTCATCTAAGGTAGCTCTTACCTAATGAGTTTGTATGGGGTCTCCTGTCTAGACTGGTGTCACAGGACCTGTGACACACAATTTATTAGTATTGCATCATCAGTTTTCAGTATTACACTGTGCAAAATACTTCATGTTTGACATGGTCTTCTCTTGATTGAGTAGCTTTGAAACATTGTGATACTGAACTTTGAACATGATATGCTTTTTGCAGTTTTAATCAAGTACTTCCCTTCTTCTTGAGGCAGAGACTTTTCCTGTTGATAGATTTCTTTTTTATTATTATTGAAAAAAAAAAAAAAAAAATAGCATTACTGACATGTGTGAAACTAGTATCTAACCAGAAACACAGTGACCTGACTTCAGAGATCTCAGAGCTATTACAATGTGGTCCAGTAAGGGGAATCACTTACTCGGGATGGAGAAGAGGAATTACATATAGACTTGATTTATATTATTGTGTAGTGGCATATGTGATTGATCTAACTTCTGTAAATACATAGAAGCTTCCCACTGTTCTACATGTAGATACCTTTCAAATATGGAACTAGAACTATAACAGCAAAAGTTCCAGGTGATTTTAAGGTATATTGTGGCTGATTTGACAGATTGTGCCTCTTTCTCACAATTGAATAACTGCTTGTAGTTCCAAAACTTGTGTCAAATAGATTCTTTAAAAATCTCATTTTACTGGATTTTGAGGTTCACCAGACTTCAATAGCAAAACCAGTTTAAATGGTCAGGTTGTGAGCTGACTGCAGTTTGAAATCCTGTGATGCTGCCAGTGTTTCATGGTCTCTTGGCAAAGCTGTTAATTGGTCCAGTCTGTGACTAAATGAAACACTGATGAACTTTGTCTACTTTTGTTATGCAACAAAATCCAAAGCTGTAAACAATTTGGGGAGTTCTATATGCTTATTGATTAGGTTGCATTATAAATATTTTTAAAATTTCGGGTTGGAGCTGTTCAGGTTTTCCATTTGCATAATTGCATGCTTTCTTTATCTGATGGGAATTTTGTCCATTTTCCTTTTAATTACCTGTCTCTCCTAAGATATAGGAACTCTGATATTTAGACATCTTACTGATGTCTAATCTGCTCGTTATTTATTACTTATTCTCTGTTGGGGGGGAAAGTAGAAATAATACTGGGAAAATAAGATTTTTGTCTCACAGCTAGTCAGTATGAACTTTGCTGAAAATGGATTAATGTTCTGTCATCTGACAAGCATTAATGGTCCCTAGCTTCTTGAAGAGCGCAAGCATGGCAAAGGGCAGGCAATTGTTCTATGCCTCCTAGGAGTTACGATTGCTGTGTAAATAATTGTCCTCCATCCTCTGGAAAGTGAGTGCACTCCAATAATACTGTCACACAGGAACAACTGGTTGTTTTCTGTGTTCTGTTGACTTCTCATGAGAACACTTCAGGAGCTTGTTGAGCTCAAAGTTGTTGTCTTAGATACTGGATAGCAGCTGAAGACAGCCGCCAAGGCGTATGCAGTGTTTGCCAAACATCTTTTGTCCTTTCTCTGTCTCCCAAAGAAACCTTTTCCTCTTCAAATACACACTTGGCTGTCTGCAAGGCAGTGAGGTGGGGAGGAAGTGGCCTGGCCTAGGGAGTGCAAGACTTTATCATAGCAGTTGTTGACAGTGCTTTGTTTTCTTTTTAGCAGCCCAGTAGGGTTCAGAAACCAGTTTCCTGCTCAATTGCTTGAATTGTCTTTCTATAGCTGGTGCAGACATTAGGAGTGAGCAGGTGGTAGAACACAGAAATAACAACCAGGGCAGGTATGCTAAGAGCCAGTCTTGGCAAGAGAGCAATGGCCCCATGTTTGAGGTGGGGAGAACAGAAGGAAGCAAGTTTGACACTGCAGCAGCAAGGGCTGAGGGGCGGATACAGGCTTGGCAGGCCTGTTTAGTGGATGCATCGTTACTAGCTGCTCAGACTTCCCAGAGCTGGCAGCAGCTCACCATGTCCTCAGTTGCCATCTCCTTCAATTACTCACCCTCCCAAAATACTTTTCTGAAAGCATATTGTGAAACTCCTGTTGTTGCTCCTTATGTCATGGTCTGAGCATCTCTTGTACCTTCTTTATTTATTTCCCAGCCATCGTGTACAGGAGAATTCAACCTCACAGGCTGTGAGAGGCCGGTGTTTAAAAAAATAAAAGTAAAATGCCATAGAAAAAGACTTAGCTTATGTTCATAGGACTATCTGTAGTGGCTTCTGGTCAAATTCACCATAGAGAAAATAATGTTCATTTCTGTTCATAAGATAAAGAATGTACAGGCATGCTCATAACTTTCCAGGGGGAATAAAAAAAATCCAAGGAACAGGGAATAATACTTGTTCTTGGTCATCTATCTAAACCCAGGTTCAGTGTTTTGTTTCACTTTGTTTCATTTAAATGAGAGATGGAAACAGCCCGTGTTTTTTAACTAAAATAGAAGTAGATTTGAAATTAAATGAAATCCCAACTAGTAGTCTCTTTTCTTCAACTCACAGCACAGAAGTGTTCAGGCCATATAATAAATCTAAATACTCTATCCATAGTAAAACTAATACTGATTTCAACCAGAGTACGAATAAGACCCTTTAAAATGACATTTAAAAATAAATAAAAATGGAGAGGTAAAAAAGGTAGAAATATATTTGCCTCCTGTTTACCAATAAAATACCTAAGCTCTTAGCGCTGCAACAGTGACACCCAGTGACTAAGCCAGGTAGTTCTAGACTTGATCTGCATTTGGACAGCATGCTGAAAGGCATGGATGGAAAGGGAGGCATATTTACTGAGATCCTTAGAGAAATACTGGACTGATTGAGGATAAATAGATACTCCATGAGAATGCAAAACATGATAAATAAGTAATATGAAAATTTTACATAAATGTTTAGTTATCCCATATCTGTTTCAGAGTTAGATATTTAATGAGCCGAGGGAGGAATAAATTAGTTTTAAGCAATTGTTTTGTCCAGTGAGGCAGTTTGTTTATTGAGATTATACAACATTTCATACAAGTTTTGATAATTAAACAATAGAATGAAATTAAAAGACCAAAAAGAATTAAGAAACCTTCCTTGTATAAGGAAGTTGATAAAATGCATACCGCCCTTTCATACCTGATTCAGTTTTAATTAAAGTCAATGTTGTTTATAATGAAATTCAAGCCTCATGTAAACTTCTGGCTCTGAAAATGAGTGGCATCTGGTGCTGACCTGACCCCCTACTACTTCAGCTATCCAAATGTTCTTGGTTGGAACAGACTTGAAATATCTGTATTACTTGAAATGTTATGTTATACGTTCTGTTTATTGTAATTGTACTATAGAAGTACCTTGTTCCTGGGGTTTTTGAAAAGGTAGTAATAGAAACTAATTCTTTAAGGATTTCAGCTTTAAGGAATACTCCAAGTTGCAAAGTATTTTACTGTTGGAAATCGATGAATGAAGAAAGGAGAGTATGAGTTATGTAAGCTCATAAGTAAGGAGAAATACACAGGAAAACTAAGAACTGAAAGCAGAATTTTAAGAATGAGCTTAAAGTTCATGAAATAGTACTTATGTGTTTACTTGCTCAAGACTTAATATTCCTTCTTGGCCTCTGCCTCAAATTACTGGAAGTGTAATACAACCTCAGATTCAGAAGTGTAGCCTACTCTCATTCTGTGTTTAAAGCAGTATGGACTAAAATAATAGGAAAATTGGAGAAATATTAAAAAGAAAAATATTAAAAATTATTACAGTCATTTCCAGAGTACTGTAGAAGTAAATTTACCATGATGCACCTTTTGGCTCAAAAAAAAAAGGATATGTACTGCATTCATCAGAAGTCTGGTCCACCAAGCTTGCTAAAGATACTGAGAGACTGAAGCCCATAATGAGGCAGTTCATTTCATGTAGTTAATCATAAAACTGATTCTGTTGAAGTACTCATTAAACAAGAACTACGATTCAGCTCAGAGTTTTCCAAAGGAAATCTTTTTTTGTTTATTTCAAAAAAAAAAAAAAGTTCTTTGTTTGTTTGCTTCCTGGAAAACAACTTTGTGTTTGTATTATATTTATAAGTATCAGAAAAAAGAACAAATGCCCAGCTATACGAAGAAATTTGAAAGTTTGTCACATCTACCCTTTGGCAAGAGGCAATGCTTTTGACTAGCAATACCAGGAAAATAATAAAAAATTAAAAAGCAGATTCTGAATGCACTCCTCACTCCTTCTCAAACAGTTTTAGTAGTTCAGCAGGGAAACTTTTCAACCAGTAAGGAATGGATCTGATTATCAGTTTCCTCTCATCTGTCACTCACTTCATTTCCTCTTCCAACCCCTAAAACAAACAAACAAAACTGTTTATCCAACTTACCCTTGTTAGCCTTGCTACGTTTGATTTTTAAAGAAAAGAAAACAAAACATATAAGACATCTTTGATAACCTAAATTTGGATGTAAAGAACCCAGGGAGCTGAGAAACTTGAAGACTCTCTCCCCTTTAAAAATGTTGTTACCTTTCCATCAGTCAACTTCAGTAATATTAAGCTTTACTGTATCCATACCTCCCAAATATACATGTTCCTTAGCCTGTTAAGAGTGCTCTCTCCCAGGCATCTCGGAATGCAGCAAGTAGCATTTGAAGAGCCTACCTTTGAAGATGAGTACAGAAGCGAGGACAGAGACAATAGCCTGCATTTTCAGAGTTTCCTCATAGTGCTATGTTCTACTATCAGCATCAGCAGTCATCCTTTCTCTGCATTCTGATTTTAGTCTTTAGAAAGTGCTCAAGAGATCTGTAGTTTCCTTATAAGAATGTGAAGTCAGTCACAGGAAAGAAAAAGAGAGGAAAAGAGGATGAATGCGTTACAGAGGCAGGTTTTTAAGGGTCAGCTGCTGGGTTCTGTTCTTCCTTATATTTTGGTTTGGGTATTTTTTTGTGGCTTTAAAATATGAAATGCTATGAAGACCACAATACAAATAATAAAGCAGATAATTGAGACACATGCAAAACTCAGTTTTATTAGAAGGAATATAGCTAAAGTTTCTGTTTGTTTAACCTGGATGCGTCCTTGCAGCTGCATGCCATTTCATGTAGGTGACCTCAGCTGCAGAAGCAGGCATATCCCTCATTCACTTCGGAGGAAAAACGGATGAAATAGTTGTAAGATAATGTAGCACTTAATTACAAAAGTAACAACTACCAATACTGCAAATGTGGTAGGTAGATGGTCTCAGCTTGTATTCTTTGGTGTGGCATGCCACATGGGCAACGGCAACAGTCTCTCCTTCCAGAAACTCTGCAAGAGCAACAACTTTGCACTGAGTGTTAGCTTCTGTGCTGAGGAAAAGGACCTTTGAAGCTTTTGCCCTGTATGCCAGTAGCAATTGCTCCCTCCTTCTTAGCTTTTCCTTTAAGATCACTGGGACAAGCCAACCATGCTGGTGGTACATTTCCTGTAAGCATTCTGTTGTCTGGTTCTTTATGAGGTTGAGAACTTCATCTGATACAAGCACTAAGTATTAAGTTATGATTTAGTTTGTTGAAGGCAGGAGACAGGAAGCTCTTGCTTCTATGGACATCTGTAAAGCACTAAGCAGTGGAAAAATGAATTGTTATCACTAGGGGGCAATAAAACATCACAGACATCTATACTGTTAACCAAGAGTGCAAGCAATGTCACTCCCTCACTGAGGGAGGCACTTGTGTTATGACCTGAAGAACAGCTTGCAAATGCTTCTGTGTTTTTCTGACTGTGTTTTGTAGTCAGTCTTGCCTCAAAGATGATAGAGTTTTCAATAAATAAATACATTTATATTATATAAGCAGACAAAAAAAACTTCTCATATAGTTTTGTGCTGTTTTATCTCAATTTTATCACAGTAAACCAATAGCAAGATTGGGCATTTTAGCATCATTTTTGTTTCTGAGCACCACATATTTAGCACTGTGGTTAGGTATAACATATTTTGCTAAAGCCCATCTATTTTGTACAAATAAATCAAAGATGCAGAGTACCAAAAAAATTGAATCTGAAGCTCACTTACTGTCTTTCCCTCTGTCCCTCTCAGTCTCTCAGTGGGACCACCAACTCAAAGTGAGAACAGACTTTCCAGAAGAGTGCTGCCTCAGTCCTCTTAAGCTATGAAGTTAGTTATCAACCATTGTCTCTAATTTTCCCCATGTCTTGCTGGCACTATATATCTGTTTACTGATTTGAAGAGAGGTATAGAGGCCATAAAACAGTGGACGTGTAAGAATTTTTGCTGGGCAGAAATGCAGTATAAACTGTGCCTGTGTTAGATTTCTTAACAGAATTTGTTGAAGATATGAATGATTTTGAACACATTCAATAACACTGAGCTTATCTGCTGTCCTTCAGGCTATCCTTCAGGCCTTTCTACTGGTCCTTTTCTGCTCTGATCTGTGATGTTCTGGGGTTGTAATCCCTGAGTAAAAGCTTTCCTGACTATAGGAGAAGAGTCATATAAATACTCTCTGGCCTTTCATTTAACTTTGAAACCTGAGTCATTTCCAAATGTGTCAGCACAAAGTGGCACGTAAAGTGGACTGGAATATTAGGCTTGTATTGCCCTTGCTGCATGCAGGTGGAAACTGTGCAAAACAAGCAGGATTTGGTAGCTAACCTGTTGTTTGTGTGTACTCTATGTGGTCTTTATCCACACTGATTCAACAATTTGTGCAGTTCCTATTGTTACTTAACTGGCCAGAGCCTGACTCTGTGGGTAGACCTCAGAAGTCATGTGAAAGAGTAATCTTATTAATTGTAATCTTTATAGTGACAATTGTTTCATGTGGCACATGCTGTAAATAAATGTGAAGAGAGAATGTAATGATAATGTCATCATAGATTAGAAATTCCTTGAGTAAGGATTTCTGGGTTCTTCAGAACAGCAACTTAATAAAAACAGCAGTTGGGAGATGTCTTAAGGAGAAGCTAGGTCAGTGAATTTCTCTATGATTTGCAAGTTCTGCATTTCCAAAGGTTGTCAACTTCCCACAAGACATTAGAAAAGTGTTTTAGTAACTTTTTATGTTTTGCAGAAATTTCTACTTGTTGATCTTGAAAGTAACTCCTAAAAAGGAACCAAAAAACTTTGTTAGAACTGTAGGGACTTTTTCCTGTGGTGTGGATCTTTAGCTATTGACAACTTTCTCAAGCTGTCAGCAAGCTTCAGAGCAAGACAGAGGTCTGTGTGATTGTCCTCACCAGGTCAGAGAGGAACAGAATTCTTTGATCCCACTTCAGGTTCAAAACAGGTTTTTTTTTGTTGTTTTGTTTTGTTTTTGTTTTGTTTTGTTTTTTGTTTTTTTCTATCTTCAAAGTCTGTTCCTGGTTGCATCTCAGTTTTTTTATGTTTTAGTTAAAATTGCAATGAAAAGGATTCCAAAGGATTGACCTTCTTGATTATTAAATTAGGAGAAGTGAATGTGATAGCTGGAGAGATGTTAGCAAAATATATAGCAAAAATATTCATCTTAAAATGAAATATTGTTGCCTTTTTCTTTTAGATAATCATTTTTCCCTTACATATGGTGATATTTTTACTTTTATCCTGTTTTATTAATATTAACCAAAGATTTCTTAGTATAACTTGTATCAAAATAGGGGGTTCATTCACATAAATTTCCCCCCCAAATAGATTTATTTATATATGATTTTCCACTTATTTGACCATAAGAAGACAAAATATCTTTAAGTACTGCAGAATTTTCTTATGTCTTGTTTTTTTTATGTCTGTGCACTACGTCTTTCAGAATTTCTTCACTGTTTTGCACACCAAATTTGCCTGACTTGAGGAAGAATTTGGAGAAAAAATAAGGAATGAGGCTGATACATTCTGATATAAACCTTCAGAAACTTTTTACACATTCATTAAAAAAAAAAAAAAAAAACAAAACAAAAAAAAAAAAACATTTCCCATTAAAAAAAGAGAGAGAGGAGAGATTGAAGTTTTGACCATGTCAGGTCCCTACATTAGAAATATGTTTGTACTGACTGGTAAATTCAGCCCACTGAGTATCCAATATGACAGAAAATAATGCAGTTCTGCTGTAAATGCCTAGTATAGTGGAGCAACTTTGAATCTCTGTTAATCCACATTTTAAGAAAAGCAAAAGGAAGATACCTGTCATTTATTGGAAGCCCAATTGGTTTTGTTCCTATTGCAAGTGTATAGACAGATATCTTTAAATCATGATGTAACCTTAGTACATCTGTTTTGGTCCATCTTACCTTAGAAATTGGTGGATAGTTCTACCAGAAACCAATTTCTAACACAGGGGCTCCCAAAATGTTTTTCAAAGGCTTGGGTGTCACATAAATGAGAGACTGACCGCTTGCTTACCAAGCGTCTCCTGAGATGGTTTGCTCCTCCCTTTATCTGAGCTCAGAGTTGGTAATTAGGAACTGTATGACAGAACCCAACCCCCACTATTTAAGCTGCCTCTTTACATTTTGAGCGCTTCTAGTCCATTTCAGGAGAGTTAATCCATTTGATTATTGACCCAGTTAATAGTCGGACTCAAATAGTTACTGGCTTTGCCTTGAAATGGATTACAGACATTCCTACAATCCAAGAATGACAGATCTCAGAAGCTACCAGGAACACTTCTGGTTGTTTCAGAGTACGTAAACCTGTTAACAGACTTTGAGAAATTTCAATTTTTTTTCGGGATGTTGATGAACAAATGAATATAAATCTTCCCTTTAATTCGTCTGTTTGTCTTTGCTTGGAAACAATTGCAATTGGTTACAGCTACTAATTGTATAAGTTGCTGTTCTCCAGCTGTTCCTTCTGTCTCTGTTGCTATTTAATTCATTACCCGGGTAATTCTCTTCAAGTGGTGTCCAGGACTAGGATTCTGGTCTACTGTCTTTATGTGCATAAGTTACAATGTCTCTGTCTTATAAGAATACAGTAGCTGAGGCAAGGGATGGCTACTGTGATGATGCTTACTGTTAGTTTTAGCACATACTAATACAATTCATAATTAGGTTGTGTGTATGTATTTTGTTCAAGGCAGAATAGCCTTTGTAGTCAAGGTGCAGGTACTGTAATGAAAGCAGCCTAGATCTAGAGTGAATGGCTTCATTTAAAAACTGATAAAAAGAGCAGAACTGTAATCTACATCTCTATCTTAAATAAGTAATGCTTATGGCATCCTTTTGAATTAAAGTCTGCAAGGTAAAAAGAAGCGAATATTCTACAGGCTGTCTCTTGTTCTTTAAAACTGTGTTTCAGTTTAGCTAGCTCCATTTAGAACACAGTTGCTTTAAACTGGGAGCAGATATGAAAACTTGAAACAGGAAGCTTCCCTGCCGCTGCTGCAGAGCTCTGACTTGTACATAGAGTAAACCCATGTGCTCTACAAAAGCAAGAACGAGGACTAGCTGATTAATCAACAGGCTCTAGGAAGATCAGGTTGCAATCCTGCCTTTGTAGCTTTACACCACACCCCCACGTATTATCTTCAATGTGACTTGGTAGGGGAGGACTGCATTCAGCACGGATTCAGGAATCCTCTGTGTGTATAACAACTGTTTCTAGGAGTTTGGTGAGTACTTTGTAACACTTTGTTTTACATGAGATCTTTTTTTCTTCAGCTGGCAGAAAAGAATGTCCACTGTTACGTTTTCTTTAAAATGTGTTAGATACAGTAGTCAAATGTTTAGAATCAAAGTCCAGCTGCAAAAAGGGAGACTTCTGTATAAATCTGAAACAGTACAGCAGTAAATGTAACTTTACAAATACTAATACAACTAATCTTTGGTTGTCAGAATGTGAGGCTAAGGTATTGTTAGCACCAAGGCAGTTCAATATCTTTGAAAGAAAGCCATTCAAAAAGCAAATATATTCATTTTGATCATTAGCTGGAGTTTGGGGGGTGGGCGGGAACTGAAGCTTCTGTTTATTCAAACAATTCCTCTGCTACAGTAACTTCAAGGGAGGTTTGATTCAGGCAGAGTTGCCTGCCAGGCTATTTCAAATCCTACTAAGGTATGTAACACTGGAAGCAATTAATACTTGGAGAAGTACAAGAATATTTTAAGAGTCAAATTAAGCTGATGTTAATACAAATCAATTTCACTCATAATGTATATGGAAATTCATAAGTACTAAAACATCTGAGCAATAAAGAGGGTAGTGAATGGGGCTTGCAGACCTTGGTGCCAATTAAAAAAAAAAAAAAAAGCATAAAACTATCAGTGACTTATGTGATATTTTACTTGTAAGAATCTGCATGAGCTTCATCTTCTGTAACTCTTCAATGAAAAACAATGATACCACTCTGCATTAAAATAAAATAAAATAAAGGAAAATATAAATAGCTGTTCTAGAAGATTTAAATACATCTTAAATGAGGAAAAGGCATGTAACAATGGGAAAAGTGGAGTAGGGAAAACTCAAACAATTTAGATGGGGGGAGTATGTGAAAGGTCAGTGTGACTCAGTACTCTAGAAATTAGTCATCAAAGTACTTCATGGAAAACATGTAAAGATATAAACCTTCCTTCCTGAATGCCTTATAGACAGATGCAAAGACAGGAAATCCAAGCTGCCAGTATAGATATGAACAGCAAAGGCGTGTTTTCATAATTGCTGGGAACCTACTTGGGGAAAATTGTTGGCCTTTTCCCTTTGCCATCTTCTGCTCATTCTTTAATTCTGTCGGGACAGAGTTTGTGATCAGATGTGAAGGTAGCAAGCATCTATGTCCACAGTAAATTAATTTGGCCTGTTGTTTGAGCTGAATTTGAAAACTGTAATCATTAACCAGCTTACTTTGGATGAAATGTATGCAGTTAGAATAGTATTAAGGAGCTGAAGATGATTAAAATATATGCTGCTCTAGTTTTTTTTCCTGTCAAACGTCCCACTTTAAAGGATTAATTTAAAAAGTAATCATATACACCATTGCTTGGTAAATCTATATCTTTTAAAAATATATATATAACTTCTATGGTAAGGAATCACTAACTGTACTTGAAATTGAATTTCAGTAATCTTTGTTTGTCTTTACTTTGTGAACTGTACAGTTTGCAATTTGGAGATAAAATGAATTTCAGCTGTCAGTGTAAGTTATTTCATCTTCAAAGTGCATTTAGCCTTGCAGTGCAATGCCCGCACTAACTAATATTGTTAATTAAAACTGAATTTTAACTCATCTAGCTAAATGCAGAATAACTTTAAACTGAAGTTTTATGGTCTTCTTGTCGCAGGAGAGTTTGAACAATTAATGGCACTGAATTTATCCCCCTTAATCTCATTGCAGAGTTAATGTTGGAAGTCTAATGGTCAAAACTCCTGAATTGATGTTAACTATTTAAGAGCCGGATGTCAGGTGTGAAGTGCCATGACACAGAATGTACCAAAAACAGAGGCCAAATTTCTGTCAGAGAGGAAATTTTAAGAGACTGGAGGAAAAGTTCTCCAGGATATAATGTGGCTAGGAAATAAAGCAAGGGTGTAGAAGAAAAAGCTTCCAAATAGGCTTTTAGAAAACATATACAGAGTCTCTAGAGAGCTGGATATCTCACCTCTAGCTAGACCAGACCCACAGTCAGAGAAGAATTAGTGGATTCTAGATCTAGCTTCAAGGACGTTTCTGTAATAACCCTTCCATGTTAAATGCATAAACAGGCACAAATATTAGCATCCAGTTTGTTCTCTGTTCAGTACAGGGTTACCAATGGCTTTTATATTACTCTTGTGACTCTGTGGACCTTAAATTATCCTAGTGGAGAGAGCACAGACTGTTCTCAGAGATATCAACATATAGCAATGGAATGAGAGTAGTTTCTGGAAACGTGGATATCAAATTTCCTTTGGACAAAAAGAGGAACTGCTGTTGTCTCTTCCATTCTGGGAAGCTGTTCTAGAACCTACATTTTCTTTAAGAAGATGATTCTGGCAGTAACTCTCTTCTGTGTTTTAAAATAAATTGGTAGCTTCTTGAAGTGCTTTGCAAGTATTGTGGTTTTGGTTTATGGTTTTTGGTGTGCATTCAGCATGTGCTGAGAACGTCTGCCAGAGGAAGTCAGAGCATGGGTGCAGAAACAAGAAGAGAAATTTTAAAATTAAAAACACAAGAAAATATATTTAAAAAACAAAAACAAAAAAAAAAAAAACACATTGGTAGAGCTTATGGGCCTCAAGAACAGCATGAATCATGCACATTACAATTTTGGAGCACACTGTTTAGATTTTGTCTAATTCCAATGCTCTTTGTTTGGGCTAAATTTTGAATAGTCACATTATCTTTTTGAAAACTGGGAGATACTAACAGTTCCTAAAGAAACCAAAACTGGACAGAGGGTTTTGGTGAGGATTGAAAATGGGATCTAAATTTTAAAGGTCGTCATGCTTGAATCTGGTAAAATTGCTCTTTAAAAAATAAAAAAGACAAACTACTGACTTCTATGTGTTTCTCTTATGAAACTTAGAGTATGGGAGAGACTGTCCCGGGGATAGAATGGAGCAAAGCCATATGGGGAGTCATACGATTCCATTCCTATTATAGTTACTGCACAGCAAAATACATTAATTTTTAGTCAATCAGCTGTTCATTTTACTTCCTTAGTATTGTTGTCACTTTCCCTGATATGTGGCATGCATTACTGAAGTTACCTAGTTAATTTGATCTACTATTTAGAGAGAAAAAAAAAAAAAAAAAGTAGACATTTGAACATGGTGAACCAAGATGAGTGCTGGACAGAGAAAGGACACCAACCTTCTTCCGGAAAACAGAGCATTTCAAAAGAAGCGATTTTAAAACAATAATATTAAAGGTAGCAACTGCAGCAAGCAAATTAGGCATACAAGTATATGAAGGAAATATTTAGCTGGTGCTGGTACAGTTTTTTATGAACTTGACAGGAAGGTCCGTATAAACTTATTAGTGTTTTTCTGTAAACATTTTCTACTTTTCCATTGATCGACTCTTACTGGCATTTTGTTGTTGTTGTTGTTTTTGTTGTTGTTTTTGTTTGTTTGTTTTTGTTTCTGTTTTTTTTTTTTTTTTGTTTTGTTTTTGTTTTGTTTTGTTGTTTTCAATCATGTTTCCATCTTCATCTCCCCATCTCCTCTCCTCCCAGTTAGGTGTTGGAAGATTCACAAGAGACTGTGACCCTTTCCTCTCCGTGGCAGTGTTATTTTGTGTTGGTTTTAAGTATGTGCAGAGTGATAATCTGAGGCTGTTTCAGTCTGCGTGTATTCCCATTGGTGGTAATTGCAGCATTACCAGTGCAATGGTCCAGAGCATGCACAGCCATTGCAGTTGAAATCTATTTGGTGTATTGACACGGGAAACAGAGGGTGAGCTAAACTTGCTTGGCAAAGCAAGATAACTAGCACTTTGATGTTTGGTATGTGTGTAAAATGTGACTTATAATTATGAGGTTTCACAATGTTAATAGTCAGGTATGGTCAAAATCAGTCATGAGACACTGCTGCGGCAGGTAGCTTCCTCCTGTGCCTGCCTGCCTGTTACATTTTCAATAAGTGGTAGCTTTACTTCAGTGCAGTAGAGTGCTTATGGTTCTGTAGTGTGTACAGGGTGGAAATGCACGCAACTGAGTTGAAGACAAATACACAGCACTGAAATGACTGTCCATTAGAGAAGAGGGTTGGGGTAGGCTAGCTAACCGCTAACTACAGGACAGTTTGTTTCTGTGTGAGGAGAGCTGAGATTTGGAAACATCCACTGTATTTTTTCAGTCCAAACTACTGAAAGAAGAGGTTGGAGGCTTTCTAATCCTGTTGTTTGCTGCTGAGACTGCCATGCTAGTTCCCAAAAGCACAACTAAAATTGCTGCTTGTCTGTTTTGTTTGTTGCTTCTGTGCTCTGAGGGTAGGTACTATTAGAATGATGAAGGCATTCCCTACTTGAAAATAGAATTACTTGACCTATGATTTTGCTACCACCAATTATTTTTTGTCCAAACCTAAACACTGCACCATTTTATGATGCCTGTATACATCTTTCCTGCATAGTTTTCTGAGGTGTTGGACTATATTTTACATTAAATGTAACATTAACCTATTTTTCACTTACCAGTTTGGGTACATCTTCCCTTGTTATCAAAGGGGAGAATTAGTGCAGGGTTGGGTATGTGGTAGTGATAGATTTTTGGTTATTTTTGTTTTCAGATTTATGAAATAATGGAAACTAGTGATTTGGATTAGTCCACATTAATATAATAATAATAATTTTGGGGAGAACAAACTAATATTTCTTTTCATTATTGCAAACTATCTCACAATGTGGACAGGGCTGTATATGATGAATGGAGATTTACCTCAGATATGGCATGTCACATAGATGTCATTGCCACACCTAAATAAAGAACTGGCTCATTATTTATTTCTGTTTAAATCAGCCTTCTATGAGGTGGAAACAGAAATTCAAGTAATGTACTCAGTATGTCCTTCATGGTGAGCTCATAAAGTTGGGTCATGTGCCATGTACTTTTTTTTTTCTTTTTTTTTCTCTGTGGTTAGAGCAAGTAGCTAGAAAATCATTAGCCATTCCCTCAAGGTGTCTTTAGTAGCTATGCAATTTGGTGTAGACAAATCCTGTGTTCCTGTGAAAGAGGTAAGTACAGCTGTTCAAAAAGTAACTCTTAATTTCAGGGTTTGTAAATAACTTGAACTTTGCATCAAGTGGTCTGCTCTACACTGCCATAGAGTTGAGCAAGTTTCTAGCAGGCTACCTCCGCCAAGGCATGCCTTCTGTAGGATGCATTCTCAGCCCATTCTCCCAGTTCCCAGCTCTTAGATGATGTTGGGCCCAGACTGAACCACCGGGGAAGAACTCGGGGGAGGAGATGAAGTCAGGTCTGGAGCTGTGTGACAAGAAAAGGTGAGTGGAAGCATGATGGCAGCAGTACCCAGAGCCAGGTGTGAGATGAGTAGAAGGGAATAGATCCTGGCACTAAGTTGAGGAAATTAAAAACTGTTTTTAAGCACAGGCAAAAGGAGTCAACAAAGGAAAGTGAAAGGTCAAGAGAGATCCATAGTTATGTGAAAAAAAGAAGGGTATTCTGGTGGTAGCCTTATTAATTAATTGAATGATTTTTCTTTTAAAACATAACAAGGTTTTATTTTCAGTTAATTTGTAAAATGTGTTTGCAAAGCATCATTTGCAACTTTAATGCAAACAGAACCAAAGTGAAAGTTTAAATCTGGAACAGTGATATCAGGCCAAGCAGCTTTTTAGCATAAAAGCTAATGAAGTCCTTTGTTTTTTCTAAATTTTAACTTCCCAATTTTCATTTCACTACCCAATTTTCACTTGGAAATTTAAGATGCTGGAATAGTGCAGCAGCAAGTCAACCTTCATGTCGAATGATGAAAGGTAACCAACCAAAATCCTCTTTCATAACAAAAAGGTGATTTGAAGCTTTAGAATAATCTGGTGGAGTCCCTGGTCTTAGGACAGATACGGACTATTAGGGAGGTAAATTGAAGGGTGGGAATTTTTATAACTCATGTTTTCAGTTACTAATGTTTGCTAGCTGATGATCCACGTTAGACTGCCTACTTTCTGATAAGTTGCCTGGAGACTGCAAGGCTTTGCATTGAAGTCACTTTGAAGGTCAGACTGGTACTGACTCTGGGACTGATACGTAGCACAAGTTTCTGAGCCACAGTGTAAATATCCTCTTTTTATATATACATAAAAAGACTTGGTGCCCGATGACCTCTTACAGTTCCCCTCATCCAGTTTCTGGGAATACTCTGCCACAAGTCTGTGAGAGGAAGGAAACAGGCAGGTGGAATGTCAAGACTAAATACAGACCCTGACTGTATTTATATGCAGTATATGTATTGTCCTAACTTGAGAGGTTATCATCTCAAATCACGTGAATTGTATATATTTATATAATAAGCTCGGGAGATGCATTAATGATATCCTGCTGAGAGAGCCGTCTGCCTGCTTCATGCAACAGGAAGGGAAGAAGAATTTGTCTTGACAAAGGACACTTTGCCTTGGTAACAGCTATAACAGCTGTGATAGGGGCAGTTTTTACCTTGAGTTGCATTTTATATCTTTGCAAGACACACCAGACACTGTGTAGTAAGCGGATTTTTTATTTTTACAAGGATTGTTTGATATGTTAGTGTAGTACAGCTGCCATGGTGCTTTTTCAGTGTTTCTGCATATGAAATGTTACCTAAATGGAGACCGCATATTGTTTCAGCATAATTTTGAACAAAGAAAATTCTTTGTCAAGCTAATACTCCCAGAGTGGTGGAGAAACAGTCCCTCTCACTGCTGAATTGAAATAAAATGTGTTGCTTTAGTCTTGTTTTTGAAATGGGTCTGCTTTCTGTTGCCAGATCAGCATGTGGCTAAGGAAATAAGTCTTAGCAGGAGTCTAGTTTGGGAAGACTGGGAAGGTGGCTCAGCTGTTGCACTCATGCTGACTGCAATGTGGACAGTGTTCTAAAAAGCAGAAACTAGGAGAGGGAAAATATTAAAATTCAAAAAGACCTTTAGTACCAGTCCACCCAAGACAGTGGCATGTTGGTCAATCTTATTGACATGTTTCTTGAGCTAAGCAAGTGTTTTCTCGGTTAGGATGCAGATGCCTCTCAAATATATGTCCTGGCATTCTGTAGATACTCTCTGCAATATTTACTTTTTTATGAGGTCTATAAGTTTCTTTATTGGCAGTGACAGTTCCTTCTGGTTAAAGGCACAGGTCCAAGTCCTGTCTAGTTCCTAGTAAGAACAGTTTGCTTGCATGTGGCCTGGAGTACAAGTTTTGAGTCCTTCTTCTGTTTTAATGCATTTAAATATTTTAAAAACAGCTTCACCTGCTGCCACACTTTGATTCCATATGCCTATTCCTTTATAAACAGATTCAAAAACCTCTGAGGTCTTCTGAGCCTTAGCATCCCACACCCCACCTTCACCTCCCATGCTTTCGGAAGGGTGAAGCATTCTAGGTCTGATTTGGATGCATAACTAAATATAGTACAGGTTTAAAATAAAATAGTATTTAGGCTGACTCCAGGAGTGTATAGGTTCTCAAGAACAGGCAGGGATGGCATTTGGCTGAGTGTCAGCAGTTAGAGAAGTGACATCAAGCTGTTACATCACCAGAGGAGCAGAGAGCTATTTGTGCAAAAGCACAAGATCCAGGAGAAGGTTGCCACACATGTACATAGCAAGCATGAGTATACGATAATGAATCATGGAAAGATATAGCTGCTTCAAGAAAGTGCAGAGATTTTGCTTTTGCAGTTGCACCAGAATTGCTGTAGGAGTGGTTGGTACAACACTGGGAGTAAGATTGTAGTTCCACTTTTTAATACAGCTTCCACTTTTTAATACAGCTTTCTAGGCAGAACCTAACAGTGGAGACCACCTCTCAATGTTTTAGAGCATCATATTCTTTTATAAATTCATTATAACAGCAGTGTGTTTTTCTATTACATCTTCAAGGATGATTAAGCAAATACAGAAGTTATAAATATGCAATTATTTTCCACAGAATCTTCCAAAACCATAGGTCTTCTCCCAGCTGCAATGAGAAGTTTGCTATAGTAGTCTTTGGTAATTGGAGAGAGTACAGTCTCATTCCTGGTGTTCCTTTACTCCCCAGGCCTCTCTCTTTGTCTGCTGTTGTTTTAAGTGTTGCACAGTTGATTTCTTTTCTAGCACATGGCATTGATGGAGTTGATCATAAATTATCCATGCTACATTTAACAATTGGCACATATTTTACAGTGGCATAGAAGCTGTCTTACAAACAACACTCAGTCTTCTGAAGTAAACATGCACAAAAGGATTATTAGTTTGTCTTGGGGGGAAAAAAATGTTCCTCTTTATTTTAGTCAGAAAATAATCTGGGAAAAACAGAATTTTCTCTTATTTCTGGTGGTCTCATGAAAAAAAAAAAAAGAGTAGAATTTGTCTTGTTTCTGTAGCACCTTTTTCTGCTTTTCATGATATGACTTGGGTAATGCTTGTAGTGTTGGGAAAAATGGATATGTCAAGGATGCATGACTTCAACAGTCAAATATTAGTCATCTGTCCCTTACTTTAGTGAATCAAGCTGAGTTCCATAAACATTTATCTTGTGTTGCCCTTGCCTTGCCTTTTAATTTAAAGGGACACACTTTTAGAATTGATAAATGATATGATAGGATTCATACTTTCTTCATTGTTCTTACTTCTCCACAGTAAGTGAGCAAACATGATGTTTCAAAAAGCTGTAACACAGCATGTGTAGTAAAATACTTTCAGGCAACTCACTGACTCAGCCAGCTGGGAGACAATTCTACAGGTTGAATCCAATAAGTTCTGTCATATACGTCCTAGTAGGTGGTACTTGATACTGTAGGGCAAATATAATACCCGAGAAGTACATTGAGCTAATAAAGGTCTGATTTCATATCAGAGGCACTGTAATGCTGTCTAATTAGACTTTCTTTAATTTCAGGCTGTGCTAATTTAACCTTTTATTCCTCCATTTACTGTATCCTTTTTATCCTTTTTTTTTCTTTTTTTTTTTTTTTTTTCTCTTTCCATTTCCTGGGCTGTCAGTGTGAATGAGTCACTTTTACACTCATTACAATGTCACTTTGTGCCATTTTCTGAAGCTGTTTCTGGCTACTGCGGAAATGCTAGCTTTTATTTTGCCTTTTCCAGTTTGCTGGTTAGAGATAAATACTGTGCTGAAGAAACGTTTGTTTCTAAGCATTCTGGTAACTACAGAAATTGCTGCAGAACAGACTAAGTAAACATACAGATAAAAGGTCTGACTCCAATGGCTGTAAATATCTGCTTTTAGCAAAAAATCTAGGGAGCCTCCTAATATTTCTGTGTTTAGGTGGCAGGATTAAAAAGACCCGGTTATAAGAGCAGGTAATAAGGGTCTGGTACTGGGAACTTCTTTGATTGCTTTTGGTCTGTTTTTTCTACCTATATTCCAGCTTTAGGGAAGCTAGTGGCATTACTCACAAGTCAAAGCATTTAATTAAATCAGTGAGTCATTGCCAGCTACCACCCATAGACCTTTGATTCCCTTGTCAGGCAACTGAAACATTTTCTGTTTATAGTTTTTTTTTTTGTTTTTGTTTTTTTAATATTTTTTTATATATCTAAAAGCTAGTTAATTTGGGAGAAGCAGAGTGTCAGCTCCTAAGGAAATGTTTTTTAGGTATTTATGAAATATACATTAATGACATTTTGACATATAGAAAAGCCACTATTAATGCTCCTTAATGATCCTTTGCTCTCCTAAATTAGAACCCTTTCTGGAGTAAGGGATTATATTTACTCCCAGAGATTTTCAATTTTTTTGGGTCTATATGATCAGACCATTTAACCTAAATTATTTATGCTCAAAGCATTTCCAATACTTCCCATAACTTGCAGTGCTTTACACAAGTTCTTTTATACTTTACTGAGATGAATATCATTGTTAAAGTAATTTGAATTTTACCTTTCATATAAATGTAATAACCCTCCCAATTTTTAAAAAAAAAAAAAAGAAAAAGAAATAAAACCAATATCATAATAATCAAAAATCAATATCAATTAAATATATCAATTAAAGCTTACAGCCTTAAAATTCTGTTACAGAGCAACAGAACATTAAATCGGAGAACTTGGACTTTTCTAGATGGCTGGGTTTTTTTAATTGAAAAAGCACAGCCAAGTTTACTTTGATCTTGGATTTTACTCTTCCTTAAGGAATTAAAGGATTTAAAGATTTAATCATTTCAGTAGTAACACCTGCACCTCCTTCATCCCATTTCTACCCATACCTGACACTGGGAATGCACAACCCTGTGGGAAGGCTAGCCAGAAAAGAGGCAATTATGTTTGGTCTGTAGACTTTGCAATAAAGCAGATATACAGTTAGTCTAAATTTTTTGTCTTGTAAAATTGGCCGAGCATCAATGAGTCTGACTTTCCACAACATCCTCTTTTCAGGGAATACAACTGTTAAGTTGAAGAACAGAAATACTGTACCCCAGTCAGAATTTTGATCTCTGTACAAACGCAGTCATTTATCTTTGTAATCGCACAGTAGCAATTACACGTGGTAGCTGTACAAAATTTTATTTTAAAGTGCCCAAAAAAAAGAAGTACAAAATTTTATTTTAAAGACTCATTTTCAAATGAAACATTTATTGTGGACTTCCATTTCATGATGATTTTCCTATATTTTCCTTCTAACTGGGAACAAAGTTTTGGGAATATAGGATGACAATAAAAATGAATTTACTAAATTTTGCAGTCTAAAGTCTATACTGCGCAGATTGCTGGAAGAAGGAACCGAGGCTGAAACCTGAATGATCTATAAGTAAATGAAAGTAAAATCTTCCTGAATAAGTGCAAATGTTGCCATCATGTTTGAAAAAACTCAGATACAGAGAATGAGAAATTCAGAAAATGAGAGCCACGGGGCAAACTTGGAATTAATCCATAGGCAATTGAGGCTGTGGGTAATTTCCAAATCCCTTTATGAAGGGTCAAAACCATGTCAAATATTACCAATTAAGGCTTGTAAGGAAAAGAAAGTACTTAGAAAATTCCCCTTTCCCATGTCATTTTAAAAACTAAAATTGAAAGTCTGTTCTGTAATTTTTCATTCCTATGAACCCAGAATAGTCATGCAAAGCATTTCAGACTCTTCAGTTTCTTTTATAACTATATGAGTATCAAATCTGAATAGCTGATGGTTATTTCAGCTTTTATCCAGCTTTAAATGGTATCAAACTATCACCACCTTTATTTACATTATAATGCTGAGTACTTATACAGCTCTTTGAAAATTTTCCTTAATATTTTTCCCCATACAGTTGTGTCTTAGTTGTGGATTTATATTAGTTTAGTTAGTGTCAAACTAATTAACTCAGATGTCTCACAAATTATAAAGAGAATCTTAGACAACTTCACATTATCTCGTAAGGAGCTTTTTTTGTTTCTCTTTAAAGCATGGCTGTACTTTTTATCAAATAGTGAATAAAAAGATTTGCTCTAATTTATCTAAACTTGTGATAAAAAATAAATAAAAATCTTTTAAGACCTTGTACTACAAAACTTTGCATGGATGAAAATTTAGTGTTAGGCCAAATGTATCATAAGAGGTGTTGTTTCTGGAAATCATACTGGCCTATGGAAACTAAAAAGGAATACTCTCAAATCTGTTGACTTTGTGCAGAAATACAGTCAATAAAACTCCTTTTTTTTTTTCAGATGCTCTGTTGGTCTATTTTGGATTTATGATATGTGGTATTATTTCAATATGTTAAAAATTTTGCTTATTATGTATGTGGCTTATTTCTAGTGTCTGAAGTCTCAAACATTATTTTTGCAAGGCAGTATACAAACAGATGCATCTCTGTGGACATTCAGGCATTTAATTCCAGCACACACACAGAATCTTATCAGTCTTCCTGAAAACGTGACAGTAATGTGAAGGTTGGCTGTTGCCCTTGGTCTTGAACAGTTACTTTTGCTCTAACTGTTGGAGAGGGAGTCTCTGCTGTTTGGTTTACTAGAAAACTGAAAATTATCTGAAAAATAATAAAATGAAATGCTGAGAACAACTTAAAAAGATAGCTTGTTAATGCTAACGTTAGGCCCAGTGCTCAAAAGTATTGAGTGGATAGCAGTGAGCATTTCAGTAAAGACTCTTCTTCTAACAGTGTATTATTTTTTAAAGCCCATTGGTGAGATAACATCAGAACAACTGTTGGGAGCATTAGAAAAAGGAAATAATTAATGCACATAATTATCACACCTAAATAAGAGACTTATAGACAGAATGACAAAGTAGTAAGACAGATAGCCAGACGGGGTACACAAGGTAGTGCAGACAGTAGCATTAATGAATGTCATTAAATCTTGTCTGACACGTCAGAATGAACTGTTGAGTCTATAGTATAGTGCTATGTTTTCTTTCTTCTTTTAGCAATGCTGTAGGGAACACACATTTATTTATTTATTTATTTATTTTCCTACAGATACTGTAAGTTAGGAAAACACTGTAGGAAAAAATTGAAACAGGAGGAAAAAAATGAAATTTTCTCAAATCAGGAGTGAAAATTCTGGCTCTGGTTTGATGTTGAAGATACAACTCTTACTATACAACTATATCTAAAGTCAGGTGGCAGGCTCTTCCCGCAGACCCTCCTGCCCTCATCACTTATCTTCATAGACAAGTAGACAAAAACAATAAAGATAGAACAGTGCCTGAAGGCAAGGAACTTACTAGTCCTTTAGATTTTTATGAAATTGATGTTAATTAGCTTAGCCAAAGTTTGGTATCATACTTTAAGAAAAGGGGACATCTGTCAGTAGCTAAAGGAGATATTGAGCCTATTTTCTGGTTAGAATTCAGGGTTTCCTAGTGAACTTTTAATTAATTTGAAAAGATGTATTTCTGAATAATTAAAGCAAAAGTTTTCCTAAGGTGCTCTCCAATATGTGCGTGCACAACCTTATTTTCAGCATAACTTGAACATGCTGGCTCCTGTGGAATAATTTTCTTTGTGTGAATAACTATGGCTGCACTGATCCCATGTGGAAAAGAATAGCTCTGCACTTATTAACCGAGGAATTCAATATTAAGGGGATCTGCAAAATACAAAATACTATTTAATACTATTAAAACCCATGTTGCAAAAAAAGTTCACTGACTACAGTGAACTGCAGCTTCCAGGAACTTGATAGCTATAAATTGATGAAATATTTGTTAAAAATATAATATTGCGCTTTTGGCAATGAATCCATGGTCTGCAGATGAGTAAAACTTATTTTGAAGAACTAGAAATAAGGACATTAAACATGTATTTAGAAGTACAAAGTATTATATTATATATCATTATGTATTCTGGGAGGCGATTTAAAATTGTGGTTTTAAATAAAAATAATGTCAATGTCTCTAATATGTACTGGAGATGGGATGGGAGACTTGAAATCAGCTGAAAGCAACTAAAAATCTTGTTGTGTTCTTCATTGTGCTTATAATATAATTGTACTAAAGTATCTTACATTATTTCCAAAGCTCTCTGTTTATCTACCCATAAACCTATGTTCTACCCTGCTAAAGACTTTTGCAGAGCACTCAAGAAATTTGATTGAAGTGTATATTGTCATTTATATGTTATTCAGGAAAGATGAAAGGAAGAAAGAGGGGATCGTTCTTACCTTTAACCTTTCTCATGCTGTTTGTCTGTATTGCTGGACATGCGACTGATGACTCAGACGATGGCGAAGAAGGGGATGCTCTTGGTAAGAGTTCACAGAAACACAAAAAACTCTCATAACTAAATCACAATGTTATATGCACTCTATATGTACTACTTCTGTACTTGATTTTTTTTTTCAGGGAAATTTGGAAGTGGAACTAAGCATGCAACAGTGCTGAAACCAGACTGGGTTCTTAACAAACCAGGGGATGCTCAGAATTTCGCATCTAGCTCTAGCAAAATTGTTCACTTTCTATAATGGCTTCTGCTTTGCATGCTTTCTGAAAGTTCTAATCAAAGTATTAGATACCAAGATTATTCCCCTTAAGCTCTGCTTTGGGACCTCTGGAAAAGTTCAATTTTGAGGGAAAAGAACATGCAGGTGGTAAACTTTGGCTTTGTCTTCCTGTGCAAATGGAGTAGAAACATGATGAATAGCACTGTAAGCTGATGTTACTCTCTCCTGTGCACAGCTCTCTTCAGCCACAGTTAATTTGCAAAGTTTACAAAATTTTGGATTGCCCTAGTTGTTTTCCTTGGCCTTAGAGATGTTTTCTGTATGGAAAAAAACATCTCTACCAAGTGATTTGGTATTGATGGATAAATAGAAACTCGGCAGTCAGAGATTTTTGTTGAAAAAAATATCAGAAGTGTGACTTAGGACTAGAGAGGTTCTTGGATTCTCTTAGCATTGTAAGGCTGTTGTTAATTGTACCTTCAATTAATTGAAATTCACTAAGTTGGGTCAAATTTCTGTACTGGATATCATTGTGCATAGTATTTTAATTTCGTCACAAGCAATCATGAGAAAGCAGATGAGAGAAAAATGTGCTTGTTGTACCATATTTAAATAGGCTTCTTTCCTTTTAGAAAATGACTTGAAATGGTTACCTTTTTCTTACGCTGTAGAGAGAAATGTAGTGGATACCTCTCACATTTGACATGTCTAGTTTTGAAGACCATCTAGGAATACAGCTAAGGGTGACTTTTTGTTGCTGTTGCTGGTACTCATATAACTGCCTATGGCTTGTCAAATTTCCATCCACATTATTTCTTCCTATAAGTCCTTTGCAGCAGCCTTGAGACAAAATATTAATTCTGTACAGTCATGGCTGTATTACAAACTAAGCCAGCACTTTAGGACCATATCACAATTAGTCACCACAATTTAAAATATTAGACATTCCACATTAAGTGTATGCTTATCATCCAATGTCGTCAGATTGTTTCATGCAGAAAAAAATTGTTTCTATTTACCCTTGAGGTACATAACTACCCTTCTTGTTTGAAGGAAAACTTGTATTTGGCTTTGCTCTCCCCCACAACTCTTTTTTATAAAAGCCTCAGCCTGAACTCGCAGTTCATGAAGGCCAAATTGTCTTGTTGGAGGATTAGTCTTTTTTTTTTTTTTTTTTTTTTTTTTTTTTGTGGCCCTGTGTACTTATTTGTTTTTAAATATAAAAGACAACAGGAAAAGCACGCCAAGGAAATTAAATAATCTCTTTTTATCCAGCAGTATTTTATCACCAATTATTTAACAATTGTCATTTAAAATTACACAGCCAGTAAATGATTTAGAATGAGGGACAGTTATTAACTTCTGAACTAGTATTCCACAGTAAAAAATGGTCAAATGTGATGATTAGAAACTAAACCAGGGCCCTGCTGTTGTTATGGCTAGTGAAGACTCAGTTGTGGTATTTACAAGAAATTATTTTTGCTGTAATCTGATTATGTTTTTATAAAATGATTATGTTGTTGCTATTTAAAATTATTCTTGTGATTCCTTACATATTAAATTCTGGTTTCCCTGAATTTAACAACAGAAATTTTGTAGGCTGCAATTTCACTAATGGCATGTATTTTCTGATGGTAGGTGGTTATAAAACATTGCCATACTTCACCCCAGCAATTCAATTCCAGATATTGAAGGATAAAATAAGTTGTATGCATCCATTGCTTGCAATATGGTACTCTTGGATCACATTTGATACATCTCTGAATTAATCTGGGCTTTTTGATTTTGTGTGTGTGTGTGTGTGTCTGTTTTGTTTGTGTGTTTGTTTTGTTTTGTCTATTAGTGTTTAAACTGCAGTAGTAATTAAAGTTGAAAGTCAAGTCCAGCAGGTTAAAATGGATTCTCAGTGTGTTCTTTTCCAGCAAAAATGCTGTCATTTTTCCATGAGTAAATTAGATTTATAAAAAAAGTAAATGATATAAAAATAACCAGTCCATGTATATTGTTCCATAATACCTTATGTGTTTGGGAGCACTTTAGTTGATGTTCCAAAGCCTGAAGAAAATAACTTACTGGTTGAATGTGCTTTTTATTCTAATGTGAAAGTTTATCAAGAATAAATGTGACTGCTTTAAGAAAGGGTAGGAAACACATGGGTAGGAAAAGCAGTGAACAGTGTGTGGGTGGGAAGCTGTCAAACTGGCAAAGATGGAGAAAGAAGAAACAGTTATTCATTAGCGACAAGGTGCTTAGTATTGATATCACTTATCAAAGAGAGGCATTTACAAGAAAGCTTGGAACGATGACAGCATATCTTTGTAATTAAGGATAACCACAGGAATGCATATGAGTGAGGACCTGTAACCTAAGAAACAAAACAGAATGTATTCTACTTAAAAACTGAGAAATTCTTATTTCAGCTTAACATAATATAGACCAAACTTTGTTTTTTTTTTCCAGTTAACTTATGTAGTTCTGTTCTGACAAGCAAGTACACAGAAATGCTGTTGTCTTTCATATTTATTGTGCCATAGATATAACAGGAAAATTATTTCACAGGCTAATTAAAAGGATACATATTTAACCACCAGTTTTGCAAATCGAGGTAGCAAGAGTCTAAGTCAAGTTAGATTCTTTGAGTATGTCTGCAGCTGGGGAAAATTATATTGTTTTTACTTTTACTAGTGTGAAACTATTAGAGAAAATATTCACCACTTCTGGTTTGTAATATTGCATTGCTTACTAGTAAGATATTAACAGGGCTTTACATCTCTGATGTATTATAAGCTCCATGTGCTCAGGGCTACAGTATGACTAACTGCAGGTTATTAGAGTTTTCACAGTGAAAGTACTACTTGTAAATTGATAGTAACTGTTCAAACAACAGTCTTGTCCTAAATTGTAAAAATTGCTGCGTGAAGGACAATAAGTGGCTGTGTTGTGTAGGAACTGTATTGGCCAGTATCCTGGCTCTTGACAGTTGCCAAAAGTAGGAAGACTGTAGGAATGGAGCACAAATCATAGAACCATAGAATGTTCCAAGTTGGAAGGGACCCACAAGGACCATTAGGTCCAATGGAAGGGACCCACAAGGACCATTAGGTCCAATTCCTGGCTTGACACAGGACCACCCAAAAATCAAACCCTATGTCTGAGAGTGTTGTCCAAACACTTCTTGACCTCTGGCAGGCTCGATGTTGTGACCACTGCCCTGGGGAGCCTGTTGTACATCACCCTCTTGGTGAAGAACCTTTTCCTGATACTCACCCAACCTTAGCCTCCTGTGATGCAGTTCCATGACATTCCCTTGGGTCATAGCACTGTCACCAGAGAGAGGAGCAACTCCCCCTGCTACCTAAGATTGTAGTGACATAGAATACCTGTGCTAAACTCATGGTCAGTGTGAGCCATTTTGTTGATACTACTTTGCACTTACAACAAAGCATGGAGTTCAAAGGTTGTTAGCGTAGGAATAGGCACTTAGTGCCTTTAATCATGACAAGCTACCACATAGTTAATCTAACAAAGGTTTGAAATGAAAATTTTTGAGGAAAAGTAGGGAGAAAATGTTTTGCTTTATTTTATTTTTGGTGTGGCAAGTAATAACTTTTTTGTAACAGTGTGTATCAGGTGTAATTCTTTTTTCAATGTTTTTCGAGCAAAACACTCTCCATGTTCTTGATTTAGGGTAGTAAAATTATATAATTCTACAGATTTTCTAAAAGTTTATTTGTACCAGGTGCTTAAATGGAATGCCTAATAAGCATCCAAAAGGGCCAGATCCAATGGAGAGATTTAAACTCATTTTTCTTTTAAAATGATGACTGCAACATGCTATATTTAGAAGAATAAATGCATTTGTAAATATAAGGTGGAAAATAACTGTTTAAGCACTTGTATAATGAGATTGCATTTGCTGAAAAGTAAGTAGAAGTTGCAGAGCATTACAGACATAGTATAATGTTGTAAGCAAGGCTAGTAATATCACTAATGCCTCGGGTATTATGGTGTTCAGCTCTGGGCCATACACTTTAAAAGTAATCCAAACCAATAGGAAAGGATCCAAAGGAAAGTTGCAAGAGGGTTGGAAAGCAAGACCAATAAAAAAAGATTGAAGAAGGGATTTTATTTATTATAGAGATAATTAAGAGGATAGAAGAGTCATCCAATAATAATAATAAAAATAAAAAATAAAGGAAAGTTAGATGTCTTGAAATTATTCTTCCTACACACTGAAGGGAAGTACAAAATTATTTAATATGTAATAAAGACTATTTGGGCTGTATATTATGAAAAATACCTGTATTGCAAGCAGGGTAGTAAAATACTGGAACTGGCTTCTTCAGGTTACTGGGAATTTTACTTCACTGGAGTTTTTTAAGAATGATTTTTCCATCTATCAGGAAAGATCTCAAGGCATTTATCCTATAGATATATGCCAAAAGTTGGCTGAGAAACACTGTTAAAACTGCTTTCTGTTTACATTGTTAGTTATTCACTGACATTTCTGATAGACAGTTTCTCTAAACGTCATATCCTGTGTTCTTCAAACAAGGCCTAAAATGTAGTAGGAACAACCTCTTTTAGAACTGAATAGGAGAGGAGGAGGCCATACAACAGGAATTAGCTTACTCAAGGCATATTCTACATGTGAAACTGGTGCAGACATATTTGTATCTATACAGACCTACTGGCCAAACACTCATGTTTGCCTTCTCAACGGCTGCTTTAATCTGAGAAGGAAAGCTAATTTTATGCCGTCTGTGGTGAGTTAAGTGTTCCCAGGTGTAAAGTAATGGGGGAAGAACTCTCTCTCCGTTCCCAGACGCAGGAATGATTCAGTTCCCATGAATCCCTTTGAGACATCTTTCCTCAGTGTCACTTGGTTATTGTTTAAAGGGAGAGGACTTGGCTCTCTGGTGCTTCACAGGGTACGTATTTTAGTCAAAGTATGGTAATTTACCAGCATGCCTAAGAAAAGAAATGTCTCTGCCACTTCGTAGATTGCCAAAAAGTGAGACACAAATAGTTGTTATGTTTGCAGTAAATGTCAGTACATCTGACAGTGGTAACAATGTCACTGACTACAGAGGAAAGGTCTGAGGAGGTAAGCAAAACAAAGATTTATTTGTGTGGGTTTGGTGGGAAACAAGCAGCGGTTGAGACCAAAAAGTTTCTAAGATTAGTATACTAAGCCAGTTGTTCTTCATTGTGTAGTTTTGCAACCATGCTTAGGCACCATTTCTGTTTTGATAGCCCACAACATTGGTGTGGCATAATGCAGTGAGCAAAATGATCTGACATAACCCCGTGTTTGTAATTCTAGTAGTTAAGAAACCTAGTAAGTTTTCACAACCTCTTTGAGACTGAACTGGGTCATTGACACAGGTCACTTATGAGGTCTCCTTACTTGTGTGCCAAGAAAGTAAAATGTTTATAAACCAGCTGTTAACTCTCACCCACCCCCATTTAAGCTGGATTGATTTCTGTGCAGCTAAATGCTTGATTTTAGCCTTTCAGGAGTTATTCCAAATGTTACTGAAACCTTTGATGTTTTCAAGGCATTTTTTCCCCCTATTACTCAGTGAGGGAATTCCAAAGTTTTTTTGCAGCTTTTCTAGTTGAGCCTTTTCAAGTTTCTTCCAAAGGATTTCCAAACCTTTTGGAGAACTTTGGACCTTTGAGGCACAACTTGAAATCTTGTATGGTGTCTAAATCCTGATTCTTCATGGGCTTAAGAAGACCCAGATAAGGAAATTGGCAAGAAACAAAGTTCAGAAATCTTTGGCGAGCTGAGCTCCATAGGAATTTTAGTGAAACTCATATCTCTTTGAAATTTGTTGTTTAATTCATCCACAGTATCTATTAGACAATCTTCAATGGTATTTCCAAATCTGTTTTTCTAACTTCAGAATTTGTAAATATC
This sequence comes from Anas acuta, assembly GCF_963932015.1. Lineage (NCBI taxonomy): Eukaryota > Metazoa > Chordata > Aves > Anseriformes > Anatidae > Anas > Anas acuta. The sequence continues at coordinate 34,574,732 of NC_088984.1, read as the reverse complement.
ATTTCTCTAATAAGGTAGACGGACAATTTTAGGGACTGAATATTTGGTATGCATTTTGAAATTAAACATCTCAATCTGTATTTTAACACCAAATTGACCATGTTAAGAATGGAAGATCTAATTACCTGATACATTTTTTGTGTTGATAGTACTTGTGTACTAAAACTTATTTTTTCAAGGATTTACATGATATGGGATAAAAGATTTTAGCAGTGAATTTTATTTCTTTGTTGTATATATAAGTTATCAATGTCTCAAATGGAATAAAGAGTAAACTTGCATTGGCCTCAGTATTTATGAGGGTTTACTTCAGCTGTGTATTTCAGTTAATTTTTTAATAAGATAAATATTATATGTTAAACTAATAGCCACAGAGTGGGTAGGTAGTAATGTCAATTTCCTTATCACCAGGTCATAAAGCAGGATTTTTGTGGATTCTGTTAATTAAAACTGGAAATTTACTCTAGTTAGCACAGGAAAGCTGTATAATGATCATGTATATGCTTGTCCTCATATTTTTTTCCTCCTTCCTGAGCCACTGCAGATAGCATTGATAGTTACTTTTGAATACACATATTAAGAGACATCAGTGTTCTGATTAGCTGTGGGAGAATGAGGTCAAGATTTCAGCTCTGTTCTTCCAACTGCAACTGCAAATACAAGCTCTGCAAAGCTTTTAAAATCCTCTACTTCCTTGGAAAAGGAAAGCAGGAAAAAATCTCAAAGCCTGTATTGGTAAGGGAACAGTATTATAAATGGGATCATCAGAGTTTCCTTATAGACACTGACAGCCTAACACTTCGTTAGTAATCTTCTTCAAAATATGTATGTTAATTTTTACATAACGTTCCAAGATTTAATCATACATGTATATATTGAAAGACATAAAAATCACTTGTTGTGAAAAGGTTCAACTTCTTTTCACCCAAACATTCTGTTGTGTTCTTTTCAGCTCTTAAAAGGTCTTAGACAAGAACAGTAAAATCGAAGAAAGGTATGAAACGTATCATGAAACCTATCAAAGAAAAGTATCATGACCTTTCAATTGTACCAGATGGGTTTATGTACCAGTAATGTGTAATGTGGTAGGGAAATGGTGCCCTCTGCAGGGCTCTCTTGCTTAGTTCACCCCATGCTGCTGTCTGCTGAGAGGTCCTTACGAATTATGTTTGCTATCAGAGATGTTCGTGCACAAGGCACACACCTTCAGCCTTTGTTTATGCAGGAGTAGTCAGTGTGCCTTTCAGAGCTGGCAGAATTTTCTCAGTATATTTGTTGATGAGAATTTTTCACTAGGTTCGATGAATAAGCTGCTATCTGTAGTTTACAAAGTTATGATGAGGACCTGGTGTTTGGAATACGAGCTCTTTTGGTTGAAAGTTGAAACCAACATTTCCATTTGATTGAAATAAACTTGTGTTCCAATGGAGATGATGGTTGTCTTTTTACATCTATGTTTAATGTGTTTAGAGCTTTACAGACAGATATTAGCAGTGTCTCCCCAGCACAACAGGCAAGCAATTTGATTTTGAAGTTAAGCTGTTCAGTGAAGCAAAGTAACTTGATAACAGTTATTCTACTTCTTTTTATCACAGGTGCTCCTTTGCCACCTCTGAAACTGGGGCATTCAATTTGTGCCCTGAAAGCAGATGAAGGACCATGCAAAGCTATCCACATGCGCTATTATTTTAACATTCAAAGCCGTGGGTGTGAAATATTTGAATATGGAGGATGCCATGGCAATGAAAACAACTTTCTAACACTGGAAGAATGTCAGAACAAGTGTGTGGTAACAGGCCAGTACCCATTCTCCTATTCTCATCAGTTCTTCATTTGCATTTTTTAATTGTCATCCGTAAACCATATGAATTTTAGAAGTAGAGGTCCTCTTCAGTTCCTGTTAATACAGTAATGTCATGCTCCCAATTATGCTCCCAATTATTCTACTATGTTGTAGGCATCTGGATTATTTTAGATTCTGCAAGCAAGCATTCTGGATTTGGGAAGACAAATTATGATTTTTTTTAGTGGACCTGCAAAATAGAGAGCAATGCAAGAAAGCTTATTTTCTGGCTAAAGCCATGATTTGAAAGAGTTGTTAAAGTAAAATTGATTTTGAGGCTGAGCTAAACTGTTGGCCAGCGTATTCATTGCTTTTGGAATATCATACCCAATGTCTGATTCCACACTTCTCTTTGTTCAAGAAGCTGATACAAGCTATCCAAAATCTTGAACATCTGCCATGATTCAACAAAATTAGAAATGCAGTAATAAAATAGTCATCTTTAAAAATGTCAGTTATAGCTGTTTGGCTTAAAATATCTGTTTTGTTGCAGCTTCATCAATTAATCATTAGAAAGAGGAAAATGAGATCCAAAACATGATACACAACAAAATATACAAAATGTGCCTTGTGAATGTCGTTTTTGCTATTAAAAATTATCATTATAATTAACTAAGGCCTTCAGCATTGTGAAGGCTTTACAGAGTAAAGTAGGGTTGTTCTCCTACCTGTAAAAATTGAGCCAGAATAGTATGATTAAATAGAGCACAAACCTCTGTGGGACTGTATGTATAAATAATAGCGAAGCTTAACCTGAGATGTTGTACCTGAGCAAAGTTTCATTGATGAGAAACTATCAAAACAGCTAACAGAAGGAAGACCTGTTTTTCTCTGGTCTTCATCCCTTTGATCTTTCTAGCAAGGAGACTGCATGCATTCTATGCAATCCCTGAACGTGATCCTTGAAGTTCATAATGAAAGCAGATTTCAGTTATTTTTCTTTTCAAACAACCCCATGCATGTAGAATAATTTCTTTCAGGATGGAAAAAACAAAACAAAACAAACAAACAAAAAAAAACAGTACAAAATGTCACCAACAACCTGTCAAAGTGATAAAGATCAGATCACTACATTCTTTAATTGAATGTCAATTTTTCACTGCAGTTAACTCTCAGGATTGATTTGAGACTATTTTTTAATGGCTTCTGATAAGATCTGATAAGCCTTGGAGACCAGATGTACTCCAGTGAAGAAGGAGCAAGTATCAATTGTAGTCTCACTCTGTCCTCAGGAGTAATATATGGGTAAATGTAAATTATATTAAAATAAGATTTATATTGAAATCACATATCACTGAGGAATAATGTTTTGGGTATTATAATTCCTTTGTAAGTAAGTAACATCATCTAGAATTTTAAGTCAAAAAAAGAGATGGCATAAAGAAAAACATCTTTCTGAATACAAACATCTGGCAATAAATGAAAGCATACATAAATTGAATGAAATTCTGTCCTTCCACTTGGGCCTGAATTGAGTCATAACCCAGCTCTCACTGAACTGGCTGAGAAGGCAAAGAAGCTTCACATCATTGATTTGATTTCTTTCCATGTTGAAGTCACAGATATTTCTAGAATTGCAGATTAGTATTCATATCTAGCACTAAAATGACATTTGCTTCTTTTTTACCTTTAATGTTTTGTTCTTACGTTTCTGCAAATTGTTCTGTCAAAATTGCTAGCTGTTCATTCTGTTGAGAACCCTGCAATATTTAAGGAGATAAAATAGTCCTGTGAGCACAGCTCACAGTCAGTAAGAAATTTCCATTTTCTTGTATTGTAAATGCTAGTTCTGCTGTCTTTGTATTTGGGTCATTTTCTTCAACTAGAATATGCCGGTTTTAGTGCTTGGTAGTAAAGGAAACTTAGAGGGCAGGAGCTGATCTTGTTTCAAAAGTAGGCTGAAGACTGACACCCACCAAACTGGGTGTAAGAATTGGGTGATGATATTTTGATGAGCACTAAAGAAGAATTAATTTTAAGGAATCATAAAATCATTAAGGTTGGAAAAGACCTTCAAGACCATCTGGTCTAGCCATCACCCTACTACCAATGTCACCCACTAAACCACGTCCCTAAGCACCAAGTCCAACCTTAAAGAGTTAAACATTATTCCAATTCTGGCTTTAATATTTTGCATAGTTATTCGCTTTTTCCTTGTCAGTGGTCTTTCTACACTTGCATCTTTCCTTTTGTCATATGGCTTCTACAAGTCATAAGTTTGTATCAAGGATTTAGCTGATTTTATTTTATTTTTTTCCTCTACATAATCATCTCAAAAAATATTTCTGTATTTATTGAACTTTCATAAAAGAAATTAATAAAACTTGCAATTGAATTTCGCAGATAATGCATATACATAAGTTTAAAAAAGTCAGCAAGGTCATTCTAAGAGGAAAGACCTTCCTTACAATTCATTTTCATCACTTCTACAGCTGTACTCCATGTTTTGTTTAGAAAATTGTGATTAATCAGTTTCTAGCTACAGCTCCACAAAGTTAACAATACAGTCTTTCAAGATAAAAAAAATGATAAGCTCTTTTTCTTGATTAGCATTCATAGTCAAAAACTGTTTGGGATGTGAAGATAGCTCTTCTTTTTCTGTCACCAGTCTGGCTTTTGGCACTCCACATCTGGTATCTTGTTTTGGTTTTCAGCTGGACCTACAGCATTTCTGCAATTTTCAGAGCAGGATTGTTTGCAGGACTGCAGCTGCCAGTATCTCATCCAAAACATCTGTTATCCTTGTGATTTGGAGTGTTTGTCCTGAATTCCAATTTAAAAGCTAAGAGAGAGGGCTAAACTGAAGAAGGCAAGGTTCATTGGTGCAGAGTTTGGGTTGAAGAGTGTATAAAAGACATGATCAGGTGCCATGAGTGAAGTTCTACAGAATTATTTCTTCAATCTAATGTTGATATTTTTGATTAATAGTGTTATTTTGACTCTGACATGTATGTTGGATCAATACCTGAAACATATCTTCTGAACTAAATCCTATGCTAGCATGTAATTGGCTTAATCCTGTAGAATGAAATGGGAATATCATTTAAAATGAGAGCTGGCACAGTGTCTATCTACATGCTGGTACTCAGCCTGGGTTCCAGTATTTGGTATATGCTTAACAATGGTCCAAGAATTTGCAAATGTAGAGTCTGCAGTGACTGGAACTGGAGCAATTGCTCCAGGAACTGGAGCAATGGAGGCTCAACATTTCTGTATTCTCTGAATGAGTAACTGCAGATAAAATGGTTTGGCGTCACACACAGTACGCTGTCAAACATTAAATTCTTTTTTTTTTTTTTAAATATATATATTGCTAGAATTGCAGATTAGTATTCATATCTAGCACTAAAATGACATTTGCTTCTTTTTTACCTTTAATGTTTTGTTCTTACCTTTCTGCAAATTGTTTGTTGGTTTTTGTTTTTGTTTTTAAAAAAAAATAGTAGCTTCTATTTGTGAAGCCTGGCTCTGTGCAGTCTCATATTATATTATGCTCATCTTAGTTAATGTTTCTGTTATTTATTACTGCAGAAAGATAACTAATTTAGTAGCAGAGTAGAAATCAGACTAAAATGACTGTTAAATTCTTAAAAATAAAGAAAAATCTAAGAGCTATTCAGAGAATTTTCACTGTGAAGAGTGTGAAGGTAAAGATTGTTAAAAATAAGCTAAAGAGAAGTTTTGAGATGTACAAAATCAAAAGAAATAATGTGAATAGCCAAAATGTCTCATTTTTCAGCATTAAGCACAACTAATTAAGCTAATACTAGTGAACTGCAGGGCTCCTTAAACTGGAATAATATATATTTTTTAAATGGATGAATAAACCATCAAAGATGAAAACATGATTCCCAGAGCTGGTTAGAGTCAGCACAAGAAGGTTTGGAGAGTCCAACTACAAGCTGGCTACTTCAAGCTTCTCTAAGACAATGTTTTGATTCAAGATGCCTAGTTCTGATTCACGTCTCCTAGAAATCAAGTACATTTTTTGTTTCTTGTGCTTGAAGGTCACCACTTCAGAGAGTGGATAGGAGTAAAATTGCAAATGGCAACACAAGCACAAAGGTCCTAATTTTCAATGCAATGAATGTTTATCCTGGAAATACTATTTAAGCTTTCTAGTATGGAAAAAATACCTGTTGGTAAAAGGTTCTGGACATGACAGCAATTTTTAGGTCAGTTATTTAAACAGTAGATCTACTCAGAATTATAGTATGTTTACAAAGAAGAAATTAAGTCAGCTGTGGATTTGGCTTTTTGAGCAAAACCAGAAGCAAAGAGACAATGTTGACATGGTGGTAAGATTAAAATACTTTAGGTCTGTATAAACTCACAATAAATTCTTCCTGTTTTGTGCCAGAAGGGTAGAGATCACATCAAAGTCTGATTGCTGATTTTGGCCTGAAGGAGACTGATGAGTGGAATTAGTAAAATAGCCCAAAACAATTGTCCTGAAAATAATGTTGTTGTTTTTTTTGTTTTGTTTTAAATCAGGTCATAGGTTTAATGCTAAAGGCATAGCCTCCTACTAACAGGAAACACTGGAAATATGTTCAAATAAATGATTTGTCACTCTCAAGTGCATGTTATATCTTTGAATAATATTTTTTTAAGAATGCCAGTTGAATTATCCCAGAGACAAAAGGAAAATGTAGCACAATAGAATTTTTACCCAGTATATGTGCTTTGAAAATACAACACAAGCAACACTTTCAGAAGGAAAAGAAAAAAGTCTAGAATAACAAACTGGTAAGGTTGTGGCACACAGTGTGGCAGTACAACTGACACTAAAACCATATTAGCTATCAGCACCTCTTAGAATAGGAGTCAAGGAAGGTATAACAGTATATAAATGACAGTTGCAAATGCTCTCAAAAGTGAGTGAAGGATGAATCATTAAAACTAGTTTCAATTTTAGTCTGTGAAAAGATTGTTATAGCTAGTGTATGTGGCAGGGGAAACCTTATAGAAAATTACAAATAGCAAAAAGGGTAAGGATGCAGATGGCTAAATTATCTTATGTTACTGCTTAAATAACAAGGAAGGGCACAGCAGTAACTCCACTTTTTCCAGCAGGAATTGTTTTCTACCTGGTGCTTTAATATTGCAAACATCATAAGGAACACTTTACGCTGACACTTTGTGGCATTACAAAGGGAATTGAACAGCATAAGAGAGGTTTTTGTTGTTAACTAGATCTGCTCCAAAGCTATATTAGCACTATGAGTAGCTGAAGTACTTGGGTTAAATTAACCTAGCTTCTTTTGGGGAGTAAAATTACATAATGCAGGATTCTGGCTCCAGCAACATAAAGAGGAATTTCCCTGTTCGATTCAATATGGGCATAATTTAATACCAGCATTTTCCATATCCTCTTCTTTCAAATATAGCAGGTCTTCTCATATGAAAGAAACAATACCTCTCAGTCCTTCAGACCATGATGTTGTGCTACTTCTTTAATAAAGAGAAGAAAGGAGGGGAAGAGATGTTGTGTTCTTCCTCCTCAGTGCTCATAGTCATGTGAAGCAGTCTGGTACTACAGGTGAAACTTAATGTCTCTACTTTTAATTATTTTTCTTTTTATTTATATTGTAGAATTCTCTCTGAAGATGATGCTAGCAAAAATGAAGCAAGGTAATTGTTCATATACTAATCTTATACTCTTATACAATAAGGTACTTAGCCTCTTTTGATAGATTCTTTATGTTTGTTCCAAGCTGCCTCCTAATAACAGCAGTGCCATACTAACACGAGTTATTATTTCTAATCTTCTTCATCCATATTCATCTAAGACTTTAAGGACAATTGTGGTCACTGTGGTCAGACACTTTTCCCTAAGACAAACATATTCTCTCTTTCTTCAATAATCAGAAAAGTGTGATTATGCAGAGAATCAAGCAGAATGTAGTTAGCCATAAAGTGGAAATTTTTAATGTGTGTTTTGAGAATAATAATCTAAATATAATCTAAACACTCCCTTTACTATTAGCAAAAATAGGAAAAATCACTCTGAAGCAGAGCTGTTTCACATATTGCCTGTGTAAGAAATAACAGGATTAGTGTGGCCTCTCTACTCAAAAAGGCAAGAGAGCAAGTTTTCCTCTGCAGAAACTACTGAATGGGCAGACTGTTTTACAGAAATTTAAATGCCCAATGCTCAGACTTCCTAAGTAATGAAAATGAAATAGCCGATGAAAAGGCTAGCCAATGAAAAATGGCCAGGTCCTTCCTTAAGCACTGAGAATCACCTGCTTGGAACACCAAGGGGTCAGTTGAGGTGTAACCTGTGATCCTAACATGGATATTTAGGTCTGACACTTAGAGCTTCTGAAGACTTATTGCACGCCTCTTCATTCCACATTTGAGGCTTATCTTTATTGGGCCCAATACTGGTAGCCAGAGTTCTCCTCTGATTTCATCAGAAATCAGCTCTTCTTTCACTGCTTACCAGGATCTCGCTCCTTCTCCTTACTTCCTCTTGAGCTGGTATGCGTTTAACTCCTCATAGAAATGCCAGTATTTGCATAGACATTTTGAAACAGACTAAATCATCTCTCTCTACTGAATGGTATTCTGGAATATTTTTATGTTGAGATTAAGGTTTTCTTTTCCTTTTTTTTTCTACTCTGTCTCCCATTCTTAATGCATTGAATCCTGGGGTTTATGCTATGGAAATTACAAAACATGATTTCCCATAGATGCTGCAGAAGTTTGTACTGTTTCCTTTAATGTCTTACTCTAGTTCCTGCTTTTATTGACAAAAATAAATAAATAAATAAATAAAAATAGTTAACTTGTTAACTGTAGCTCATGACTATAAACACCATTACGTATTTACTACTGTTCCCAGTAATGTATTCTTGAATATTAATCTGTGGAGAAAGACATTTAGAAGTGTAATACGATTTTGTATGGTTAGGATTATACTGCTGTATTGTCTTCATGGCCTCTCTCTGCAAAACTGGCTATAAAAGTTAGCTGTGAGCTCAACTTATTTGAATTTAATTTTCTCTTTCTGCAAGAACCACTTTAATATAAAGATTTTCAAAATGAGGAGCAAATGTTTTTATTTACATACCTTTATTTTCCACCTTCTTTTCTCAGTTAATATCCAATTTATACATTTTTTTTAACTCTTTTTTGACAATATTATGCAATATTTGGTGAAAGAATTGGTTACTAATAGATGGTTAGTAATGGTTACTAATAGATAACATATGTCCAATAGATGCTGCTCTGGAAATTGTGCCTGCTACTTGTCTACAAAATGGTCTCATCATGTTTTTTTATCCATATAACCCATATTTGTTAGTCTCCGTGAACTAGTTTTGTAAATCTGTGAACATCAGTAGGTGTTGCATTTGAATGGTAGGTGTTAAATATCTGAACTGTAGAATACACATACTTACTGGCAGAAAATGTCAGTTTTAATGAAAGATCAAAATTAAGCTATCCAGAAGCACTTCAAACAGTCAATTTCTTTAATTTATGCAAGAACATTGTAATGGTTGAATTTTCCTTGATCTCTGAAAATGACATTTTTCTATTAAAGAAGCTTTATAAAAAGTGAAATTCAAGATATTGACTATTATTTCTTGGGAAAACTCGGTTTATGAGCTATTATAATGCTTGATATGAGTATTTGATTTGTCTCGAACTTAGTTATGTTGTTTGAGCAATACTTTTGAATAAGTATATAGGTAAAAATAGAGGTTATAGGACAAACTTCCTTACTATTCCATAATCTACTCCAAATGCATTAGGGACTTCAAACTAATTGTTCTGTAGTGATTTTTATTAAAACACACACTGTTTTAGTCTTACCTCGCTCTTAACTTTCACATATAAGGCCTGCCTCATGTGTCACACCTGACACAATTGTTTTATATGAAGACTAAATATACTTTGCTAGTCAGCTCAGAAAAGTATCATATTTCAAATTATGTACTAGCAAGAATTTGAGAATACCTCCAGATATATTTTATTATTTTTGTCATTATTTTTTTTTCCTCCTTAATTATAAATTTAAAATGAGTACAGTGAAAAACAACATTTGAGGATCACTGTACAAAGATGTGTTTTTCTTCACTGCCAGAAGCTGTGATATCATGCCTGGTTATTCAGTCAAATCATGTAGTATTCATTTATTAAAATTTTCTTCTTTGATCTTGTAATTATGGAGCATGAACTAGGAACAACTGAGACTGAAAAGTGGTACTCAGAATAATTGTTCTGCCTTCTAGTTTCCTGTATCATTTTATAGTAATAGACTGTCCCAGACAAAACGTATTGTTAGATTTCTGATAGAAAAAATAGAAATAGATTAATAAACAAACAAACAACTATTTCCTTTTTCCTTCTATTTTAACAATGTCTTCTGAGTCATTCACACCAACATTGACTAAAACTACATAAATGTGAAGAGTTTATACTTAAGTTCAAATGATCCAGCTGTGATTTATTTATTTATTTTTTAATTCAGAATTAAAAGTAATGTTCATCTTAGAGCTTCAGTGTAGAAAGACAGCTAAAGGAATTATCAGTACTCATTTTCCAAGGTACAATTGAATGGTTATTTGAAAAAAAGAAGAAAAAAAAAAAAAAGCAATAACTATGTCCTATAATGCTCTAGCTCAGTATTGCAGTGTTATATATATAGAACAAAAGCAGTACCCTAAAGCAGCAGTTATTTTACAATTGGTTTTTAGTCTAAAGATGCAGGTTTCTTATATCAACTTTTTCTAGTTCTATTGTTGTCTTACAGTGTGTTTTGCTTTTTTTTTTTTTTTTTCTTCCCTCACCCTGTTCATCATTTACCGTTGTTTGTAGAAAAGCCTGACTTCTGTTTTCATGAGAAAGACCCTGGAACCTGCAGAGGTTATTTTTCCAGATATTTCTATAACAAAGAGACAAAACTATGTGAAATATTCAAGTATGGTGGGTGCCTAGGAAACCAGAACAACTTTAAGAGTTTGGAAGAATGCCAGACTACCTGCCAAGGCAACTGTAAGTTGTTGTCCTTGTTATTCTTAGCTTTATTCTTGTATAAACAACATTGTGTTTTGAAGGTATTTGGCATAGGAAAAAAGGCAATGTAGGAGACTCCAAAGCAGCAATAATTTATACCTGAGATTAATACAATTATATATTCTTAAAAATACATACAAAAATAAGAAATATAAAGTAACAAAGAAAAATATTTTAAAAGTGGTATGTGCTGTTAATTTTAATGAATATTGCAGGACTCCTGTTGTTTTATTTTTCCCTGTCAAATACCTACATGCATTTTAATTCCACAAACCCTTGCAAAAATATATGTTAAACTTCTTGAACCTATTGTATAAAAGAAACATGATTTATTTTTTTTTTTAATTGCATATTCTTTAATATATCTATGTTGAAACAAATAATGAGTGATATATAATTTGAAACAGAACATTGAAAGTAATGCAGACAGATGCAGTAATTGAAGTGACATCAATTTTAAGTTAAGAAGGGACTTGGTCCAGGCAGAGACTTAACAGTAACAGAGATTATAAAGATAGGGAATGAAGAAATGGACCTATTCAGGTTGCAGCCACATCACTAAGTCATCTTTTTCATTGTTTTTCTTTTTAAATCTAAGATATGTTAGCAGTTTGGCTTTGCAATGTCATAAAAAGTTTATATATTTTAAGCCATATGTCTGAATCTATTCCTTTCAAAACATGTCTTGTAAAGAAAAGAGGGATTTCTGCTTTTACTGTTTCCTTACTCTGGGTTGCTACCTTCCCACCAAAGAATCATGCAAAACTGGTCCTTCATCTGAATGATTTAGCCCTGCAGTTTAGGCTATGAACAGACACTTAGACTAACCACAGATCTTTCTTCCACTTCCTTGTCTTCCTAGTTCCTATGATTTTTTCTACATCAGAATACAGTAATCTTCCTAACTCTTCCTAGCTCCTCAGAGCACTTAATTATATTCATAGTATAAATTTCTGGACCACCTCCCCCCCCCCCCCCTTTATTTTTTTTTAATCTAGTGGGTCTGTTTCCAGGACAGTTTCAAGTGTCTTTTCAGTAAGGGGAACCTGAGCTCATTCATATTTAGAACAGGAAAGACCCAATAAGTTTCCTTTTTTTTTTCAAAAGGATTTTCAAGGATTTTCAAAAAATACACATATAGAGCCAAATGCTTTTCCCGTACCTTTTGCTGAAGCATTCCTTCCTGGGCTCTGATTCCATTTTTATCTTCTGGACCTAAAGTTGCAAAATGCTTTTTAAAAATTATTTTATCTTTTTTTTTTTTTTTTTAATTTCAATCTGAAATAACACCTAATTGTAAATTTGTGTGAATATCAAAGAAGGGAGCCACAGCTTCAATAGACAGAAGTTTTTACCTTAGTGATACTGAAACTTTGATACCAATTATTTTGTGTTTTTCCTCATTGTTTTCCATTCATTTTTCTTTTAGCAAATTTATTGCCAGATGCTCCAACTGAAGATTATCCTAACACTATGAACAGTAGCTCCCCAGAGGAAGAGCACAACCAGTTTCCCAGGATATTTGGTAAGAATTTGCTTTTGTTGTTTATAATTTTCCTTTTTTTGATGAAGCACTCACTCTGAGGCTTGTCCACTTCTTTTGGTTTGTCCATATAGTTTATTTGAGAATAGATATGTCAGTTGAAATATGTAAGTCTAATGAGCTGATAACATGCAAACTAGCTTCATAGCCATTTTTTGTCAGTAATAGTAAGTATTTTGAAAAGGGGTTATTATTGCAAAGGTTAGAATGTTTGCTAGCAATATAATAACAACCTTACCAGACCATATTTGATTTAAGTATTATAAATATTATTATAAAAATGAAGGAAAAACTTAAAACTTAAATGGGTACCAATCATAGTTTACTTTCAGAACTTTCTTGTGTCTAGATAGCATATCATATATTGTTTCACTTTTTTTTTTCTTTTAGTAAATTTATTGCCAACTGCTCCAAATGAGAAGTCCAATATTATGAACAGTAGTTACCCAGAGAAAGAGCACAAGCAGTTTCCTAGGTTTTTTGGTAAGAACTTGTTTTTGCATTTCCTAGCTCTCAGTCTTTTATGTGCACCCTGGATTTACTGAGAGAAAATGGGTGGAAATGGAATATCTGAGACTAAAGAATGGGTTCCCATCTATGTCAATAGTTTCAATAAGCAGAGAAAGTCAAAACAAAAAAATATATTCTACTTACAGATCTTCTATAGATATCAGAAAGTGGAATACTGATTATACTTTGTCCTCTTATGAAGGTGTGTTCTCGTGAAGGTCTGATAAAAAACAAACCTTTAAATACCAAAATCAAAAGCAGTGTTGCAGAGTTGTTTTAGTCCAAATAAATCCTTTTCCAGGGCACTGTCAGAGCAGTTAAAGATTCTTTTACCCATTAAGAAAGAATTATATTTGGATTTTGGAATATGGCGCAATATATTTATCATGAGACATTTTTATCATTGTTAAGGTCATATTAAACTTAGTTCATGGTTTGATTATAGTCAAGGTAAGTGTGAATGAATTTCATGACTACTTAAAGGGATTTTTGCGCTAATACATGGTATAATGCAGATAAGAATCTGGAGGCCCTCTACTGTGGAGGTTTTGACAATTTCTGCAGCTGGGGACTGTCCACTAGAGATTGCTGGTACTTGCTCACACTGTAAAGGGTGATTGAATTTGAGGCATATCATTTTTATGATCCACAGTTATGCAAGAGGAAACAAGAAACAGTTGGGAAAAGACTGAGCATTCTTACCAAGTATTTCTATTTGTTTTATTTTTGCATTTACACTTATTTGTACTTTTGGAGATAATGTGATAGTTTACAGATTCATCAATGTTTTTGTGTTTTATATGGTCTGTAGGGTAATGGGCATGTAGGATAACATTCCGGTGCTCTTTGCTTAGAGTTGTGTCTAATAAAGCTTGATTGTATGTTGTATTCTATTTATTTTGCTTGTACAATGATCACATGTACTGTTGGCTTGAGGTAAATTTCTGAGATAGCTGGATTTTTTACCACATACAAAACATTAAAATGACTGAATAAAAAACAGTAAGCCTCTTGGTAGCTTATTGTACTGAAAAGTAGTTACATGACAAAAAGCCTGGTTGTCAATCTAGGGACATGAGTGCACATGTTCCCTGAGGTTTCTACTCGCAATATGATCCCCCATATTCCCAAAACAACTAGCCTATGCAAGCAAAGAGGCATTATTCCATGTGTTTTCTTAGAGGAAACTCAAAAAAAAAAAAATGAAGTGTTGTATCAACAATAGTGAATTTTGTGGTAGAGCAGATTTCAGGAAAGAGATGAGGGTAAGAGGAAGGACAGAAGACTGGAAGGTTGATGGAAAAAAGGCTGAAGTAACAAGGGAAGGTAGATTCAGTGTAAATGGGTGAGTCAGGTAAGAAACATGACCTTGGAAGGACTGATGAGTTTCAGTGGAAAGTCTGAAGACCTCACAGTTCTTTCTCTACAATATAACCTTTGTCTTACGCTAGCCTGCCTCATGCAGATGTCTGCTGCCATTCTGTTTGTTTATCTGCCCGTACCTTTCAGGCTGCTGGGATGGGCTAAAATCCTGTGTTTTGTGCAATCCCATTTCATGGCAATGAAATGGTAGGACTAAAACAGACCACTAATTTCTCCACATGGCATAGCTTCCACTCATGCTGTTACTAGAGGCAAGAGTATTAACTGAAGTTGCAAGGTGGAGTTATTTCACACAAATGTGCAAAGTGACTCTCATCACCCTCTGGGATGGAGGAAAAATCTAGTTACACACATGCAATGTCAGAATGGACTGCTTGGGATGGAATGGCTGATTCTCATCTTCTGAAGCACAGGTGAAATAGCTTATCTGCTATTGTAACGTGTTTTGTATATTGGCCTGGCTATGTAGCTTCTTTTCTTTCTTCTTTCTTTTTTTTTTTTTTTTTTTTTTCAAATACATGACCAATATTAAAAAATAATAAAATTCCAAGGAGTTGTCCCTTATAGAATAACTTACCTTGTATAAGTTTGCCATGATACCAGATTAGTAGATTTCCAACAAAGTTCTTGATCTTAAGAAGATTAAAGTCTTCCATGACCAAGAGAAACTAACTTTGTCTGCATATAAACACAAGACCTCTAGTGTTCTCTGTCAGCAAAGAACTTGCTGCAGAGAGCCAATATTGTTCTGGTCTTATTCTGCTATAAGTTGTAAAACAATTTCTGGGGAAGTGAAAGTGAAGCGAGGAATCAAGCCTTTCATTTTTAGATTAAATGAAGTGATCTACGGTACGAAATTGCAAGTGCTATATTCTACATTCAACTTGTGAAATCTAAGTGGGATGCAAGATCAAAAGTCGGTTTTCCACTCAGTGAGTTTGGAATGGCACACTGAAGCAGCTCCTGTTATTATTTCTTAGAGTCAGGGCCATATCTTTTGCAGATACAAACTGACACAACTATATTTGCTATAATGGAGCTGAACCAATTTATACCTATAGAGTAGTGTCAAGTGCAGATGACTCATTATTTTTGTAATAGCCTGTCTACTTGAGAATTCTTTTATTATCTCTCTGCTGTAACCAGAATGAGAAACTGAAGTCTGCATAATAATGTGGCAGTAAACCTGAAGTTTCATGAATGTCAAACACCTGTGTTTAGCAGAAAAAAATGCAGTAAGCATTGTATGCGTCACTCATGAAGATAATTTTAAACTTCTTTTGTATTAAGATTATCAGTTCATTGTCACACATTTGAACCCCAGCTAAGCCTGAGGGAAAATGTTTTTTTTTTCAAAGCACGTTTGAGATTCGTTTTGATAAATGAATCCATGTCTGAATGTGCGTGTTTCAGAGATTCCAAAGTACGACCATATCATCTGTTTCCATCAGAGAGGGGTTGTATGGGATTCAAGGAACAACTGTATTTAAAGAATTAAATCTTAAACCATGAATTTTAAAAGATCTCTATGTAGCAGTGAAGGGTAAGATGCACTAGTCTTTTTATAGGGAAGAACAATAGCCTTTTTTTATTTATTGCCTTTTCATGGAATTAGTTTACCTAATTTTTCAGAGACAAAATATCAAATATTGTGGTTTTGGATCTCATTCTCTGACCAAAACAAAATCAGTCCGAACATCTGCATCATCAACATAAGAGACAAATGCATCTACAGTGTTTTGCTTTAATAAAATGTGAAGCCTGTTTGAAAAGCTCCTGTAGAGATAGCGGTGAGAGTTCCAGCTTCCAAACTCCACTTGAGATAGGTTCCAAGTTATTATCCTGATGGAGTTGTCATGTTTCTGAGGAACACTTCTTCATTGTATCAGCAGTTTCCAAAAGAAAGCTTTACACTTGGAGAATGTTTGACTAATTCAACTTGGAAGCTGTTGTTTGTCGTTTGCCTATACAAATTGTAAATTCTTTTTTGCCGTGCCCATTTATGACCTGACTTGTCATGTATTTTGTCATACATGTCATGTATTTTTGTCAAATAATGTGTATAGCATATCCAAGGTTATGAAATTGCTATTGGATATTTAAAACCCATTTAAACAAGTTATTTTGGATAAACAGAATAGCTTGAGCAGAGTCTTAAGGCCTGTTGCTATCAATGTCAATACCATGTAGTTCCATGTATAAAGAAATTAGAAAGTATGCCATGACACTTATTAATTCGGGGGTTCGTATGATCTAATGGATGTTAGCATGTAATGATTTATGTAATATAACGAATAATACAACATGCACTGTAAAAAATGGTATAGATAAAATGCAATCTAAATTGAGAACAAAGTAAAGATAAAAGCAACATTCCTGTCTGAAGTAATCTTACAGAGTTGACATCTGTAATTAATTCATTGACCTGTAATGATTAGATTAGGACAAAGTAATTCTGATAGAGGAATGTGTATTTTTTTGGCTTTTGTTTTTGCTGTTGTTTGGCTTTGTTTTTACTGTTTTTAGTGTGTACCTCTTCATCTCTGTATAGTTCTGTGAGTTGTGGGTTTTGCTTTTTTTTTTTCTTTTTCCCTTCATAGAAAATGCAGGAGATAAAGACATTTCAACAACTCTTAGGTTGTAAAGGTTGTAAAACTAAAACATTTGAGAGAGATACTCAAGAACAGGCATAATGTCAAAACTTACTGTAATATCATATAAGCACAACATTAGAAGCTGGGGCTGAACAGAGAAAAATTACCTGGATCTAATGCTCCCAGTGACTGGGACACACTGGGATACACTGGCTCACAGGCTTGGAAATGCCTACAGAGATGTTGGGTTGGGAATAAGACAGTACATATCTTATGCTTACAGTAACTTGAAGTTAACAAATCTTTTAGTGGTCAGTATAATAAAATAAATTCACAAGTTTTATGATTCTCAGCAGACCAGGAATAAAGTAATTTCATTTTTATTTTAATATATTGTTTTGTGGAAAAAAATGGCTGCTGTATGGCAAAATTAAGAAGTTTTTTTTTTTTTTTTTCATGAGCTGTGTACTTCTGTGAGTGCAAAGAATATGCAGATATTTTGAAAATGAAGATACAACTTTTAGAAACAGCATAATACAGATTCTGAATAACTTTTGGATGCCACTCTGCTAGTTGCTTTATACATATGCAGATAGTCCTTATTCATCAGTTACCACATCACTTGCTCCTTGGCTCCAAAAGCTTATAATTGTTGTGAGAAGCCATTCACTATGGGACTTTGCAGTCTCTCTAGAAAATTCATACTAGACAAGTAATTTATATCAGAAGTATATATTTAAAGTCCATTATAATTAACAACCCTGAACCATTTGCTTCTTTTGTCATTGACAAGTCTTTCTATGTTGTTCTTTTTAATTACACTAATTTTTAAGTTTAAATAGGTAATCATGTTTTTTGTTTTATTATATATTTTTCTTATTCAATGTATATATATATTTATTTATTTTTTCTTCAATGATGCCGAACATTTGTTTTGAAAGCTTATTTCCTCTCCAGCTAGAATCTGGATGAAATTATTTCTAGGCTCAAAAGTTCTTGAAGCCAGTACCAAACATATTGCAAGTTTATTTAGCTACCATCTTCATTATGAATAAAGCAGTAGATTTAATATCCATTGTATAACATTTTGGGCACTTAGTCTAGGTCGAGATTGAACCTTACTCTGAAAATAATGTCACAGATATCAAAAGAAACTAATTAGTACTCATGCTATAACATGAAATTAATTTAATCTATCTTGAAATACCAGCTCATGATTCAGTTTTTGCTTTCACAGGATACTTTTTTGAATAGTAGTATACTGTTGCTAATGTGGCTTCAAATGTACTAATAATTTAATTTTCCTTTCTTAGCTTTCCATAAATTACCTTTCTATTTCTGTCTGGGCAATTTTTCACAGTTTTTCACCACACTGGTCTATCAATTATACTTAGCAGACGAGCATTTTTCAGCAAGTGTAAGGCGTGCAAGACAAACAAAATGTAGCGCATTATTTTGAGCTATTTTCTTGTCAGCCTCTTGAATTGCCCAAGTTAATTCATAATTTCTTGGTTCCAGCAACTCATCTGCTTTGCACTTTTCTGAAAACAGGATGCCTTCAGCTCTGTTGTAACCCAAGTTATTCCCTAAAATTTTAACTCAGTCTTTCCTCTGAACCACTTTTGCCAGCTGTGTGGCTTTCTAACCTTAAGAAGGCCATCTGATAGCTTCATGTGTCCATTTATGCATTCAGATCTCAGTTACTCTGCTACTTCTTGAAGGAAAATGGCATTCCTTTGTGTTCCTCATAACTGATGATTTAATGGCTCCCATTCTTGTTTTTTCTTCCTGTACAGCAGCTATTTGTCAGTTTTAATTTTGCATATGAGTTACTCCTGGGTGATAGGTGATGGAGTTTCTCCAGGTGTGAGCATGGGTGAGCTTGAACTTGTTCCAGTTCCCAGGTACTTCATATACTTCAGCTTCATCTTCCAGCGTTTCAGTTCTCACACTCACTTTCAGCAACACTGAAGATCCAAAACATCAGGCTACTCCATGGAATGGTAAAAAGCTAACAGCAGCACTAAAACACCAGCATCACAGTTGTTTTGTGCACTTAACTCTTCACCCTTGATCCTCTTTATTCTGCGAGTTGCAAACTTTTCCCTCATAATTGCTCAGTGTTTTCCAGTATTATTATTCCAAGATTATTACTTAAGTTAAAATTTCCATATTCATGTGACAAACCTAATATTAATGTATTGAATCTTACATCAGAGATCCTGGATACTTTTACCTTGTATTTGATTGCAAAAAGTCTAGCAGTAATTAGAAAAATTAACTTCATTATCATAAATATTTACCATATTTTTAAAGCTGTCCGAGATTAATTTATTTCACGCTTTGCTCTACAGGTAGTTTACTTGAAACTCCCCTAAGTGAATTTGAGTGCTATCTCCTGCCACAGAAACAGCAATTTTAACACTAAATTTATAGGAAACAAACCTTGCTTTCAGGATAAGTTTTTGTTGGCTTTTGGAATTCGAAGAGAGAGTAACATTAGCTGATATTTTTGGTAGTCATAACATGGTAGATGCTTATGTAAAATATCCTGGATTTTCAGAACAGAATTAAATTTGTCACTGAATTTCATATAATTTTTTAAGTTCTCAAAGCTTCAAATCTCATATAAAATATAAACATAACAGAAAACTGGTTAATGACAGTGTTGTCTCTAACCTTTTTTTTTTTTCCATGTTATTTCTAGAACCACCTGTTATCCCTTCTTTGTGCATGACTCCTATGGATAAAGGACTTTGTAGAGCTAAAGAGACAAGATTTTTCTACAACTACTCAACTGGAAGATGTCGCCCATTTAACTATAGTGGTTGTGGTGGGAATGAAAATAATTTCACCTCCAGAAAGTCGTGTTTGAGGATCTGCAAGAAAGGTATGGGAAATGATACTGCCACAGAGAATCACAAGAGGTAAATATTATGCACTCTATGGGCTGAAACGTTCTTGCAACTTTTGGTAGTAAGTATTGGCCTGATAAAATGTAATAGCTGAAAGTCTTAGCAAAGTGCAACTGGTAATCAGAAGAGAGAGCTAGAGAGAGAAGGATGGACGCTAAAATACTGTGTACAAGAGCAGACATCTTGACCTTGGTCAGGCAAATGAAGACTAGGTAAGACAAAATGTTCTTTTTTCTCTTTTTTTCAAGAATATTTCTTGAAAACAAGATGTCTCATTTCTGATTATCTTGGATGTGTTAGTCGTACAGCATCTTAACTTACACTTTCATTTTACCTTCAGGATTCATTAAAAATAAAGGTGGAAGAAGAGTAATAAAAATTAAGAGGAAGAAAAAGAAACTGTCAGTAACGGCTTTGGAAGAGGAAAGCATCCCTGAAAGAATACAACTTTGATTTTATGGAAATGGGAAGTAAACTGCTCTTCACCTGTGAATGAAAGCCTCTAGTGTACCCAATTTAAATATATGTACTGTACTCATTATTTAGGTTGCATATTATTAAGCTGTTTATGTTTTTGTTATGTATGCCTCCTTTACATTAATAAACATTACTTTGTACTTTGGAAAAGAGCACTTAAAATGTAGTTTGACTATATCATTGCTAGAGATGAAACAGGACAGAACAGGTTATGTGGGCATAGAACTCATAACTAAAAAGTAGGCAAGATTCAAATTTACTTTATTTCCCCATTCTTTTCTGAAATCTATTTTGGTCCTAAAAAAGAAGAATAAGGCTTGTCAAAGAGCAATCACTTGTCAAGTATGATTATTTCAATCTTAGATTAAAAGATGAGTCTACTGATAAAAAGAGGAAATAGGCAATGGATTTTATATGGATTTAAATTAATCGTATTTATTTTGGGATATGCAAGCTAGATGCAACTCCACTGAAATGCATAGAATTAGGCTTGTCAAATGAACGTGAATCAGAATTAACCCACCAAAAACATAAAGAGAATGTTCAAGTTGTAAATGTGTGACACAATGTGACAGAAATTTACAAAAAAAATATATATATATTTGTTGGGTTCATTGATTTATCCTTGTTACTGAAGTAGATTCATGGCTTGCTATTTAATAATTTCTGGAAATATGTATTCTTGGGGGGAAAAAAAGAAGGAACAAAACCCATTCATAGATGAAGAAATCAGTATAGTTGCTTTAGTGGTAACAGTACATTTCTTCTCTAGTTGACTTTGTTTGTTTATCTGGGGGGAGGGGGAGGTCTTTTGCTTCTGTTTGTTTTTGGTTTCTTGTCATTGTGGGTGGTTTTGTTTGCTTTAAGACTGACATGAAATAGTGGTTCAGTTCTTGCCCTTCTCCCAGACACCTCTCTGATCTGGGTAGATCTTTTCTAACAAGATATTTTTCTTAAAGGAAAGAAAAAAGAAAAAAGTAGTTGGTTTCTTGTAAGGTTCACAGAAATGCCCTACTGCCTATGAAACAGAAGATAGGATACATTTTTCAAAAATATCCTTCTATATTCTTTGATGCTGAAAATCTTTTTTTTAATGTATGATGTTTTCTGTTTGTGCTTAAGACTACTGAGGATACTTACACTGCTGTTTGTGAGAAGCAATGTGAAAATACATATCTGAAATAGATGTGAGGGGCTCAGACACTACAGCAAGGAACAACAACAATGACAAAATAATACATGATCTGTTGGGCTAACCTGCCTTTGCCTGAGCACTACAATTACATGTGGTATCAGAAAGCCTCTGGGTTTTTTATATACCCAATGAACTTTGGACTAACTCCAGAAAAAGGCTAATCTTTACTGCTGAAAATTAAAGCATTTATGCATTCTAAATATCTGAGGGGGTAAGTAAAAGTTTTTTGTTTGTTTTAACGCTGAAATTCTTATTTCTGGTACCTAAATTATTTCATGATTCTCTTAATTTATGATCTACTAAGTGTGATTTGAAAAATGCTCGTGAATCTGAAGTATAGACCAAAAAATGCTCATGTAGAGTCTCATCATATGAAATGTAGGAGCACCACAGACTTAAACTGCAATAACTATAAGAATCAGACAAGTGCATTTCTGACAGAGGAAACCTATAAACTCCATTTAGACACTTAGACACTGCTAAAGACTTGCAGTGTTGGTTCTTCACAAAACTAATTTGGTGCAAGTGTCACTACCTACTACGTTCAATTCCAGCTTGATGCCTTCCAGTTCTAGTTCACTGTTTTTATTGACCTTACTCTCCATGTATCCTCTGTACTCCATAGGCTAGGAATCTAGTCCGTAGTTCTGAGATGCAGCACACAGTAGCAGAGCAGGAGGTTAAATACTTGGGCCAGCCAGCATTTGTCATTGCAGATAAGTGGAAAGCCTGTGGTTTAAACTGTTCCTAGGCCTTTCCACTTGAATTAGCACAGTACTGCACATTGCCTCCTAAAGCAGAAGCTGCTTAGGCACACTAGGTACAGGAGGTGGAAGCCTTACCAATGTGCTGAACACCCCATTAATGCCACAGTTACCCTGTTGCTGCATTGACTCTGGCATGTGTCTGCCTGGCTAAGAATGCAGGTAAATTCACAGGTGTCTGCACCTTTGCTTGCATGAACTTTATGATGAAGGCAGTAAATATATCTAATCTTCCACTCTTAGTCATTAAAATTTCCTGTGGACTGCTGGTATTACAATTTAAGTAATCACTAGATAGCGTGATGTACTTAGGAGTGGAGACAGAACTGAATTTGGTGCGACTGCTTCTCCAGCAGCTTAGGGACTCAGTAAGGATATTGTACATGTATGGTTTCAGATCAAAGCAAAAGAGAGAGTGCCAAGTGCTGCTGGATAAGTATCACATTTACAAGAGCCTCCTCCTGTCACTGGTCTCTGACAGAGAGGCAGGGCTATCCTAAATACTGCATTAAAATCCTCTGACAAAGATATGTGATATTCCCTAGCATGATTTTGAGGTATTTGAGCATGATTTGCATTAAACTAAAACCTCTTTTAGAGCTTTCATGTGTAAGAGAACGAAACTTGTGTTTGCTTTTTTTAGCAGCAGGAGTTCAACATTCAGATAACTCCACTATTTATTTGAATTTGCATTATTGGCAGCATTTCTTCTTTATAGAGAAAGTGTTTTTTCTCAATATCAAGCCCATATAGAGATGGCTGGGCAGCACTTTTTCTCAGGAACTTTCCTGTGCCCAGCTTCAGTGGCTGTAACTGCACCTGTAAATCTCAGATTTTTTTTAGGTGAGATGGGACTCTGAGCCTTGCGGGGAGTGTGGGGGGGGTTAGGAGTAAGGGGAAAGGGGGTTGCCCATAGTGTCTCTTAAAGCAGCCCACCAAAAAGACTAATGATTATTAGGGTTTGGTTTTATGAGATTATAACCTAGAACAATGATCTTTCTTAAAGAGAATATTCTGAATGAGACAGTAGATACGCTCCATCCTTGGAAGTGCTCAAGGCCAGGCTGGATGAGGCTTTAAGCAACCTGGTCTAGTGGAAGGTGTCCCTGCCCGTGGCAGGGGGGTTGAGCTAGATGGTCCCTTCCAACCCAAACCATTTTATGATTTAAGATATCAGTTCATATAAAAGAATTGATGCATTTGTTTCTATACATATTGCCATTTGTTTGTCCATAAATCATCCTTTCTGTCCCTGCAGAAACCTGGCTGTGTGGCTGCTTCCCAATTCTAAGTCTCCTGCTTGCTGAGCTCTCCTGCAGACTAACAGGTTCTCCTCGCTGAGCATGCTCTGTTGCTCTGTGCAGTCTTTTCTTCCAGAACCGCTATAGCTAGGAGAGGACTAACAGGTACTCCCCCATACTCTCTTACCCCCTAGTTACACAGTAGTAAGAAACTTTGCATGCATTTATTTTTTAGTAATAGAGATTGAACTAATGATTATTTGGGGAAACTATTCTGTCATTGCTGAGACAGAAAAAAGCTACAAAGTTACAGCATCTCAACATAAATCAACTCTACTAACCAAGAAACCATTACGAAGAGATTTGTCTTTTAGACTTATTATGTAGAGTTCAGTCAAGGGGAAAAAAAAAAAAAAAAAAGCAAACAAACAAAAACTGGCACGTTATAGACAATAAAACAACACCACCATCAAACTGATTAGACTATAATCAGAAGTTTGGTGGAGGTACTGGGTTTGGCCACCATACCAGTTATCCATTTCAGTCTTTGTTATCTTGTTTTTGTATAGCTCTAAAATGCATTGAATTTGTTTTTCATGTAAAAAGGCCAAACTGAAGTGTGATCTGATTTGCATCTTTATTAACCCCACAAGAAATTCTTTTTGTATGCTTCTCATTCATTCGGTTCTCATCATTCTTGTGTCTTCAATAGCTGCAGAACAACCACATGCAAGAATATGAAAAAGATCTGTGCATTTCTCAAAGATAGTTCGAGGATGAATGGAGTAGGGGAATAATTGGGCAAAAGGAAAAGATAGGGAATTAGATGTCAGAACGGTGAAGACATTAGAATACAAAGCTATGCTAACAAGTTAGCAGTGACTATGTGCATTTCCAGTCAGCTAGAGTCCCTTCACCCAGTCGTTTCATTTCAGATTCTGCCCTCGTTGCTTTGGAGGCAATACACACACTGCCATGAAATTTCTCCCATGTTGTATGATGGGAGCCAACAAGCCAATGAAGTTACAGATTTGATGAATTTCCATGTACACGTATAACCTGGTGTGTGCCCTGGGTCCATTCTGGTGATGAAACAATATGTCTTTGAGAAATACTCTAAAGTCTTTTGACTCATCCTTTTTTCCACCTATTTTTTATGGGCATACCTTTTTTTTTATTATTTAAACCTTTGTTACCTAAGTCCTATCCCTTCCTTTTATTTTCTTTCCATTTCCATTTAAACCAGAATTTCTCCTCACATCTCCAATTCAACTCCTTTTTCAAAATTGAGTTTGTGAGTCTTCATCCTTCTAGAATCTACCTTTGGAACATTTTCATGTGGATATAAGGGTGATGTTTCATCACTGCTCTCTTTTAGCAGTATCTGCTGAGAAAGAATCCTGGTTGGAAGTATAGTACGGATATTAAGTGTTTAAATATGAACTCTAGTGTTTTATTCATGGGCAATATATGACCAAGGGTCAGAAGTTTCTCCAGTTTTGTTTAGCCCATGGTCTCTTTGAACCCATGGCACTGCCACGTTGGAATTCGCTCACCCAGGTTTTTTTCACGGGACTCTCATCATCCACCGCCTGTGCGAGAGGGGGGCAAGATGGCCTATCCCGGGGCAGTCTTGCGTCCGGAGGAGATGCTCGGAGGACGCGTTTAGATGCGGGTCCAGGGCAGGGAAGAGGAAAGGAGAGGCGAGGCGATGCGGGAGGCAGGGGCTGGCAGGAGCAGCCCGGCCGCTGCGCTCCAGGTGGCGGCACCGCGCCGCCAGGGGGCGCCTCCCCCCCGGCCCTCGGGCAGGTGCGGGGCTGCGCGGCCCGGAGCCCCCCGGGCAAGGAGGGGCCTGGCCGGGAGGAAAAAGTGGGAAAAACTCCGCCTGGCCCCGCAGCCCCTCGGTCAGCCGCAGGGAGACCTCCCTCACTGGCGCAGAGCTGCAGAGAGGGGTTCTCAGCCCATCAGGAGTTGTCCCATTATAAGCAACGCTATATTTATCCCTCAGCTTCTCCGATCAGATCAAAACTCGTGGTAAGAGGTGGAATTGGTATTTTATCTTTTTTCTTCGCAAGGTTTTAAGCTTTGGTTACAGCACAGTCTGTTGTGTTCATTTAGATCCTTTTCGCACGGCTCTCGCCCACGCTGTTGATAAGCAGGGGAGCCTGTACGGGTGTCATTTACATGCCTTTCAGCCAGAAAAGGGGGGAGCTGAGGCAGTGTGGGGGCCTCCCGCGTCTCTGAAGTGCAAATTGCACCAGCTGAGATGTCTCAAATACCTGTTGAGTAGGAGTAAGAAAGTTCCAGTGATAGCTAAATAAGTAGAATATAAGAATTTTGAAGTTAAAAAAAAAAAAAAAAAAAGAAAACAAAAGCCCACACTGCTGAATTTGACATGCCAAATCAAACATGGCCTATGTAATAAATCTCTCCACCTAATTCAGATGTTGAGCCTGTCTTGAACATGCATGCTTAGCTGGGATATATGGATCATTTTCTAGGCTACAGTGTATAGTGTACTATATTGCAATCTCTTGCCCAGACCTAATCGGTCTAAAATATTGCAGCCAGGCTCACTTCTGATGAGATTCCACTGCCTGAATTTCATCATTGTTCAGAATCAGATCTAATCCCCATCTTATTTCTGTTTACACTGCCTAGGGAGTTAGAGTGCCAACTCTTCGTGCTTCACTTATTATAAAACTCAAACATTCTCCCATTGACATATGGTCCTAGAAGCACCAACATTCACATACCAAATGAATATTAAACTCATGTGCCTGCTCTTACAGTGATCCTAGATTGTGATTTCACCATTCATACTATCTGGTGGTCGTATGAACTTAAAAGTACTCCTGCCCCTCTTTCCTCTCTTTCTGTCATTCCTGACCTGCTGTGCTTTGTTGTTTGGTTGGTTGGTTGGTTGGTTTGGTTTTTGGCTGTTTTTATCTTTGGAGAAAGGATTTTCAATGGCAAGACAAGTTCCCTCACCCAGTTCACATTCTATGAATGTTTCTGCTGATAAGACAGTGGATTGACAACAGGTAGTGAGAAGCAAGCAGAAATACTTCAGCTTGTTTCGTGAGCAAATTAAACGGTTATCATTTTGATGAGCACTTACAAAACCATTACATCTGGGGACACGTCCCATACAGATTCCTAGTGCTAGGGGTGTTTCTAGTTAGTATTTGAGCTTACTGCTCCATGAACCTGCATTTGTCCAACACAGCATGCCATGTGTGCACAGCAACTGTATTGAAGAGCACACCTTCAGTACATGTGTCTGTAGCACAGGTACCAGCTGTACAAAGAGCAGGTAATAAACGTCCTCAGGGAAACACTTTTAGGTCCTGATATGAACTTCTTGAAGCCAGTGTAAGGGTTGTCACCAATGCTGTTTTGTCCTCAGTCGTGGCAGTTTTTAAAGCAGGCAGCTGGTACCTGCTGCCTTGAGATCAGGGGCATTTCAAAACGCAGCTGAGACTTCTGTGCAGCACTCCCCTTCCTGCCGCCTTTTCTCCACCCCCGATACTTCAAAGGTTTATTTACCTAAGCATAACATTTCCCTTGAGTATAAAACGAAGCGGTACTTTCAAATTTAAGCAAGTGCCTAAGTTCAGCTCCGTTCTGAGCCGCAGCACAGCTCCGGCCGTGGAAGCGTGCCTCCGTGCGGCTTCGCCCTGCTGGGCAGGAGCAGCCCCTCTCCTTGTGGCGGAGAGGGGCACGGCGCTTACCCTGCGCGCTGCCCCGGAGGGGCTGAATCCCACCTCCTGGCTCTGCCCCCCGCTTCCCACCGCTTCGGCATCCCCCCCGGAGCTCCTCGCCTTGCCGGGGCCGTGCCGTCGGAGCCGGAGAATCTGAGGCAAGACGGGCTGCGGGCGGGGTCTGGCTGATGTAACAGGAAGCCCCGCTGGCTGCCTGCCGCCGCTCCCCGCTCCCCGTCCCCAGCTGAGGCGCTCCCGCTGCTGCCCGAGCAGCGCCGCGCTCCGCCGGGCGCCACTGCCCCGCAGCCAGCGGCACCAGCGAGCTGCCAGCCGCCGGGAGAGCAGGAAAGCCGAGGCAAAGCCAGCTAGAGCCCACCAGAGTTGAGCCTGGTGAGTACGCAGCCAAACGGTCCTGTTTTTTTTACCTAAAACCGTTTTTTATTTTTTTTCTGTGCCGACTGAAGGGATCCGGGCTTAGCGCCGTTGTGCGCTTTTCCCTGGGGTCTGCGGGGAGAAAGGGGTAGGAGGAAAAGCCACCTTCATTTGTAAGCGCTGTGCTGGTTTTGGAAGTAGTGGTGCTGTATAGATCCTCGAGGAAGCGATCAATGATAGGGAGAAAGAGAGATAAAAATACCGTAATCAGCACTTAAAGGATTCTGCCTAAAACCGTAATATTAGCTAACCAAATTTCTGTCGTTGCAGCTGGAGAGAATTAGAGACATATGGGTTTGAAAAGGGTCCATGAGACTAATTCAATACAACTGGAGCTCTTTCAAGAAAGGACGAATTAGGTGATAAACTTGTTTAAATTTTCTTACTGAATATTCCTTTAATCTTATTGATGTTATTATACCGGAAAGAGATCGTATTTGAGTTATTTCATAATTAGGTTTCGCGTTGTAATTACATGACTGAAAAGATGAAGCTCCTGTTTTGTCTGGACTTCCTATTTGCTTGAGAAAAAGTTAGCTTGAGTTTAGTGCTTGTGCGTGTGCTGGGGTGTTACTGCTGAGATTTTTCCCACACGCACCAAACTGATTTATTGAGGGTTGGCTGTCTACTATTTCATTGCTTTGGGAAACTATTGGCCAGGGGGAAGTGTGTGGTTCTGTGCTTTCCAGTACAGAGTTAAGAGGGTCATGCCACTTCTTCATCTTTGCAAAGCTGATGAGGTACCCTCAGTTTTTACAAGTCCGGTTGTGTTATTGTGATGATCCCTTTTGCTACGTGTAGTCATTTGCTTGTCTGTGTAAGCAATGGATCTGCGGAATCAGGGAATCTTCTTTCTGAAAGATAGTTAAGAAACAATGTAAATGTTAAATCTCACTTGGATTTGATCTGCAGTGATTCATTTAGTCATCCATATATTTCTACAGGGACTGAGATTGAAATAAAAATAGCTGTGGTTTTGTTGCTTTCTACCTTAAAAAGTTGTGCCAAATATGTTGGGGCCAGATTTTGCTCCTACAGTTGTGCCAATGACAAGTCTTTCCAGTCATATTGTGCATCCTGGGGATCTTGTCATTCATTTGCAGTAGTAATGTATACAACAATTTAAAGCTGTTTGGACTGGTAATGTGCTAAAAGCCTGATTGTTGTGCTCTGAGGTCCTTTCAGTGGGTTGAAAGAAGACACACTAGTTCTGGATAAACGTGAATGAGACCAGATTTGAATCCGTGTGTTTTCTTTCAAAATACACATGCTGCTACACTGCCTGAAATGCTCAACTAAAAGTAATGATTGGTATTTCCATTATACTTCTGCGATCTACTGATACTGTCAATGACTTTGCTGCATCAAATCTCAAAATCTTTACCTAGCTTCAAAGATCTTCAACACAAAAGGCACTTGGTGGTACTAAACCAAACAAGATGGCACTTGAAAAAAATGTTCATGTTGTTTTAATGATTAGTGCAGTAGGAACAATGGTCTTCAGAAGTATTTCAGCTACATGATTGAAGTTCTTGCCTTATGCTCTTCTCAAGTAACTAGTTTAGGTTTGGTGGTACTGCCTACATGTGAAGTGTTAGACGTTTATGTTTTCTGATGCCAGGACCGACAGTATTTGCAGACAAAGCAAAGACAGTGACAGGGTGATGATGTAGAACAGTTTGACTGTACAAAACCAAGTACCTGAATATATAGCTTGGGTTGCAAGTTCATGGGTTGCATTATGTCTGTCCTGTTCAAATGTTGCTGTACTCCAAATTCCCGATCAGCTAGCATCTTGCTCTGCATTAAGAAATGTAATGTTTGTCCCTTTGAATAGGCTTTTCCTGATAGAGGCACAACTGTTGGAATCCTGACCCACTGAGAGCCAGTGGGAATTTTTCCACTGACTGTCAAAAGGGCAGGATATTCCTCAATGTGGATATTTTTTTTGAAGGATGTATTTCATGTGGTTACAGACATTATCCATCCATTAACTGACGTACTGTGATCTATTGGCAGCTGTGTTTTTGATAACTTCCATCACTTTTGAATGCCCAATCTGTAAAACACAAATCTGCACATCTTGTTCTTGGTGACTAGTGACTTACCAGGCTAAACAACAGGGTTTACTCAGGGAGAGCAGTACCGTTCTGTGGGCTAACCGAGTCCTGTGATCCAGCTTTAGACAAGGATACAGGTAAGAACAAAACCAAAGGAAGAAAAGCACTGATACGCTTCTTTTGCTGCTACTATAGTAACTTAGTTCTATATTCTGTGCATTCCAGTAAGTTGGCTGATTCCAACAACACTTGTAGCATGTGCAAGAGCTGGGTAGGACTGGGCCAACAAGGGTCTATGAAATCACACAGATAAAGGATTCAAACCAGTCCAGTCATTTGGAAGAAACTATTGCTATCAATATGTTCTTAATAGTAAAATGTACACAGTGGTATTTTAGAAGTATATATTTAATCACTCATTTGGTCAGTACTGGTCGTAGGATAAGCTATTATGAAGGAAACCGGTGGAATTTCTCCAGTGAGAGGTCTGAGACTGAAGTTAGGAAACAAAATAGAATTTCTCTTTAAGAAGTTGTTCCCATCTGTTCCCAACGTGTTTACAGTGTTCTTGATCTGCTAGCAAAACTCCTTCAGTGCTTCTGATCAGCAGCCACTCCGACAGAGCACGTTCGCTGTACGGGCACTACCACAGTGTTAGGGCCCCCTCTGTTGTGAAGGTGTCTGTAGCTCTGCCACTGGGTTTCAGATGTCGGAGTTGCCTCAGCTGAGCTTTGCACTCGCTTAGTTGCTCATGTAACTGTTTTAGCGAATTGTCAGAACTCTGGACTTCACTATATCCTTATGTTATTTTTGTTATTTAATTATGTGCAATATATCTATCTTGTGCCGATTTTTTTTCTTAATGTGTCAGCTAAAGAGGGAACATGCATGTTTCGAAAGAGACTTAGAAAATAAGTTTTAAACCTTATTCTTCATTTAGAAAGCTGTGAATCATGTCAGCTTTTTAAATTGAACACGTTTGAATGTTGATTTAATATTTAGAAGAAAAAGGAGAAAGCAAGCCTTTTTTTTTCCATTTTTTTTATAATCACGTTGACAATGCTAGTGTGTTGACAATATCAGCATAAAAATTAAAACCCATTAAGTGTAATGCATTGCGCAAAGAGCAACAGAAATTAGCCTATTACTTAGTTTCAGGGAGAATTCCACAGCCAGTGCAGTACAATGCAAGGTCTTCTTAATATGTTTATTTCCGTTATTTTCTTTCAGCAGCATTTTTTCTTTTTGTTCTATTTTAGAACTAAGACAAAACTGGAAGGCTAAATTTTAGCATTTTCATTCAGTTGTGTTTTCACTATTATCTCTCATGCATATCTGCTTTGGTCTCCCAAGCTTGTTTATACTGTTTACATTTTCCCAGCAAAGTCATTCTTTTTCTGCCCTAGTTCTGTGCAAACACTTTCAATCATTGCTGCAGCATATGCTGTCCAAAAGAGCAGAAATGATTTATTTAGAGTTGCTTTTCCTTGGAAAGATGCATTAGAAATCCATTTAAACAAATGTAATGCATTAAAAAAAGACTTTCCATGAGAGTAGCAATGTATTCACTACAAGAAAGAGAAAACAGATTTTTAACTTGTGTAAATTTGTATGTTTCTCTGATGCTATTACCTTTTAATGTAGCATAGATGTCACCCAAGGCTTTTGGGCAGTTTTGGCCACTATAAAGCTTTAGCTGACAATTAGCATACTACTTGGATTTAAAAAAAAAAAAAAAAAAAAAAAAAGTCAATGTTATATTTCTGGATTTATGCCTGGAGCATGCAGCCCTTATTTAGAAAAAAAAAAAAAAAATCCCAATTAAAATTAGTGACAGAGTTTTGTTTAATGAAACCCATACCGGTCACTCTGACTTCCTATGTAATGCCAAAGACAAGGAACTGCACACTGTGATTAGTGAATTTTATTTCAATTTATTTTTTTCCAAGCTACTACTTCAAATGCTGTGGTATACCATCAACTGCATTTAGATAGAAGATAAATGTTTTTAGGAACTAAAAAGGTATTGCTTTCAACGTATTCTTTGATAATTCCGCACTTGAAAAATGTATACACTTGATGCTTCGATGAGCATAAGGTGTCACTTTTTACATTGTACCTCAGGTTTTTGTCTCCCCTAATAGTGTGGTAAAATCTTAGAAATTCATTTGAATACATTTTGGTTTAGAGTGGCAAT
Source organism: Anas acuta (assembly GCF_963932015.1). Classification (NCBI taxonomy): domain Eukaryota; kingdom Metazoa; phylum Chordata; class Aves; order Anseriformes; family Anatidae; genus Anas; species Anas acuta. The sequence goes on along the minus strand of NC_088984.1, from coordinate 34,542,847 downwards.
GCTGGTAGAGTTTCATTAAAGTAAAGCAAACGATGTACTGAGCAGATACTTGTTCTACACAAACTTATGTGTTTTAGGCTTTAGTTGTTTGTTTTTTTTCCTTTGTTATCAATATTATGAGAAATGCATATAGTTTGTCTCCCCATGTTGTTGTGCTCCACAGTCCTTCCTAAATAGAAATGAAAAATATATATGCATCAGGCGTGAATAAGACATCTAGATGTCGTACTGCTTTCCTCTATTGTTGCATTTATGTATTTATTTACTGTCCTAAATGTAGCAAAAAAAAAAAAAAAGTGACTTGATACATTTTCTTTATTTTTTTAACAAAAGGACAGGGTTTTGCACAGATTATTCTTAAACGTTCTGTATAATGGGGAGATCTGCCCTTTTGTTTCTGTTAGTGAAATCCAGCAGGTGTCACTCTGGGGATTAAGTAAGGAATATTTCACAAGCAGATATAAACTTGGTTGGGAGATACTGAATGTAAAAGTATTTATTCCAGTATATTTTTCCAGAGTAGTTTTTTTTGCCCATGCCATTTTAATTTTTCAATATATTTTCTAAATTACTTGATTTAACATATGCATTAATCCTTCTGAGTATCTGTTTGAACGTGAACAATGAAACATCAGTTCAATGAGAAGTTGTACTCGTAGGTGTCAAACTGGAAGCATGAACAGGAAATTAGTTGAACGTTGCCTTTATGATAATAAAAAATGCTTTTTCATCTTCTCTGGGAATCAAAATTACTCTTTTTGTCAGTGGAAATTCTAGTTGCACAAGTAATATGTTTATTTGTTAAAGCAGTCCGCATATTGGTTTTTATTTATATTCAAAAATGGTATTATGGGGCAGTTAACTATACAGTTTCATAGTAATCATATTTGGAGAAAGGAAACTTTCACAGTGCACCTAGTTGCTAGTATAAGAAAGCCAATGATGTATTTTTTGTAATGAAAATAAGGGCTTATTTGTTAATTGCACAAAGTGTTCCTCTAGAAAGCAGAGTAACGTGTTTGCTGCATTTTTGTGGACTTTAACTTAAGCGTATAACTCAGTAGTCTATGGAATAGGAACATAATTGTTATGAACTTGTGGGTTTCTAGAGGGAATCCTTGCTTATTTCCTGTACTGTGTTAATGCCTTGTACTGAGACAAATACTCAGCCGGCAGCTTTGGAAGGCAATGCACATGTCTCTTTTCAACTAGAAAAAAGCTGGATTTCATAAATACATGTGTGTATACATGCATACATACATGTGTATATCTATATGCATTGTGCAACATATATATTTTACAATTAAAAAAAAAAAAAATCAGTTATAGGACTTATAACCTCAAGCCTCTTTAAACAACTCGGTTTCCTTTCTCTCACTTCTTTCTCCTGTTTAAGACCCATCCTGTTCCGTTTTTTATTCTATTCCACTTCCTTTCCTGTGATGACTCTGAATGAGTCACTTTGCCAGGCATTAAGAATGTGGCTTGACAATATTTCCAACAGCTTATCCTACACTGGCTCATGCAGATGAAATTAACCTCTGCCTTATCCTTCCTTTCAAAGAGAAATGTCTGTCTTCACGCGTCTAGTTTCTTGGAAGGGGAAGGTGGGGTGAGAACCCTTTCCATAAATGACTATATATTGAAATTCATAGTCCTGTTCCTTGAAAAGCTATTCTTAAGAACAACAGATGTGTGTGCTATAGCTGACTAGCGAGATCAGTAACCTTTTTTTAAATTGATTTAGTATTCTGTTGGGAAAAAGTCAGTTTAAACAAGTTCAGGAAAGCCAAAATTAAGGCTCCTTCCTGACGGCTGTCCAAGTGCTCTCTGCATGGACACTACTCTGCATTCTCTCTTTTTTTTAATAAATTGTGTTGTTTATTGCATCATAATACATTGAAGGCCACCATGATTGTGCTTTTTTGTATGTGGCTAGCAGCAATCGGAAAAACCACATACTTAACACTAAGTGGGTACTTAGACACTGAGCTAAATTGTAGCCTTTCTTGTGGTTACCAGTGCAGTTGGGTTTTGGGGGGTTATTGCATTTTTTCCCCCTTCTGATAGTTGTTTGTTTTTGCTGCTGTTTTTTTGTTTGTTTTTTATTTGTTTTGGAAGAGTGGGTAAAGAAGATTTCTTTTTTTAAAGGTTTCTAGTCAATCATATCTGTGCATCAGGAAATAAAAATCTTTGTGCTGAAAACAAACAAGGAAAAGTGTAGTCTTAGAGAAGAGTAACTGGAAACCAATGAGCACATGAGTAAGAACTCCCAGCAGGTTGAACACAGCTATTGCAGTGTTCTGATTGCCCTGCAGAGCTGTCGAATCTGCAGTATCTGGAAGATCAAACAATTCTGTCTGGAGTACAACTAATGGGTATTCATTTATATTCATTTATATATTCATACAGGAAGTGCTTAATTTCTGACTAAAGGTTGTTTGAACAGTCTTCAGATCTTGACAGTGTTGTTCTTAAAGTGACTGCAGAGATCACAGCCCTGTCTTACAGGAGCCTCATGTCGTTCCCTGCATTCTGGATGCACTATCTCAGCATTTGCAGAGTTCCTAGGAAACTACATAGAAAAACATAATTCAGATGTTTTTAACCTTTTAACGTGAACCATTGTGGCAGCTGCTGGGCTTGCCCCTTTCCCTGCTCCCCCCCCCTCCAAATATTTCAGAAGAGATTGTAAAAATCACGTTTCTTCTGTAGAGAGATCCCTCTTCTAAAAACTATGCATGCAATCCAAGGGCAGAATGCAGCCTATGTAGTTTAACTGGGCACTTTTTTATTTAGAGCTACGGAGATAACATGGTCTGCTGACATGCTAAGCTTTTCTCAGAGTCACATTACAGCCCATGAAGGACATGGCAGTATTTCAGGGTTTGTTGGAAGGATGGCAAAATTCTTGCACCATCTCTGTGGGGGCACTGGGGCACCAGAGCATGTTAATGTACGCTGCCTTCTATAAGATTAAGTGTACACAGGCAGTGGGAAGTCAGCACCAGAATAACCCATATTGATTGCTGATTTTAGGGCTCAGTTGCAATAAGCTCTCTACACTCGACTAGACAAGGGGAGAAAAGATGTTTTTGAAATGTGTTTTATCCACTGAAGACAAAATGACATGACAGACAGTTCTGGTATGACAGACAGTTACCTGTGGTAACTCAGCCTCCTCAGGGAATGTACATTTGCCAAATCAAAATGTTCAAAAACAGCATGAAGGATTGGCTTAAGAAGTCCCACAGAAGTTTTTCTTTTCTATTCTTTTTACAATTTCTTTAGCTTGTTTCCTGGATTTCCAAGCTTTTATAATAAGCTCCTATAATCTTACACATTCATAGCTTTGAAACAGAACAGTTGTCCAGGTCTGCAGCCTAAGGCACTCAGCCTTACTTGAGCACTAAGTAACAGTAAAATAATAAAATCTCATAGCAAGGAAGATAAAAAGATGGAAGGAAAGAAAATTGCACTCACGCAGAAATATATCTGAATTAATCAGAATGTGGTTCCCGTAGGAAAGTAAATGGCGAACAAATTGGTAAATGAAATGATGTTACTTTCAGAGTGACCTCCTACCTGCAGAGAGAAAGCTGAGCCAGGTGTCCAGGCCTTTTCTTTACCTATATTGTCATTTGGAAAAACTGAAAGATTCCTTCAGATGGCAAGAAATATGGGTTTGCAGTTACATGTATGACAGGAATTAGCAGTAGGATTGCTAAATTAATCGTCTATTCATTATTTTAATTCGGCACCAAAAGCAGGTGTACAGTACATGAGAGAGTTAAGATGCCAGTAACTGCTGTGGTAAGCTAGCTCCTAGTTTTTCACACAGTGAAGGTAAAACATCCAGTTGCCACATATAGAGGACTCTTACTATCACGTCTCTTCTTCATCTATGCAAGTGAAGGAATCTTCCTATTTTTGCTACTGTGCTGGTTTTGTTGTTTTGTAAGGCTCCATATCCAGATAACAGATCATTCAAAACTTGTCTCAGTTTGCCAGGGTCTTTTTCTCACCTCGGCTATGGGCTGTGATTTGTGCACGTGCGATTCAACATTTCTTTGGTTCCTTTGCTGCCATGCATCCGCAATTAAAAAAAATTGCTGAATGAGAGTAATAGAGAGGAACAATGGACTATTACAGGATGTTCAAGACAGGGTCATTACAGTGTATTTTCTTGCTCAATCCTGTTATGAGCAAACTTTGTATTTACCAGCTTGCTTCATTTGTCGGCACCGTATCATTAGTATGGTAAGGCTACAAGCAGCCCATTTTCTAAGTTCAATTTGATGAAATAAAACTTTATCTAATATCTCTGTAGAAAGTGGCTTTTCTATATTCATAATAAGTATATACATGGCAAGCATTCAGTATTTATTTGTCATCATTAGTAAAGACAAGAAGGGTGGATAAAGTAATAAGAAGAGCCAGGAAATGCTTCACTATCAAATGGCTAATTAGTTCTAGTATATTGAGCAAAATGAAGTTGCAGAAGCTTATGATGTGCTGTTGCATTTAAAAGTCCAGAAAATCTTTTAAATAACAAATGTTTTGCTTTTGAAGTTTGAAAACAGCTCATTTACAGTACTGTTTTACAGAGAATTTTTTTCAGTCATTTTTAACATTTGGTATCCATAGGGTCAGTCTGTTTTAAAAGGTGAAGGTAAGAAGTAGCAACCATAGGGCCTTTCAAGCAACTGTGGAAGGTTTATATCCTGTGATTAAAGTCACACTTCTCCAGCTGAAGGACACCCACAAATGGTCACAGTTGCAAGTATTTAAAGAAAGTGTCAAGCTAATGTGAAATAAGGAGATCAAGCAAGAGATTCTGTCACATCTGGGAGAACACTAAATTGGAATTGGGATCCAGGGATTAGTAGAGTAGATTAGTTACTAGTCCACAGGGATTTGGGATGCTGATGAAAATTGCATGTTTTCAGCATTGTATGAGAATGTCTTAGTCTTTAATCAAGATGTGTCTTTTTCTTAGATGTAAAAATGGTTTTTGGAGTAAACACAGCCTAATTTGGAATAGCCGTGTAATAGAGTCTATGGAATGGAAAACTAAGGGTACTGTAGGTCAAGTTTTGAGGTTAGCAGAACTGTGAAGGGAAGTCTGTCTGGCAGCAACATTTCCTACAGCAAATCTCAGTGCTGCCTTCTCTTGCACAGATTCTTTTTGCATGCAAGGAGGAGGGGGTGGAGGAGTCAGCCACTATATGAATATCTATATGAGTCTGGTTCTTGCAGAATAAGAGACACATTAACTGATGTGGAGTGTCAGTGAATGAGATTTGAATTAATGCTACACATCAGAAGCTTTTCCAAACTGTACAGTTTTTTGTTTTTTTTTTTTTTTTTTTTCCAGCTGGACAAATGGCTCACTGGAAGTGTTTAGAGATTAACTGTTTTCCTTCAGCTCTCTGGCTCCATTTGGATTTTGAATATTAAGTCCTTCAAAATCCTTCAAGTCACAAGTAGAACACTCATACAGTTCCATGTACTTAGTGGAACTATATGGGTGAGATGCAGAGCACAAAAAAAAAAATGCCTAGGGCTGGTAAAGCCATCAGCTATTTGAAGGGAGTCGGTGTGTGTGGGGGGAAACAGTGACTGGCAAGAAAGCATCAGAGAGAAAGTATGTGTGGCAGAAAATGTATGCTGGCCTCTGGGTCCATGGTACCACTAGTTTTGAAAGGTGAGCCTTAGTGGGTACTCAGGGATTTCTTCCTACATGCAATGTTATTATCTGTTTAACAAAGAATATCAATCTACCACTTGGCAGAGGAAGGAGAATGTGTATTACTTAGTGTAAAAGTGAAACAACCAATAAATGCTAATTAATGATATTTCGGTGACAACACAGTAGTTGATGTGTTCCTCCTGAAAATAATCTTACATGCCTGTAACAAGCAGTATACTGAATAGAAATATCTCCAAGAAATGCACATGGACTTCCAGAATCAATTTGGGAGACTCTGAAAGGAATGCTTAAATGCACTTAGAGGATTGAACATGTGAAAATGATTACATATGATGTTGTTTGCTTGTTATTTTTCTTTAAATCAACTGGGTTTTCTTAGACAGTGACCAGTTGCAAGAACACTAGATTAATTAGGTTTATGTCATCTCACTAAGAAAGGGACCACAAAAGTGGTTAAAAAAAAAAATCTGTTGGTTTGCTTTCCCTGTGGGGTTCCTCATTTTTGAAAGTCTCTCTCTTGACTTGTTCCCCAAAACAGAGAGATGGGAATACCTATCACCTTCCTAGGCTTCTAGCTTGTGCTGTAACAGTCTGGGATCTAGAAATCACTGAGTCATACCAAGTTGCACAAGGGGACAGTGTTCATTGTGTCACAGATATCAGAGTTACATGATTTCAGTGGAGATACAAGGTATATACTTCCACAGAGAGTAACATTAAGAAAATATAAAAAACGTTGGCCTTCCTTACCAAAAGTGAGCCTTAAAGAATTATCAGAAATTTTCTGGCAATGATTGAAACCAAATTTATTTTCAGATTGGTTCTACTTTTGGAGATTAGGTTTATACATAAAAACATGGAAAAGGCTTTCATATACAATTATGTTTACTGTTTCAATTATTTTAATAATAATAAAAATAATAGTGGGCCTAGAGTGGGCATACTCAGGTAGAGTATGAACAATTTCCAGTTCCACAGAGGGGGGTGAACCTCAGCTTGTCACAGAGGGACAGTTGTTTCCTGGTATTGGCAACTTGGTTAACAACTTCCAGTGTTTGAAGATGCCACGGGTCATACAGATTCTGTGTGTTTGCAGCCTTTGGGCTTAACAGGAAGGTCACCAAGTTATCGGGCAACTGCTGTCTGTTTGAAGAGATTCAAATGCCTTTCCTGCCCTGCTGTTGGGGTGCCTCAGCTTTCAAAGAGAAAACAGTGCTGCCCCTGTAAGTTTGCCACTATCCAGACCTTCTTCTAGCTAAAAACAGCAAAAGAGAAGTTGAACTTCACATTTATTTCATTCTCATTTCCTTTGTTTTCTATTTGATTCCATAGGCTTTGTTTTCATCTAGCATAGTCTCTGTGGAGCAAGTAAATACATCTTCGCTCTATCTTGTTTCCTTTTTCTGTGCTCTGAGAATCTTAGACTGCTGCCTTTCCAAAGGCAGCATCCCCAAATCTTTAGAATAAGGATTTTCACTTCTCTGCAACTCTCTGAAAAAGCTTATGGTTTTCCACCCATAACCTGAAAGTATATATTGTAATGAAACAGAACATAGAGTAATCCTTCTCCACCAAACCTATATGGACAGTGCAAAGGGTGGTTAAGCCAGAAACCACCTTATTCCAGTAGATTTTTTGATTTACTTTATCCTTTTTTACTTTACACTTTTATACTTTATTACATGATAGGATGGTTATAAGAAGACCTATTTCTAGGTTGCATGTCTTCTGAAGAACTACGAGATACACATCTGGAAATGTTAGTTATGTGGTCAACTGCAGGGATGTAACTACCTCTTTTTCTGTAGCCAGCCTTGAGGGATAATTAATACAAAATTTAGTGGTTTTGTTTTGTTTTTTTTTTTTCAAAATGTAGCAAGCATTTTATCTTTACTGTTAGAAGGTCCCTTTTCACAGCATTTCAATGAATTAACATTTTTTTATTGTTTTGTTTAAGAAAGGTAATGTTTGCAACAACATCCTGTTTTATTTACTAGTGATATCTGTAAGCTGCAGAAATCCTGTGTGTGAAATCAAAACACAGTGCTCAAGAAAGGGGACAAAAATTCTTGATGTTTATTAGAAAACCACTTGATAACAAAACAAGTAGAACTATGACTACTGCCAGGTGTGGTTTATTGTAAATAACATCAACAAATACGTTTTCAAAACTAGAAAGTGTTTCAAATGAAATCAGTCTTCTCTTGCCTTCTCCAAAACCCAAGCTGTACCCTATTGCACATTGGTGAGGAACAGGGAAAGAGACTTGTATTACTGATCACTCTTTGAAGTTCACACGCCTCTTCAGTTCCTACTCTTTTGCTGGTGTTGGAATCAAAGAACAAAAATATTATGGAAAAAGGCTGCTTTTGCATTTTTTCTGGCAAGCTTATAACCTGGGAGTATCTAAAATATCATGAGAAAGCATGTTCTCATGAGATTCCTGTCCAAATTTCCAGACCCACAAATCTGCAACAGTTATCCAAAAAAGTGGATACGACTGTACAGTTACAGCAGAACTTGTGGTTGGACTTTGGTGTTTTTGGTGGTTTTGTGTGTGTGGTGTTTTTTTCTTTTTCCCAGTACTTCCATTGTCCCTTTTTTCTTTCATAATTTTAGCTATTTCTTATTCTTTTCCTCTTGTCTGCTCAATAAAATAGCTATGCAAGAATTTCCTTTGTCCCTTTCTCAAGTTCATGTTTTTAATAAGCAATTGATCGTTCTCAGTTCTAATAAAAATAGGTGTCATTTTTTATGAGTAACACCGTTAATTTCAAGTGAAGCTTGGCAGCATTGCAGTCCACTTGCAGAATGAAATCTCTCTTCATATTTATTTTCTCTGAATCACTACTGAAGGTTAACGCAAGTTAGTGGGTAGCTACTGTTTAAGAGAAGATTTTTTTCTGTGCTTAGTTTCAGGTAGATTTAATACCGAATTTGCATGTTATTGATATATCAAGTTCTCTTTACTAACAAGTCTTTTCTAGGTTTTAATGTTTAATAGTTTTTGACATCAACTACTTTGCTCAAATATTACTCTAGAAGTATAATACATGCCGAAATAATGTTAGAAAATCCAAGTATGAATGTAGTGCCCACCATGAGCTAACAGCTATTTTGCTAGATGGTATAAGCGATGCAGTTGTCAGTGTTATTGCTGTGTTAGTATTCATCAGTAATTAACTCTATTGGTTAAACAAGAGCACTCAGAGACCATGTTATCATTCTAGCAGAACCCTGCCAAGCAGCTGGTGCTTTTTCTTGTTTTTGTTTTCAAGGAAGTAGGATTGAACTTGCTGGAACAGTTTCTCATCACTCACTGATAAAAATCAGTAAACTTTAATCATTGAAAGAACAACACTTTTTTTGACACACAAAATACATGTTCTGCAATCCTAAGTCCTATTAATAGTTCATTAATTCTATAATAGCCAAACTAGTAAGATAACTATGGTATAAATTTTATTTATGACATTAGCAGCCGTAGTCTCCTAAAATGCAGTCTGATGATTACTTATGCTTAGATAAATTTTTTTTTTAGGAGGAAAAATTATTTCCCAGTGTGATGAACATGAGGGGGAAAAAATGGTCAGCATGACTTGCGACAAAAAATGTATTAGTGTTGTTTTATAATTTATCTTCACTTAGTTATATGTATTTTTGTGGGCAGAGTGTACTTCTGTAGCACCTATGTGCTGTTGCAGCTGCTCCAAGGAACTATTTGCATATCGGAGTAGTGTTCCCCAAATTCCTCTGTCAGGTGAAAGACTTATGAAACTATATTCACTATGAATAAGGAAGGGAATATCCAGCTCTTGGTAGGTTCCTAGTGCTTTTTGCACTGTGCAGACCTGTTCTAACATTTTTGTCATCCTCAGTTCAGGAAACATTAATAAATTTTGTTTCAAATTTGTAGTTATTAGATAAAGTACTGTGCCTGTGTGTACCCTGTTAAGAATAGGGAGAAACCTTCTTGCTCTTGGAAAAACATTAACTATACAGAAGCCAACACAGCTTATCCAGCCAGGCTGTTACTAATTTGATGTGCTAAATGTGCTCATCAGTTCCTTGGGCTTGGGCTTCATACTTGAGCTTCAGTCTCAGCACCCTCCCAAACCACCTAGCATAATACAGAATCTTTCTGTCCACTTGATGTGCAGATTTGCTACAGTAAAAACAACGTAATGAAAAGTAATGAAAACCTTGTGCCTCCAAAATAAGTCATGTCAGAGAAGACCTGCTGCTAATGGTTTTTTCTCAGGGATCAGCTGGTTTAGGTATGTGCAATACATGGTTTATGTATTTGCAAGAAATTTGATTTTTATTTGGCTTTGCTCTTAATTTGTGAATCAGTTCCTGGCTGTTGCACCAAAGTGAATAAGTAGCTTAGTTTTCACAAATTTTAGGTGTCAGATAACTCTTATAACACAGGGACAAGAAATTTACTGGCTTAAGCAGTTTCGTGATGCTGATGGTCTTAATATTCGTACCATATATTCTATGTATATTAGTACAATGCAACTGTAGCTGTACCTTGAGAAATCCTGTAAAACTGCCAAACATGCAAAGTCTCCAGTAGATTAAAGAAAATGTGCAAGTTTGTTTACACGTACTGGGACTGAGCTCCCACCCTCACCTTTCCTCCAATCCTGATGGTTTTTTTTTCTTATGTTTTTAGAAGTTTGGCTCCATAACAAATTGCTCATAAGACCAATTAATGTTGTGTGGAAACAGATGTTTTTGATTTGCTAGCAGTGACATGTTGTTTTCAGGGATCGGAATATCACAGGGCTGTTGCACTTTTGTAACGCGCCTCATGAGCTTTTCATTTATTTTAGATACGTAAAGCTGTTTCACAGGTATAATTAAGCTGGAACCTTTACACTCTAAATAGAGGATTTCTCATCTTTAATCAGATCTAGGCCACTGAGCTTCAGTGTCCTTCTTTTGGCTTCTGTCCGTACCCTGCACACAGTGCTTGTTGAAATGGAAAAAGAAGTTTGCTTCACTTTAGGGAACTGAATTTATTTTTGCAATGTTTTGCATTAAAAAAGAAAAAAAGCAATTTATCCTTGATGGAACTTTCTTATTACTCTGAAGCTCACATACCTTTATCTGACTACAGATTTAGTTAATGATGATAGTATATTATTATCCAGGCATTTGAAAAAGCCAGTGACTGAAAGCACTTGAAGGAAAGATCTTTTGTGTTTGTGCAAGCTATATTCTGGGCTATATAAAGTAACATAGTATTTTTTATAATTATCAGCTATTAACTGTGTTGACTTCCTTTTCCTCCTGGAATTAGCACAGAAAGGAAAGCATGTTTGTGTTTTGTTTAAAGCCTCGAACAACAACAGCTCCCTAACTTTATTTTTATATTTCTAAAGTTTACTTGATCATAAGTGACATAGGTCATCGTGACAAAATGCATGTTTGCCAGCTAGGCAGTAAGCTTTTTAACACTCTACAGCTTTTGTGCTCCAAGAATGGTAATAAAACCTATGTACAGTGACCATTTGGGTGTCTTGCATTATTCACGACAGGATAAGTTCTCACCAGCTACTCTAATCTTGCTCCTTTCTACACTAAGATGAGAAGAGAATTAGACCAATTATGTCATCATTTAGTATTCTACATTTTAATCATCTTTGACACCCTCAGCATGGTAGTTACACTTCAAAGACTGTTTTCCCTTGTGATGGCATTAAGGGCTAGTGGAGCATAGAGAAGAGTAAAAGAAATATAGTCAGAGTTTCTGTAGTGAAGAAACTTTGCAAGGAAGAGTCATAATTGCACCCAGGTTTCTCCTGAGCCAAGAGAGCTGACAACCCACAGAAGCACTTCAGGGGAGTAGCAATGAAGAAATGACAATATTGAGCAGCAGATTCTGAATGTCTAATCAAGTTGGGAAGAGAGAAATAGCACAGGGAGAATCCTAAGTGTGTGAAGACTCACATTTGTAGTTGTCTCAACATGTCTTTCCCCACAGTTAAATCAAAAGACCCCAATCAAAATTAATTGTCTGATATACCAAAAATGACAGGATTTATAAACAGGTTTTCACAGTTCTAAAGAGCTCTCATCTCAGTTGAGGGGGAATAAATTGTTGAGTGTTAACACTTGCCTTTAGAAATCTCAGATTTTTATAACTTAATAGCTCATCTTTCTTACTTACTTACTTTCTTACTTACTATAGTAGAAAATTTAGTAGAAATAAGAAATAATGTGCAAAACTAAGTTACTGAAGCATTGCAGCCCTTGCGATAAATGTAAATAATGCAGCAAAAGCACATCTCTGAAGAACAAAATTCTCAAATCTATAGCTCAGATAAGAGTTTTCTGCAATAATTCCTTAGTTATCCCCATAGGATGTGGTAGCTGCAGCTAGAATGAAGAATCCTAACAAACCTTAGGATATAGCAGCAAATACGTCATAACGACTTCTGCCAAGAAACTAATCCAAATCCCACAGTGATCAGCTCCACCTATGTCACAGTCCTGTTGGAGGGAAAGGATGTTGCTTAGAGAAATGCACTTGAACCATTTTATGATAGAAGATATATAGCTTCTCAATGAGGTTTTAATATAAATCAGAAGGTGTTATTTAAAAAATACATATATTGATTTATTTTTGTCTTTAAGCCTAGAGCAGGTTATCATAATGAAATGTTCATGTTATACTAGTAAGATGTGAAATGCAAGTGATACGGGAGTGATGTATGAAATAGTCTTCTTACAGCCATGGTTATTTGTTTGTTCCCTAGGAATACATGAGAACTACACAGTAGGAATTTTATAGAGGTCTACTACATACTTCTTAGCATCTTTCATACTTAAATACTATATAATTGAACTACAATTATACGAAGAGTCCATAAGCACCCAGAGCAGTAATGGATGATATTTGTAATACAATTCGCACAGTTTTGGCTGTTGGAAGCTCCATTGTTAGGCTGCTGGCTGGGACTCAGGATATCCCTTACTGCTTTCAAAAAATCTCTTGAGTCCTGCATTTCCAGCTGAACAGTCACCAAAGGTCCATGGAAGAGTCCTTGAGCAAAACTTCTTAAACCTTAGGCAGCAATGTGAATGCTTCCTCTTTTTTTATTATGATTATTTATTTTTATTTTTTTCTTTCCCCTCTTAATGCTAGATCTACTTCAACCTTTCTGTGGTGAAAATATTTTATCTGAGAGAATTTCCAAATTGTTCAGGGGACTAACTGGATTTCCAGCCTGGCCTTACTACAGCAATGTATGCCGCTTCTCTTTGAATACATTTCTTCATCAAATACTGTCTCTACAAAAACCTGTTTCTGTTGAGCTCTTTTAGGAAATGGAGAAGGGTGCTGGCCTACAGCTTTTATAAGATAATACCTTCAGAGCTGCCATTTTATGACTGTTTGGCAAAGCCCAGCAGTGTCATTTGCAATCCCAGAAGCAAGCTGCTAACTTCAACAGATAATGGTACTGCAGTAAAACTAATCATCGCTGCAAAAGGATACCGCCCTTTCCTCCACCTCCTCTGTACTTTAAGACCACTTGAATTTGGTCACTTAAACTCTGGGAGGAGCTGTTTCCTGCAAAAGTGTCTCCATATTTCTGCATTTGTCAGTGTTTCTAGTGTACAGTGTTTTTTAAAAATAATAATTTTTTAAAAAAAAGTCTATATAAACAGGATAAATTAAACACAGCCTGCAGTACTCCTCTACCCTAGTGATTGTTTTGATAGATTACAGTTGCTGGAAAACTGCACAAGTTGTTTCCAATGTTTCTTCAGCTGTCTTCTTGTTTCTTACAACCATGCTGTGATGATATTCCACCTTTTTGTTGGAATCTCACCCAAAATTTTCATAAGGCTTTTCTGGCCCTTGTTGAGGTTTCTCTGAAAATTTTGCTTACTGATTTGCCCTTCTTTGCACTCCCTGGAGGTGATCCAGCTTTTAAGTGTGACCCTCCCTGCCTTTTCACATGACCTTTGTTTTTGGGTTTTTTGATTTTGCTCCGAACATGTCATAGTGACTTTAGCAAAACAGCTAGGAAACCCAAAATGTAAACATGCTGTGTATTTTTATTTTTTTATGCTTCTTCCAAATTTCATTGTGGTTTTGGGGTGTTTTTTTTTGTTGTTGTTTGTTTGTTTGTTTTTTTTTTTTTTTTTTTTTTTCTTTTGCTCTTTCGGCTAAGCGGTTCTTAGGGAAGTTGGCAATATGGGAAGGATTCCTGGTATTATGTGTTTGGGGTGGGAAGTGACTGCCCAAGCACACAGGCATCTACTACTGCCTGGAAGCAAACTATGCAGTGGTTACTTCCATGCAGTATACTCCAAAGACACTAGGGAAAGCATTGGCAACTGTCCCTTTACACTCAGGTCATCTCAAAGGGGCCTAGGAGCCTATGGGTAGGCAAGTGAACCCGGTCTCCAGGCTTGGTCTCTCTCATCGCACATATCGTCGTGATGAGTAGCGGTCAGCAAGATGCAGCATGTGTGTATCTATACCTTTGTGCTTGCAGATTGCAACCTTGATATAAGTGGAGTCAATACTAGAGACCGATTATGATACTAGCAATTCGTAGAAAAATAAAAATGAGGGCCAATTGTTTGATTTGTGATTCTTTTGCACTTACTGCAGAATTTGTATATGGTGTTCACTTTTTCCTTGTGTAGAAATTCAATTAAAAAAGGCAGATTATCATGAATAGCTAGGCAGGTTTGTTTCCACTGCACTAGCACGTGTTGTGAAGGTCCCAGAGGGATTGTTTGGACAGTAAAATTGTTAATGGTGTTGGTATTTAAAAAGTTATAATTAGCTTCTGAAGTTAACACCCTTTCAGTTCTATTGTTTTAAGTGCAGAGATTTGAGAAATCCTTGGTGTATTAGGACAATTATGAATAAATTTCCCCAACCAAAAAGACTGTAAAGTTTTTTAGAATTACTGTTAGTTTGGGAGAGTGCTTCAAAATCTAAATCAAGTCTAAAAACTTATGTCTGCAGCTTTTTAAATTGATATTCAGTAATGGTAATTATCAGATTCATGAATAGCTCATGGATCTTTTGTGGTGTAGCATGGATATCTACTTCTTACATATATTGTGCATAGTATTTTAATGTAAGTTATATTCTATTTTACACTGTAGTTATTTTTCCCATGTTGAATCAGGAAATATGTTCTATTTCAAGTAAGAATAAATTTTTTACAGTTCTTGTCCTTCCCTAACATTCTTTTGCTCTGGCAAATGCTTAACAGGTCAAACTAGTTAAGCATGGTAGTTCATATACAATGCTATCATATGCAATTCAGTCTGTAGGGTGAGCGTTTAGAATGCGTTGCAAGAAATGAGAAAGAGGTAGAGCCGGGACAGAAGGTCACCTTAGGTAATGACCGTACCTTTACTGTACAGGAAACCTGCTTCGTGTCTCTTAGGTGCAGAGGGAACATTAAGGTAGATTTTCTCACTCAAATGACTTAATGCTGGGAATCCCTTCTGAAAGGTGTTCCTTTAATCGCAGCATCTGAGGTGTCTGTAGTGATACCAGAGGTAATGTCCAAAACATGGCCTGAACAGATTTTCAGTAGACTGATTCTAAACACTTCACTTCTCACTGCTACTCTCTCCAACAGAGAATAAAAATTAAATCTGTGTTAGCAGATGAAAGATGCAGAGATTCCCAGGACTGTCTGTCCGACATTAACTGCTTAAAATACCTCGCACATTAGTTATGTCATTACGAGCCAGATGTTGCTTAGCCATTCCTTCACAGAACTCCTACTGAAGTTAGCAACCGACTCTCAGTTCTCTGATTTAGGATCGGTATTTTTAATTAGCTTACTCTCATCTGCCCTTTATGTTCTCTCTTGGTGCCTCTCTGTGACCTTACAGGAAAAACGACATGTTTCTAAGGTTTTTAATTTGTTGTTTTTAGAACTGAACCTACTTTTTTTTTTCTTTTTTTTTTTCTTTTTTTGTCCTGTAATCATTCTATATTCAGTAGCACTATATAGTTCAGTAGCTGTTTTGGCTCCCACTTTTGGATTAGTTAAATTTTCCCATAAGTTTGGTAGTCTGATTTTCAACAGATGTTTTGGGGCCATCCTCCTTGTAATGCCTGATGCTTAACAGTGGCCAGCCAAGTAGGGTTCAGAGTTCAGATCTCTGGGTGATGGCCACTTCAGACTTGAAGTTCTCTGTTCCTTAAAATCACTTACCAAATGCTCATCTCTCTTCTACATAGCCTTCTAAAATGGTGTAATGAGACAAATCAATAATGACTTCAAAGTTAGAAGTTGTGTGGTAAGAGCAGCCAGGGAATGAATACGCATAACAGGACAAACCTAATGCAGCTAAACTTGTCAGTGTTACTCTTTATCGAAGTCTGTCTAATCCATTTTATGCTTTGCTTAGACAAAGCAAAAAGTAGTTTGTTTCCTCCTCTGTAAAACATTCATATGATATCCAGAATAATTAATGCCATCACTAAAATGCCACTATATTGGAATGATGTGCAGCAACTCTTTAGCTGTACAGTCAGTAAAGATTTGGGGGTGTAGCAAAAGAAAGTTAAGAATACAGCTTTATGAAATGTGAGAGACTAGCTGGGTAACAACAGCTGCTAACAGCTTTTAACTTCTTTAAGAAGTTGGCTGGTTTATTTGTCTGTATTAGGCCATCACGGAGCAGTTATAAAATTTACTAGGATATGGGAGGGTGGGGAAGGGTGAGAGAGGAAGCAGGAAAAAAAAAAAAAAGAAAAAACAGAAAGTTACTCCTGCAAGTTCTGATTTCATTTGAGAAGCCTGGAGATGTTAGGGAAGTGAGAAGTTAGCTCATGAAATGTTTTGTTCTTTATATGCTATAAACGTGTAGCAATAGTCAAGCATTTTTATTTCTCTAAAAATACTTGCAGTATCAGCAAAATATATACCTCTTCAGGAATACACTGGACAATAATACTTGCATCTAGTTAAGAATTAGTACAAAAAGTTGTGTCTGTGTTTGGCCCAATAATCTGTGTCACCAATAAAGCACTTGATGGCTTCCTTGGAAGAAAAATACAGCTGCTCTTAGAGCTTCAGAAGAGAACAGCGTTTTCTCTTTGCTGGTTAATTCATAATATCATATTCATTACCTGCTGGGTTTCAGCAAATATCCTGCTCTATCAACAGCAAGGGGAAGCCAATGCAGGACAAATCTGCATTTCACCAAAGGAAGCTTGGTATAAGCTACCCCAATGGAAAAAATGCAGGAGCTTTTTTGTTTGTTTGTTTCTGAATGGTTCCCTTGCATGGAATCAGTTGGGTGATGTCGTTTCCGTTGGCTCCAGCAATGTCAAGGCCATTGATGTTGAAAGTTTTGTACTGTTCCCCACTGCTTGGAAAATTGTCTCCCCCTCGCCCCCCCTCCTCCCCCCAACCAAATCCCTGCCAAGCAAGCAGCTGTGAGCAAAATTTCTCAGTAAAAGGAATTAGAAGTTTTGCACGCCCTTTGGAACAGGGAAAGATATATATACAGCTTTGAGAGGGATGAGTTGTGGGGTGCAAGTTCAGATCCTCTGCATAAAATGCAAGTGCATGAAATGGACAAGCCTTTTAAGGCTTATTATGTTGAAAGGTGTGGGAAGGAATGGAAAAATGTAAGCAAGGATTGTTTTTTCATAATGACTTCTGGTACCTCGGTCTGGGAAATATTAAGTAATGCCTTAAAGTCTGAAGTCCAAGCTTTGCTAATGAAGCCAGTTAGTAAACCTACTGACTGTGAGTCCTGCAATTGCAGCTGAGACGCTGGCAGAGCAATGGCAAAAACTGACCTGTAGAATTACTCAATTGAATGTGTCTTAATTTTAATAGATACTTCCCATAGAATTCCACGCATTTTATTTGCACCAGGATTATTATTATTTTTAATGGGGGACAGTGAAATCTGTATCAGAATTTTGTAGATTTTTTTTCTTCTTCAGGAAAATAAATGCAGGATGTGAGTTTGCAGAAAATATGCACACCTATATTAAAGCCACCTAATATTTTCCATGCTCACAATGGAGATTTTCAGTTGCTTGCAGTTTTGACAGGCTTTAATTGAAATTTCCATGACGCGTTTCTGCCTTTATATTATTATTATTTTTACATTTGAAGGGGAGACAATGTGCTTAAGTGTGTAAATGGCATATAAATAACAGTTACGTATAATTTCTGACCAGAATTTGCTGTGCATAAATAGCTATAGTGTTTGTAAGGTTTTATTGGAACGTCATGTTTCATCCTCTAGAAATACCTTGTATGAGTGAGACTCAAATTTATCAAGACTGTGATATTGTGTCCAATTTATGTAATATTTCAGTGATCTTAGGTTTTTGGATTTTTTTTTTGGTTCATGTTCAGGTAAGTCAGGGTGGAATAGTGCAAAAGGATATGGAAAAGTCTGTTTGTAATTAAAGGAACACTAATTGGACTGTAGGGACTGTGTGTAAGATACACTAGTCTTTCCCACGGCCACACCCTGAGCATATGATCTTTAACTGAATTCATGGAAACATTCAGACTGCTTCCTACAGATTGCAGCTGGCACTGTCTGTAAAATCTGTGCTTCACAAAGAGCAGAGGATTTTATGTGATAATGTGCAGTGATACATTTCATGCTGCTGCAGCATTACTATCCAGCTATCTGAAACAGATGGAATGTGCAGGAAAAAAAAAAAAAAGAACAAAATATGCAAAGCTTCATGCCCATGGAACTAATATTGGACTCCTATTAATGGTCATCCTTCCCTGCAGTTCTTAGTCAGAGGAGGTGAATTAGTGCGGTGCTTGACCATCAAATATGCATGTGGCTTACAGACTGCATGCCAGCTAAATTGTTAGATGACACGCCAACTGCTTTTGCCATTTCCAACTTTTAACATCTTTCCCAGCAGCATAATCTCTGCAAGTAGCATTTTTCAGTCGCACAGCATCACCTTTCTGTTAACAGCATGAAAACATAATAGGATGTCAACTGAAATTTAAGGCCAGTTAGACTCGGGCCCATCCAGTTATTTTTTCAGATTCCAGCAGTTGTTAATCTCTGGCATTTCAAAGGAAGAACTAGGGCTTTGTATAAGAAAAGTGATGGACAAATATGAAAATTCATAAAGGGATAGTGTCTTAGCTCTTTCAGGTAAGCACTGCTGTATAACGTTTCAGGTGGAAGAAATCTAAGTGGTATTTCAGAAAAGACACAAAAATTATTTCAGTCAGTGGTAAAGATAATTTCTACTGTCCATATTCAGACTGATACACTGGCCTCATGAAAAAGAGAAATTACTCATGTAAAACTAAGTGCACAGTGTCAAAGATAATTGATAAAGATAAGCATGTAAATATGCTCTGCTCGATTGAATTTGACTCTAACTGTCCAGATGGTCATCACTGCTATGTGGGGGATTGAAAACTTTTGAGACTCGAATTTACACTGCTGCCAGTTGTTCTATGTTCTCTGTGTGTGCTTCCAAATTGGAATGGAGAATACATTGGGTAAATACCATAAGAGAAGTTAGTGTAGTCACTTGGTAGCAGTTTAAAGGATCTCAGTTCTCATGTTGTTAAGGTGATTAGTTAGTTACTATGATCCTGTAATTCAATTCTAAACTGACAGTAACTCTAGCAAAACGAGTGTTTCTTTACTCTGAGAAGCTTGAATCCATGTCAGAGTTGTGTTTATGTGAATATTCCCTTGGGTGTGGATGAAGCTGAAGGGAATTCCCATTTAGAAGACTTTGAATCACTTGTGGGTGATGTTTTCTTCTCTTTGTCAACACTAATGGTAACTCAGATTGGCAGAACATTGCCTGTAAATTATGATTGGCTATAGTAATATCATGGTACATGCCTTAAATTGAAGGAATTGTGTGTAGGGGGTTAAAAAAAAAAACAACTTTTTTGCTCCTTCTGCTTTATGGCTATGTTAAGGTGATTTCTGCAGCTGGCCTGTGAGGAGAATGTGGAGAGAGAGGGGAAAAAAAAAAAAGAAAAGCTGTGGTTATAGATGTAAAGTTAAAAACTTTGATGTTGCTGTGTTCTTAATCTGTCCTTTGAGTATGCGCCTCCATTCTTTTCTGTCATTTGCAAGCCTTGACTCTTCTCCATGTAGAGTATAGGCCTTGTTTTTAGAAGTCAAGACTAAAGTCAGTGCAGGTCTCAAGACCCTGCTTATATGAATATGCAGCTAGGAATCATTATTCAGTACTATACAGGTCTAAAAAATATGTGGAAGGTATTTTCTTTCCATATTTTTGGGATTAACTACTTCTGTTTTTTAACATTTTTGAGTCTTGCAATCTTCTTTCTGGCTTACACGCTCTGTATGAGTCCAATTTAGTTGTTGATCAAATGCCATTTGAGGAATACAACAGAGGAAAAAAAAAAAAAAACATAATAAAGATAGGAAATAACTAGGTAATTAAAAAGGAAAGGAGACAGGCTTCAGACCACTAGAATTCAAAAGGTTGTTTTTGGCTGCTGCTTGTTCTTGGCTTTTGTTACAGGACAGATTAATAGTTTTGATAATTTAACATAATATAACTTGTAATGTCTAATATTCAAAGGCTGAAATACACCAGATCTTGCACTTCTGACTTCTGGCATGTGAAATTTTAAATTTAAGAGGAAATGTTCTGAACTGTGGTGACTTAAGTTGACCTGGTAAAGGCTTTGAAGTAGCTGGTCGTTTATTTTGTTTTGAATATGTATGCCAAGCTGAATTTTTCTAAAATTGCTATAAATTTGCCTGAACTTTTTTTGGTATAGTAAATGCATCAGAAATAGCCTGTGAGAGAAAATGCCAGTATTTGGTATGAACTTCCATCTGAAATTTCATTTCCAGTGAGACCAATTATTACTGGTGAAAAGATGAATACTTTGGGAATATTTTAGTTCTTCATATTATGCTTTTTTTTTTTGTCTGTTTGTTTTTATTTACCAAAAAAAAAAAAAAAAAGAGAAAATAAAAAAGAAATTCAACACAAAATCTAAAGACTGTAGTGCTTCAGCCATTTCTGTTGAGAGTTTACCTCTGTTTGCTTTGTCACTTCTGTTCGAGTGACTGACCAGAGGTGAACCCAAAGTTAGGACACCGGTCCTGATGCAGTGGTTGCAGCAGCACTGTGTTTATGCTGGCATAAGCAGTTCCCTTTCCTGGCCACCTGCTACTTCTCCATCCTGCTCTGAGTTGTTGAAGTGGCACAGTCCACCTAAAAATGAGTAATTTCATAAAAAATCATATTGGAAAACATTATCAAAGTATATTTAGAACTGAATGAGAGTGTTTTTGTGTATACTTGTATGTAAATGTTCACATTTCTAAATGTGAATCTAGGAAGAACTCTGATTTAAAACCTGTGAGTTTCATATGAACACAATTAATTGCCAAATTGGGCCGGGGTCAGTGAGAAAAAGCCTGAGCAGTAGGCTTGGGACAAACAGAAGTCGTGATGCACTTTGGTTAACCCATTCTCCCATTCCCATTGCCTTGCTCTGACCTTAAGAAAATTATTTGAACCATAGAAATATTGTTCCTGTAAAATTAGTGTGTTTCAATAAAGAAGTAACACACACACATGCACACAGAGAAAACTTTCTAAAGGGGGCCAGTTGAGAAAATGACTTCATGCTGTAATCATTTTCACAAAGAAACCTTTGGTTCCCTTTCGGGTCATTATTTGGTAAGCAGCATTGAGCAGAGTCATTCAAATAAAAATAGTGACTGCAAGACATGCAAAGAGCAGCGGTTTGCTCTGCACTCTTGAACAAGCAGTGTCTGGAAAAAAAAAAGAACTTCAAACATCTGAGCAAGGGTTTTTATACAAGTGTTTCAACGTCTATTAGATGAAGTCATGAATTCATGCTGCCATTGTTTTAATTCACTGATATTGTTTGGAGGTGGAAAAAACTTAGGAACAGAGAGGCCAATATAACATTTTTCATCTACATAATTTCATCTTGTAGCTATGTTCTTATGAAAAGTTCCTTCTTGGAAACAAATCCCACTGCTTTCCCAGATAGTAGATGGAGGAAAGAGGGAGCAGAACATGAGAGATCAGAGAGGAAAGGAAGCAAGGAAGCAAGCAGAGAGACCCTCCACTTCAGAGCGGGTGCTCCAGGATAAAATTCCCATTGTATGCCCTTCCCACTTGCACTGCTGCTGAACCACGTGGGATATTTTGTGGGTTACTCTTTTGTTATCATGTTAGCAGGCACAAGCTGAGAGGAAAGTAAGGTGGGAAACATTTTTGTTTAGCACACATGGTTAAGGTTCACAGTTCTGATGGTCACAGAAAAAAAGGGCTAAGGGCTGTGCCCACACTCTGAAATAACTACGGAAACTTGGCCTCGCTGTAGCAGCTGTATGAGTGTTGGTGTTCCCTGGTCCAAATCCTTGCCATATTCATGCCAGAAGGAGCTGTAGAGGCAGACAGGAAGAGAGAGGGAGCCTTTGGAACAAAATGCTTAACGGATGGCTCTGCTGAAAACTTCACAGCTTCTCTATTTGAAGATGCAGCTGGAGTGCAGCGACAGGACTCGGCGATCCCTGTGGGTCCCTTCCAGTTTGAGTTATCCTATGACATTCTCTGATTTTCATAAAATTTGGGCCTGGGCACGAAGATTCAGTAACTCCAGTGACATCTTCATGATGTTGGCTATACTGTGTAATAGACTGGGTTTGGGGCCACATTAGTAATATGTCCCTGTGAATTTTGGGGTGTAACAAATGAGGTTTTGCTGCATGTGTCTCTGAATATCTTTCTCCAGTTTCAATTAGGTTTTTATTTTTTGTTGTTGAACACAGGAGAAAATACAGATTGGAGAGTGGCAAAAGGGTAATGAGTCATTCAAATATACCTAATAAAAAGACTGTGGGAGCTCTCCATCTTTTCAATATCATTAGGTCCACAAAGAAGAGAAAACGTCACAAGCAATCCCCTTCTATTAAAACTAACACATTAATTGGAACATCCTTGTCACAACACAGCAATTGCTTTGGAGGAAGAGAAATCTTAAAGCTTGCTGAATATATTTTAAATGAAGTTTTTAAAATAATATACCAGCAAATTACTTTAGTGGGGGGGAAATGTACCACCACTAATCATCCTAATCAATCAGCTCTTGGAATTAAATCTGTCATTATTCTCTTTTCATCCTCGTTTCCAATAATCTGGTTTACAGCGTTTGATACTGACCACTCTAGCATTTTACAGATAACTTTATTCAACAGAGCAACCTTCTTTCTAAGTTTCTTCACACTTGCATGAATGCTAAAGGATTTAAACATCATGGATGGAGAACATTGAACAAAATGTGAATTATGCCTAGTAGCATACGAAGCTGTGTTGAAGGACTTTAGAAATCAAGGCACATTTTGAATTCGGACTATGGAGTAAAAAGGGTTAAGCTTGTAAAGTAAGCACAAGTTCTTCAACAGAGTGATAGACAAATAGCACTCACAGAAAAATCTGAAGGCACTAGTAACTATAAAATGTTGGAAATCAGAGCTGGATCCCAGAGAATAAGCTGTAGAACCTCAATGTCAGTCTGTTGCTAAACATTTATTGCTGTTGAAGTCTGGTAGAGCTTTTTATTTAGAAAATAAAATAATCAGTACTATTGGCAGAAAATATTAGAACCAAGAAAACTTTGTGAAATGATTTTGGAACTGTGGAGTTCTGTGTCTCTTGCTTATCTTAGATAATGTTACTTTGCTTTGGTATTTCTAACATTCATATGTGCGTTTATTTGACACAATTAAATATCTTGTAAATGATACTGCTAAATTGTAGCTGTGCTAATCCTCAGTTGAGTTGTTGTCTGTCTTCCACATGCAATCGCAGCCTTTCCTACTGCTGGCCATGTATGTTCTTAAGTCAACAGAAAGTTCAACATATTTGAAAGGGGAAGGTAGAGCCTTTGTAATTTAGAGAAAAGGCATTGAAAGTACAGAGGCCAAGAGAAGACCTGTCAATGTAAGAGCAAGGAGGAAATGTCTTTGTATTTCTCTGCTATATAGCCAGGAGTAATATCGCCCAAAAGCAGAAATTGCTGAATATTCCAGGGAAAGAACCCTGTGGAGAATTTCTCCTCCAAACCCAGAATAACTGAGGGTTTTGTTGAGGTGGAATTTTTTTTTTTTTTTTTCATGGTGGTTGCTGTTTGGGTTGGGTTGGTTTCTTAACTGCACCTCTGTAGCTTGTGTTTCTTCTCCAGATAATTTATAATGTCACCCAAACCTCTGAACTGAACAGAGGAGGAAAAGTGTTACAAAATAGTGAGCCATGTCTTTCCACCACACAAAAAAAAAAAATAACACCACCATCCCTTTATGATTGGTTCTTATGACTTTAGGTATTATTAGAAATGGCCAAGAGTGTTGTCAATAACTGCTAGTAGTGTCTGTTGGATGTAGGAGACAAAACTTAGCTGAATGGTAGCCAAAAGCTATTAATGGGAAAAAGTACACAGAAGTAATTTAATCCGTGTAATCTTATCTACAGATGGTTCTGCAATCTCTGCAAGGCCTCTGGCAAGCTACTAGAGTGATGGAAAAACAAATGAACAAACAATCTGCATGCTAATAGAATAAATGATGTGAAACATCTTTAGGAACTAGACCTAATTTTCTACTTGCAGTAAGCTGGAGATCTTGAAATACACATAACGTGGCCTAGGAAATAAGCAGCCAGTATTTTCTCATACTGAGCTAAACTACCACTTACTGCATGATGAGGTTGGTCTAAGGTAATGAAACAATAAAAATGAGGTGCCCCTGTTTCTTCTCCATTTATTTTAACATATAATCCCCAAGAAGAGAGTAAATACTGTTGTGCCATGGCTGCTTCATGGGCAAAGCTACTAGAAGATAAAGTAGAAGCAGGAAGGAAAGTTTGTGTGCAGCACAACAGATATGGCATTTTATGTAATATCTCCATGCATGTGAGCAGTGCTGTGGGTTTGGAGAATGAAATATTGAAAGAAACTGGGCGTGTGGTACTTTTGGTTTATTTCCTATAGTATTTTTCACAGTGTTGATATGAATATTGCACATCTTTTCATAATTACTGGTTCACTTGTGGAGGTCTTCAAGAGAACCGTAAGCATCTTTCTTCTGCAGTGCAGGAGGAGATCTCAGTTTATCCCTTCACATTTCTCAGGCAAGCTCTTTGCACTGTTCTGTCTTCATGCTGCTGCTTGCTACCAGTCAGTGGTATACACAGCAATCTATTCTAGTACTCCAAAGGAGCTGAAAATGGTATGAGGAGTCTTTTTTTTTTTTTTTACGTTTTTGTGCAGTGAGGTTTCTTGGAAGCTGTGAAGAACTAACGCTTCTGTACTGTAAAGTCCTGTCAGGGAAGATCACACTCTTTTTGTCTCCTGTCTCACTGGTTTTAGGAGTCTGCAAGTGCTGATAC
The DNA here is from genome assembly GCF_963932015.1 of Anas acuta. Taxonomy (NCBI): domain Eukaryota; kingdom Metazoa; phylum Chordata; class Aves; order Anseriformes; family Anatidae; genus Anas; species Anas acuta. Next base: position 34,517,699 of record NC_088984.1, on the reverse strand, counting down.
TGGGTCTTAGTTCAAAGTGATGGTGAGCAGGGAATTACAATGTCATGAAACCGTGTTACCCAGAGTTTGGTAGACTTGTTCTGTAACTATTAATTTTGAGCCTTATTAACCCTGTAATTATTAGGAGGATAGAGCAATTCCCACACACAGCTGTGAGATGTTTTATGATAACCAGAGCAGTTTGGTCCAGATCTTGGCAGAAGATGTTCCCTCAGAAATCAGAAGAGCATTTTACCTGGTTAGGGAGATTTCCAAATTGCCCTGCCTGTTTAGTCCACTTCCAGGACTAAATGAATTTGGTGAGCAGAAGCCCTTATTCTTGAAAGAGAATCTGTCCATTAACGAGCAGTTTTTCTCTCAAGGTTTATGTGAATGGAGGTGCAAATGACTCTTTAGTTCCATTGGAGACCACTGGATTTTTCTAACAGTGTAAGGCAGCAATTCAAATCAAGGATGTTTGGAAAGGGTTGGGCATTTTGCAACTTGTTTTTTTTTGCCTGTACCTTGGACTGAAACAACCAAACCTTGCCCGGGGTTTGAAATGCTTTGAATCACATGCCCCTCTCTGAAAAGAATCAGAAATAACAAAATAGCCTGTATCAAAATAGCCTGTATCTGAGAGGGAGTCCAACCAGACAAAATCAGGGAGTGCTAGAATAACAGGAAGAGGGTTTTTTTGTTAAGAAAACAGCCATTCTGATCCCTGCTTTAAGCCAGAGAGGAAGGATATACATCTATATATGCACGTTCAACTTCAGTGTTGCAAGATTGTAACATTGCTAGAGCTAATGTGATTTATATTGAAAATGTTTTCTTTCCTTGGGTGAATCAAAGTTGACCAGATGATTAGTGAAATACGTTTGTGCATAAGAATGGAGTTACCTGCAATGATGTAAGTGTAAGTAGGCTCTCCCGCCCATGCCACCCATACGGAGCTGCACTCGGACTTCAAGTCAAGTTTAAGAGTAACTGCCTTAGGTAGAAGCCTGAGGTTTTTCTTGATGCATTAAGTGTGGTCAAGTGATTGAAGTTCAAAACAGTATTTTTCCACTTTTTATTTTTATTTTTTGTTTACCCTTTTGGTTTGTCATTGAAATGGGAAGTGTCTGGAGCTCAGCAAGGGCGACATTTATTCTTGGGAGGATGGGAAAAGGTTAAAAGTAGAAACAGCTGATGAGGCAGGATGGATGGCTCTGTAGAGAAAGCAGGAGGAAGAGAAATGTGAACATCTGTTAAAGCTACACCAGTGACTTTTTTTGGCTAAGTTCAGCTTGCAGTTCCTTTTGAATTAATTCTTCTTCAGTAGATGTCAGTGCTATCAGTGAGAAACATTGCATGGGCCTGTGGAGTATCATTAATTTGGGGAAAAATCAAGACAAAAAGCAGGCAGTTCAAGGTTACTGAGTTGTGGTTTCGTTTTTGTCTTTGGTTGGTTGTTTTTTGTTGTTTTCAGCTGTCTTGGTGTTCAGTACAGAACACACTAAAAACAAAAATGAGATTTTGAAGATCTGATTTGTTATTGAAATTCACCATTCTCTTCCCACTGACATTGTGTTTTACTGGGAAAATCAATAAGGCAGAACTGTCCTAGTGTGTCCCCACTGGCTTACAGTTTCTTTCAACACCTATCATATAAATCACAATCCTGATGGCTTTTGTTCAGATCCCCACTGTCTGAGTGGCACTGGGTGATTCTGAATAAGCCTCTACCATCTTTTCCCTCAAGTTAACTTTCATTACACTCAAATTAATCTCGGTCCAATAAAGATGTCCTTTTATCCCTGCAGTAGAGTTGTCAAAGATGTTTAATAACAGAGCAACAACTGGGGGAGCATTATTTTGTAAAGAAATCTGACGATGTCTCTCATTTACTGTTAATTTCCTTGCCTTGTGCATCTCCTACTTCCCAGCTGGGATAGGCAGAGAACACTCCAAGAATTGTTTGGTTTTCAGCTCATCTGAACAGGCGATTAATAAAAGCAGCCTTACTTTCTCAGGAGTGCTGGCTTGCTACCTCAGTCAATGAACTGAGCATACTGCTGGCCATTCCTGAGAAAATGTTTTATCTTCCTCTACAAGTTCTTGTCCAAACCAACTGGAATAGATTTTGAGTGAATGAATTCATCTGATGATGCAATAAATGGTTTGCTGAAGTCCAAATAGGCATCTGAATGACCTTCACCCTGCATTCTGTAATTAAATCCAAAAGTAGTGATGTTCGGGAAGAGGATTTTTTTTGTCTATGTATAAGTTTTTGGCTTTGCAGTTAGTAACTGTGTGGACCGAGTGGAAAGCACTGAGTGAATTATAGACTTGACTTAATCTTTTACCTCCTGGGAAAAATTAATAATTTAATGCTGGATACTGGAATACTTGATAGGAAATATCTACAGAACCACTAGATAAGAAAAGATTCAGACCCTTAAAGGAACCAGGCTACAGGATGACTTCTGATACTGTGACATTGAAATGATCATGGGCTGTGAAGCGAAGCAGATGAATTCTGCCATTGCTTCTATGATATTATATCTTTTAGATAAATAAAAATAAGCAAGGTTAAGTGAGGGCAATATTTGCCAACATTTATTTTAAATTTGCCATCCAACGTTCCTTTTAGCAGAAGGATTATTGGAACTATTGTGGAGAAAATTATTTCTAACTTCTTTGTATGCAAGTAGAAAAACAAATATTAAATTAAGGATGCTATGTTCTACTTGATTCCTCTCTTTCCTTGTTCTGTTCACATCATGTATGGCTTTTAACCCTATGCAGATGCGTTTTGGCATACGTTGGAGAGACAGAGAGAGGATTATTCTATTACTTTATATACAAGCAGATCATTCTGATTTCCTTAGAAGGCCAGTGCTATTTTTCTTTCTTTCCCCACTAGGTAATTGGGCACAACTAAAATTGACTAAGGGATTGTAACAAATTTGAATGTATGCACCCCTGCCCTCTGTTGTCATGCAGAATTGAAATCATATTGTCTCTTTACTAATTACGATGTCTTCATTTATGTTTTGTATTTGGTCAATCCTTAGTCATTGCACATGGATATTTAGATTTTTATTAACAATGTCTTCAGTAATAAACACTACAAAGTTGCCATTCTGTATGTGTCAGACGGTGATTTTTGCAATAATCAATTCACTGCAGTTCTCATCAAATACGGATTTTCTGAAGAACTATTATATTATAGAGTGCATTGTGAATATATTTCATGTACATCAGTTGGTCTGTCTTTTAGTGTTTTAAGAACCTTCCAAACAGCATATTTGAATTTCAGCGTCTTGCTGAATTACCTGAGCAATTTCCAGCAATCAGTGTTAGAGGATTGCATGCCAGTGGTAAAAATAGAGAAAGATTACTCTGGGTTAAACAGGTAAAACAGTAATTGATTTTACAACAGGCTTCTTGTATTGTCATCAAGTTTTACAATAAACAACAGTGATCTCATATTGTGTAGAGTGTATAGCCTACAAAATGCTGTTCGTGCTATTACTCAAAATTCTATCCTTCTATGACTTAATTCTATTGCAAAACAGGTGATCAAGGTGATTAAGAAATCACTTTGTATATTTTTTGCCTTAGTTGCATTGTACACTTTAAGGATCAAATTCTAGAATAGTCTGTACTGTCAGATAATTACAGTTTTTTTGAATCATTCTGTTATCTATATATTTTACAGCTACTGTATATACAGAAACTATTTTATAGCTTGCAACTATCTCTTACGTTGCCTTTTTTATCCTTACAAGGTTGTGACTTTCAGTTAAAGCAGCTACTTATTAGATCTGTTCTTCAAGAAATAGCAAAATTAAAAATCAGCTGGTATGAAGAGAATAGGAAATAATTGTGTGTGTGTAGAAATCTAAGTCTACTTTAGAGTACACTGAACTGCAGCATGGTCTACTGGCCAAAGCAGAGATGTCAAGGAGCCAACTCAGATCTTGAGCTTTGAAAGTTGTTAATTGCCACATATTTGTCAGAGTGGGCGCCAGTTTCCCAACTGGGGCAAATCCTCCAGAGAAGTGGTGTTAGCTGAAGCAGTGAGTGGCCCTTCCTGCCTTTCCTGTGAGAGATGGAGGTGTTGGTGCAGCAAAAACCTGGCTGCTGGAATTTGCTACTGGTGAATTGGGGGCATTTTCTTCTTGTCATATTATACATCTCCATGTATATCACATGGCACCATGTAAGACTAAAAATTTAGTGGACTTCCATTGATTTGTTCTATTGCAGAAAGAAAATATCAAGTCTTTTATCAGTTTTGGCTTTTGTGGTTTACCATTTTTTTCCTGTTTTTTTACATTGCAGTTTGAGTTCATTTGATTGCAACATAAAATACACTGCACCAGATACAAAAATGACAAAAAACTGGATCACATTTTTGCTGTTCTTCTTCTTGGTTACTATGGTGAGTTTTATCTTTTTTTATATTTTCTTTAATGAATTCCAGTTTGTGTGTAATCCAAGTATATACAGAACACCAGAGAAATTGCTATTTTCTAAAAGCTAATAAGTTCAAATATAGTTTCCACAAAGAAGAATCTTTACTGCCTTATATCCTCCATTTATTTCCTATGCTAACAAACTAATTACCTCTGTTAAAGCCAGCATATCTCTTGCTAGCAGAGAAGTTTATGGTAATTGTTGATATGCCTATATTAGCCAGAAAACTACAAAATCAGATCATCAGTAGTAAGATTTAAGATCACTTTCCTTCAGTAAAATAATATTTGAAATATAATATTTAAAGTGAATGAAGTTAAAGAAACTTTTATCAGTTTTTATGTGAGTAGTAGATCCAAATTCATTAAAAATACATTTAAAAGTGACTTGCTAAAAATAAGTCTTATTCTTCCTAGTTTTTTGCTACTGCCATACCAGCTGAGGGGCATCAGAATATAACAGAGGACTACGCTCAACTGAGTGTTACACGGAATAAAATTATGACAGCACAGTATGAATGCTACCAGAAAATTATGCAAGATCCCATTCATAGGAAAGAAGGTAGAGTTTATTTTCTCATAAGATTTTCCAGAGGGAGGTGGTCAATAGATATAACTGAAGTAATCCAGGATCCTTTTATTACATTAATCATTGCTTATATTGATAACAATTTTTTCAGGTTCTGTTCATACCATATTTTAGAAACATCATTTTGGAACTCAGAGTAATACTGTGTATTATAGTTAATGTAATGCCCATTGAATTACATCCACTATATTGTAAATAACACAAGGCTTTTATTTCTGATGACATTAGAAAATGGTAATTTAAACAGATATCCAGAGTAAAAAATGGAAATTATTTCCAACTTCATAACTTCTGAAAGCATTGAATGGTTTAGGGGGAAAAAAGAGATAATTACATGGAGTATTTTTGTCTTCTGAAATGTTTCTTTGGAGAAAAGCAATGTCTGGAGGTCAGAAATGGATATGAGTATGACAGTGTAAGTTTATGTCCAGCCCAGGGAACCACGAGTTTAAAAGGATCTGGACAAATGGGAAAATCTCTAGATACAAAGAGGAACTATGTGATATTTGAAATACGCATCCTTTGAGATAGTTTAGGGAGCAGGGAGAAGATGTTATTACGTGTTGAATAGGAAACTGAAGGAAGATACAAAAATATTTTCAAATCTGTAGGTCAGTCATTCTGCATGCCTACATATAGATATTAAAAATCTGTGTTAGTTCAGTGAGGCATTGAAACAGGCTCCGGAACAATGACTCTGACATCCCAGTCCTGGAGCAGTTAGAGAAGTATCTGCAGGCTCAGCTCTACCTGAGGACAAGGAACTCTGGCTGCCTCCCATGTGGGCTTTCTGATGGCTTCTAGGATACCAGTGTGTTTTCAATGAGCTAGTAAACACATATTAGAGAGGCTTGGTGTACATCCAAAGTGTAAATACATTCATTAAAATGGTCTTTGCAAATTTAAGGCTCTTTGTTCATGTGCATTATTCAGTCTGAGTTGATGTATTTTGCTTTTCCCAAAGAATGTTACCCTACCATGCTCTAAATCTGATGAGGTTTGTAAACTGTAGATGCAGACTGTTTAAAGGTAAATGATGATGTATTCTAAAACATGTTCAAAGAAATATACGTGTAAGAAGCTGTTTCTATTACATGAAGTTATAATTAACTGTCGCTAAATGTTATATTTGCTTTTTTTCTTTACGAAGAAAACTCATTGCTGCAAGTGAGAAACTTAACATATGCAGTGCTATATCTTACTTTTGAAAGACTCATCTTTCAAAAGATACTTTACTTGTGAAAGGAGGTTTGTTAGTTTATTATCAGGTGTCTACTTGTTTGTAGGTCCTTACTGTAACAGGACATGGGATGGCTGGTTGTGCTGGAGTGATGTTGCTGCAGGTACTGTGTCAGTACAGCGTTGTCCTGACTACTTTCAGGATTTCAATCCATCAGGTAAGCATGCACGGGCTTCTGCATCAACATGTTGCTTAATAAAAAGCCTACTCTTTGCTCCACTCAATACACAAATGTACTAGAATTTAACTAACTCCAAATCCATTATTTTAACTTTCCCTTTATCAGATACAATATTGGCAAGTTATTGGTTTTGTTGTTATTGGTTTTGTTTTGTTTTGAAATGTGCCTTAGTAGGATTCTGTAGATGAGGAAATACAAATAGAATTTAGATGACAGTTCTTTTTTCATAGAGATGAGATTTTCCCTCTGAGAAATAAGCAGAAACATTATTTATTTTACCTCAGTTTAGCTGTTGAAGTCAATAAGAGTTTCTCCAAATGAATCTTTTCCCATTTCTGTAAGCTTAACTTTGCATTTGTGAGCATGTGGAAAATGTCATAGATGTCAACTCTTGTCTGCTTCTACTGCATTTAGTATTTCCCAAGGTCTTTTGATGCCTTTCTTCATCTGATTAGGTAGAAATCATCATATGGTCCCGGAAACTTTCCAGTCTGGTTCTTGAGCAGTTTCTCTATTAATATTTTCCTGCCTGTCCAATCCTAATTTACAGTGGTAGGATGTCAGACATCAGTTTATGTCTTGGATATTAAAGAAGTCATTCCTGTCACTTCATCTGGTAGTTCTGCAACAGTTTCATATATTTTGATACTTAACTGGATTGGAAGAGGAAAATCTATTTATTTTCTTAAGAAGAACAGATCATCAGTTGCCTTTGCCAAGCAAAAGCAATGGCCTCTAGTTTCTCAGAATTCATAGTAACAAGCAGTGTCTCTCTAGTCATATTAATAAAGCTGTCACTTGTTTGCCAATCTTTTTTTCATGAAATACTAGGCATCAGGAAGTAGAGCTTCAGTGCTGACTGTTGTGTTTTCGTCTTGTTTTTCTTTTTTTGTTTTTCTTTCCAACTGCTTTGGCTGTAGAAAAAGTGACGAAGATCTGTGATCCAAGTGGGAACTGGTTTAGACACCCAGAAAGCAACAGGACATGGACAAACTACACCCAGTGTAATATCTATACGCATGAAAAAGTAAAGGTAGGAAATGAACAAATGCGTGTCACCAATTAAGAAACTGGTCTGAACAATTTAACATCTAAAAAATTAGACATCAGAGTTAATGTAACATCAAAATGCAAAAAGATAAAACATGCTGAATAAGGAGGATGTATTGTTCAAAGCAGACTCAAAAAAAAAAAGTCTTTCACAGCTGATTTTAACTACTTGATTAATATGTTATCATTTTTGTTTGTGGGTATTTTAAATGTGAACTAGTACTAGTACTTGTCTATGCCATCCACATTCACCTACTGGTAAGCAAAATGTACACCTTAAAAGCACAGCCGTTACATTTTGCTCTGTAATTTTGAAGTAGGGTGCAAGCTCAGCAGAACTGCAGGACATTTGCACTTCTCTGGAAGACCCTGCTACCCTGCTAAGTGCATGGGTTTATCCAATTAACTCATAGTGACAGATTTTCAGCAGGTCCACAGTTTTATTTGAACTTACTACATCTTCCAGGCAGCATTAAGAACTGGGATTTTTTATTTTTATTTTTTAATTTTGTTTTGTTTTCCAATGTAATATGAAAAGCAGAGCTAATATTTTCTGTTTTACAAAAGTGTAGGCAAGCTTTAGTTGAGTGGATTGAGTGGCCAAAGGTTAGTAAGTGATAAGAAGTGTTAGCTAGGGTTTGTTTTCCCCTGTGGCCCTTTCCCCTGTGAATGTCTTGTGTCCTGGCTCACAAGAGCAATTTCTTTTTTTCAGTTTTTGAATTACTAAGCTGCCCACACAAATGGAAAAAACATGCTTTGTGAGTTGTTTGTGTTTTTTTTCCCTATGTATCAAAGGTAGACTGTGTGCACTCTAATTTGTGTGGGTATCTATATAGATGGCACTTCAATAGACTTTCGCTTGGATGTCCATCCATTGGCAGATTTAGGGAAAAAAATGTGGTAAAGCTCCAACTGCTGAGACAGTCTGTGATATGTGAGGGTATAGTAGATACAATTACATATTCCTATCCCCCACCCCCGGAAAAAGCCTCTGTCCACCAGTAGTATTCATAATGTTTATAAAACACATTCAGGCATGGGAAGAATCAGTAAAATGACACCGTAAATGCCCCAAAAATAGAAATATAACATGTAAGGATAGATTGTGAGTGAATTTAGGCCTCATGGGAAAAAAGCACATTAACAGTAGATAGACTAGATGGCAGTATTCTTGATACTAATAGGGATCCTAACTGCTTGCATCATTGCTGTCAGAATGTTTAAGGTTATTTACCAAGAAACCACGTTGAGAAAAGGTGATAATAAAGCACTTCTGCATTGCTTTTTCTCAAATCAATTGAGTATGTCCATGGCAGTTTAATTCTACTAGTAGAGATTTATCAACTCATTGTTTCTTGGTAATATTTGACTAGAAACTGAGAGAATGTTATTCAGAGAGGATTAGATCAATCCAGGTCTTCCTGTATGAATAATGTGAGGAGCTTCTTTGTGGCCTTCTTTCAAGGCAGGTTAGATAATGCACAATAAACATGGCTCTTGTCCATTGCTCAATTCTTATTGTCATGGTAGTCCCTAGCATACCACTACAGTCCCTCTGTAGTCCCTAGCGTACCACTGTTTCGGGCCAGTTCTAAATTGTGCAGAAATGTTCAAAATCTTAAACATGCTACTTTGGTCACTGAATGAGGTTGTCATGTGGGATATCATATGGACCTTCCATAGAAATGGAAGCACTTATTTTCTCAATTCCAGATTTCTTATGAAAATTTCACTTAAACTACTGCATTACTTTAACTCCCTTTTTATATATTTAAAAAAAATATAATAACTTAAAACATTCTAGCTGTTCTTCAATTCTTACTATTCTACAAATAGGTACCCTTATCTCATCTAATAACATTTCTTAAAGCTTTACTTTGTATCTCTTTATGTGATTTGAAAAGTCCATATGTATGTAACAGGCTGCAACCATTCAGAGCTTAAATTGGAGACACAGACTACGGAGTATATGAGCCCAAGGATTCTTCCTAATAGATTGTAGATATAATTATACTTGATTGTGATAGGAAAAGGTTAAACCCAAAGATCTTCATTTTCTTGTGTGCAAAATGGTTATATTGTATTTAATGCCAACTAAGTGATTTTGAGAAACAGATTCCATAACTGAAAATAGTTTTGTTACTAGAGAAAGAATTGATGTTAACATGCATATATGCCAAATATTTACTTTACCAGTTCTTTGTTTTTATTTTTGCTATGTACCTAGCTTTTCATAATACTGGAATTTGATGGTAGATTTATTGAATAATAGCATTTAGTCTTTACTATTTTTGAGTTGTAAATGTTTTTCATTCTTGAAATGAAAGGTAATGTTCCGATATCACAATCACAGCTTTCTTGGAAGGAAGTATTTTTTTCAAATGATGGGAGAAAAATTTATGAGCAATAAAGAAATAAATTAATATGTAAAGCACACTAACATGTTTTGCTTAAGAGATGCATAAATAGATGAGTTAAGCCTCAGACAGGAGAGCACCCAGCACAGTAACATAAATAACCAGATTTATATAAATACTCAGAAGAAGCATAGTTAGTACATAGTTTAAAAAAAACTAACATTTGAACTGCTAAGTCATAGCAACTTGATTCAATCTGTTACGTGCCCTACAGAAAGATTTTAGTAAGATGTTGATTTGTAGGATTCCAGATTTGATTCATCATTATCAGTAATGTTTTTATTATCTTCATCCTGTTATAATAATTTTGTAAGTAGAAGATATGTGCTTGTGCTTATTAATAATAGTTGTATACGCATCACAAGTATTTGATTTTGTTCTTGTATTGCAGACGGCTCTGAACTTGTATTATTTGGCCATTATAGGACATGGTCTCTCAATTGCATCACTTCTGATTTCTCTTGGCATATTCTTTTATTTTAAGTAAGTATAAGTAAAATTCTTTGTAAAATTTGTAAACTTTGTAAAATAAGTAAAATTAGTCATTGCATCATAGTTTCAATACTTTAGAACACTAGATATCCCAGAAAATTAGACAGAACAAGAAGGTGAAAAAAAACAGTATATTGGATTGGCATTGAACATGATATAATAAAAATTTAGGTTTCTTTTCTCAGATACCTAAAATCCCAAGTCTTCAAATTAAAAAGTGTAGCATATGTTGAAAATGAGAAATAGGAAAATGGCACTGGAAAACGTAACAATTATTAAACAAGTGTTTGCAGGGGAAGGAGGGCTGTTTGCTTGCTTGCTTGTTTGTTTTTAATAATAACGAAGATGTGGATATGTCAAGCATGGACCAAAGTAAACAGCAAATGGAAAGCAAAATACCGGCGATATATGATGGATAAAGTACTATTCCAAAGTAGGTAGCCACAAAATATGATAAATTGTAAAGAAAACAAAGCTAAGAGCAACATTAGGAATGGGAACAATATAAATAATTCCCCTTTGTATTATTCACCACGTTACAACTGTGATGGTATGCCTTATCCACTGACTACAAGTTAATACTCTATCTTCTGGCAAGAAAGTTTGAGCCGTGTATTACCATGTCATGACGAAGTGCAGCATACTGCAGGGATCTTTTAAAATTACGTCTGCTTAGTACTTCACATTTTGCGAACTCTTTCCTGTGAAACTTTTTTTTCTTAGAAGTTGATGAGGCTTAGTAGAAAGCTGAAACCAGGATCACTGAAACCCGTGTTGCCACACGAGCAGAGCTGAGGCAAAGTGCAGTGCTGTCAGAGATGAGTTGTTAGCTCTGCCAAATACTGCACTGCACAGTGCAGGCTTTCCTTGTTAACTCACAGTAGTTCAATCTGCATCGATTTTCATTGCAAAAGAAAGATCTGCACTACAGACTTGCGTGTTTCTTACCGCTACCATCTCACCCCACCCATAATTGTTCCTGATATGTAAACATGAGTAGCACGTATACCAGTAATGGTGGGGCTGGGTCAGATTTTGCTTTTCTCATGCTCTGGACTTTGATTTGATTTGATAGGGGTCGCAAATGTCTGCTAAATATCATTGTTGTTAGTCACACCTGGCTGGCTGTCACATTTCCAATTTAGATATGCATTATTTGCCTAAATTTGCAATAAATTCCTAACAGTGTTTCAACTTAGTAGCTTCTCTTTGAAATACAGTATTCAAGATTACTTCTCAGCTTTTTCTGACTTGTTCCCAACTATTTCCAAGTTCACTTTCCCTCCACAAAATCAAAACATGAAATGACCCCAAGTCTTTATAAGGTTGATTTTCCATTGAAAAAAAATAAAATAAAATAAGAATGTGCAATGCTATTACTGTAAACCTCACAAGAAAAAGTTCAAGATAAAAATAAAAACTAAAAAAATCTCCCATGGTAGAAAAAATGCTTTGACATAGACTTCTAAGGAGAAAATAAAAAGATATTGAATATGATTTTAAGAGCTCAGAGACAGTGAAGAACAATTTTTCTGTATTCTAATACGAAAACCAAGCCAATTTCATCTCCACTTGTGGCACTTACTGCAAAAGAAGGTAGTTTGCTTTGCTACCATTAGAATGATGCTATGTTTGTCATATCCTCCAGGGATTTTTTTCTCCCTCTGGTAGAAGGATCCTCTATCCTCAAAGAACCACATGGAATTAATCCAGATCCACAAACCACAATTCTAGACCGTGGTTATGTTCAGATATAAAAAGAAATTGAAAAATTTAAAGGAAGCTAAAGAAAGTTCTCTACAAGCTGTTCTCTTGGGATATGCAGTTCTTCTAAAGTATTTTTAGTACCAGAAGGATATTTAAGGATCTAGATTAATACCAGGATGTATTATGTATCAGCTGAACGTTGTGCAATTATTCGTAGCTTTAACAGGTGGACTTCTTTTTCTCCTTTATTTCTCTTTTGCTATTGTGTGTGGGTGCTTATGAACTTGCCATGTTTCCACATAATTTATCCTGTTAGCAGATCAATAATTTCCAGATGACATTTGCTGACTTGCTGACCATCAGAATATCTCTAGGGTTGATCAGAAAGATTGGATATTTCTCCATAGGAAAACTGACTTTTTTTTTTCTTTTTTTTTTTTTTTTTCCAAGTATCCTCAGTTTTTTAAGTATAAACTATTTAGATTTTGACTTTATTTTTTTCAGATTTTAGTGCATTTTATTTTTCAGTTGAAATTCTTTTTCTTCAGAAAACTACCTCATTAGAAATACTTTGCCAGTCTGTGACTTGTGTTCTCCAAGTGGGTTGGAGTTCTTGTTTTAAAAACAAGCTATAAGCTTGGAACTCTGATCTTCCTATCTGATAATTCATCAGATAAAAGTAACTTTTTGCAGTGGCTCTGCATTCCTATTCTGTTATGTACTGTAAATCACACATGTCTTATAGGAAGTTTTTCTTAAAATAATTCTAAGGTTGTTTTCATAAAGAAAAGTAGGCAACAAAACAGAATAGAACAGTGCATTCAGAGAAAGGGAAGCTATAATTTCAAAGATACACACACAAACAGAAAACAACAAAAAATGAAATAAAGGAGAAACTGTTAATCAAGCATCATGTCAACTCACAGGACAGCATTCACAGGGGTTAGCAACAGTAAACATAGACTGGGCAAACAGCCGAATGATAGATTGGTAGATACGGGGTTCCTAAGTAACTTGAAGTTAATTTCAGCTGAAAGGCTAATTCTTCTCATGTGAATATGTGGATCTCACTGGTTGAATCTTGCTGCATTTTAGTATCTTTACATCTATTTTAGTATCTTTAGTATCTATTTAGTATCTACTCCAAACACATCTGGGTGTTTTTGAAAACCTTTTTTTCTTTTCTGGAAGTACTGGAGAAATGATTTTTTCCATAGTGCCCAAGACATACAGGAGTCAAATGAAAAGAGGAAATATATAATTTAGCAGGAGGTCTATTTTTATTTTTCTGCACAGGGTTTAATCCAGTGTTAAGTCTTTTGAATGGTCTTAGATCATAATTATGAGAATGGAATGATTAAAGAGCATTATGTCACTAAGAAAAGCAGAAGGTCTATAGGAAGGGTAACAGAAAAGGGAGGGTGGGGAGACTTAGGAAGAAATTCTTTTATTACCAAAAGCAGTCTTCGTTTTTAAATGTCAGCAGTCTTGCTTTCTTGTTTCTTGTCCGGTGATCCTTTCAATCCTTTTATGCATGGGTGGAGGTGGGTGTGGATGGGTGTGTTTGAATATTCAACAGGAACAGCTGCTGGATGACCCTGAGAGATGGCCCCATTAGCTGTACGTGCTTTTCCTTGCCTCTGTGTTGAATCTTAACAATAAGCAGACAGACTTCCAGGGTTCTTCAGGACTTGTTTACACAGAGCTGTTAGCTGGAATCTTGTGTTGCTTACTTTCTTTCTATATGAGCCATATAGGAAAAAGATATGGATGCATACTCAAAGAATAGAAACACTATGCATATGTTAATAATCGATGCTTTGTGTTTTGGGCATTAAAAGGATAAAAAAAAAAAAAGCCTTGTGAGATACCCTTTATCACTTAACTTATATCCATAGCTGTGTTCTGTATTTTGGACACTTTTTCGTGTTTTCCTCAGTCAAGTAAAGCTTGGCAACCAGGAGTTTATGTAGGGTTGACCTGTGTTCTGTGTGGCACCACTGGTTCCTGGAGTGGTTTCCTTCCCCTGAATTCAGTGTATTTAGCCTCAGGGCTCCATGGTGTGGTTTGCAGAACCTCTTCTGCCTGATTCCTGGTATTACGCTGTGCATATCTGAACCTATTTGCTTACTCCATGTATCTCTGGGATGCTTCATGCACGCTTCTTGTGATAGTTGCAAAGAATGCAACCAAGGAGTGTAATCTCTATAGACTGTCTTTTTTTGACCATCTCTTTTGTTAGTGGGGTCATTTGTTTTCATGTTTCATCTGTTGTGTTCTCAACAGATTTCAACATGCTCCTCTAGCTTTTGTGACTATTCCATTTCTGTATTTCTCTCTCAAAATATAAAGTTCTTCTCCTTCCTGTCCTGCTGGCCCCCCAAATTTAAGATAAATCACTAATGTCTATACTTTTGTCTTTGTTTCAGGCATGTTGTTTGAAAAAGATAGAAAACTTAGAACTTGATTTCCACTCCCCCCCGCCCCGTGTGACAATTCAGACTTGTCCCTTGCTGACCCTGTCCATGTATTTCTGATATTTCTACAAGTGAAAAGCAGTTGCATTTGAAAGTGATAGACTTTACCCCCCAGCTGAGCTGTTCCATTTTGCAAATTAGTTGTACATCATATTGCTGCTTAAAACATGGAGGGAGGAAGATACAGTTATACAGCACAGGCTTGGGTAACTGGGTTCTTTCTTGGAAATAACCAATAGATGTCTCCACTGTTCCCCAGCCTTTAATCATCTCTCTCTGCCAGTTGGGTAGGTTTCTCCAAGGAACGCGAATGCTGCAAGATGGGCTTTGTACCCATCTGCTGCCTCTGGCATGCTGTATGGTTATAAGTCAGTTTACTCTTATGTGCTGTGCACCCCCTATTCTAAACCTAAAATGGTAATTTTTGCCCATTTTTTTTTAAAAAACGATCTGCTTCTATAGCAAAATGGATGTTATTTGGAATTTATTTGGATGTTATTTCAGGAATTGTGTGCTTTAATATCCTAATGATCTGAATTGTTTTTATTTCTATGTAGGCTTTCTATCTTTTGTGTCTGTAAAATTGCTGTTTTTGTGTTTGTTTTTTTTGTTTTGTTGTTTTTTTTTTGTTTTTTGTTTTTTGTTTTTAAACTTACATGAACAGCACTCTGTCTCTTGCGGTAGCAGTAAGCTAGACCTGATAGAATGGCACATAAGCAGAAATTTGCTATGACTATGGTCATTGTTAGCTATAGTTTAATATTATTGAATGTTTGGGTTTGTTTGTTTTTTAAAAAAAAAAAAAAAAAAAAACATTTGAAAGTATATTTTTACATTTAATTTTATTGCAATGTTCAAATTAAATGTTGAAAATGAACACAAATGCATTTATATATGGCATTTTTAACTGTTAATATTCTGTTTATAACTTGGTTATATACAAGTTCAGATAAGTTATTCACTATTTACTTACTGGGTATTTCTGTAGCTATAGGATTAGGGGAGATAAGTGACTGAGAATGTGAGTAGAATAGAACTGTCCTCCAAAAACCTTGACAGCTCTGGATAAATGAAAACATAGGGTAGAACAGCTTCCTCAGGCTCAGGTATGATGGTTAATTGGGAAATAATCAGGTACTAACAAAAACAAATGTATAAATCATACAAAATGTGTTATACATTACTCATATCAAAATCCTTTTTAGATAACCACTACAAAGCAGGTCTTTAGTTCTGAATGTATTGGAACTGAATGTACTGACTTCCCTGCTGTGGTCAAATAAGTGGAGATTAAGGGGAGGTGTTACCTTTCACATTATTCTATTAAATTCGGACTGGAGTTGAAGAAAGGGTTGATGTAAGACTGCATAATAAATAAAGAGCCCTAGTATTTCAAAATTTCAGAGTTGTCCCCAATTACGCATAGCTGTCCCCTCGTGTATTCATTTGTTCTTGTTTCTCTTTTCTAGGAGCTTGAGTTGCCAAAGGATTACCCTGCATAAAAATCTATTTTTCTCTTTTGTTTGCAACTCTGTTGTAACAATAATTTCACTGACTGCAATTGCCAACAATCAGGAGTTAGTTGCAACTAATCCAGTAAGTGAAAGTATATTTGGCAGCCTTGTTGATTTGTATGTGAAAAACTTCAGCAATGCAGAAGGGATAAATGAGGCATGAATAGTTGATGAAATGATGTACATAGCAAGGTTAAAATGTTCAGTAACGGTGTAATCATGTTACGTATTACAACAGATGGCTAACAGTGATTTGGGCATTTCACATTTGAGGTTTCGAAATAATAAAACAGCTTCAGAGACAGAGCATACTGAACTGCTCTTCTGAATTTGTACAGATCATGTCTGCGCTGAAACAACGACAAGGAAGCAGCCTATTCTAGATGATGTCAGAGAGGTTATGACAGTTGAATTCACCAAGAAAGGGCAGTTTAAAAAAAAAAAAAAAAAAAAGGCTCTAGAATGTATTTTGGCACTGTCAGCTTTTATGTGGCTTTTGCTTTGCCATCTTGAGTTGTAATGAGAATTAATTTTTCTGTGAAGGGAGATCAAACTGACACTAAAAAAGACTAAAAAAATCCAACCCTTAGGGTCTGATTTGTCTCTCTCTCATTTCCTGATAATACTGGGTTAAGCGTGAATCAGTAGCCTGTCCCAAAAGGCTAGGAGTTATAGCAACGGAAGAGCCTGAAAATCAAATACATAAACAAACAAATCCCTAACTATGGCTTTATTTTTATTTGGACCTGGAAGATAAATTTAAATTCTGTGAAAGTTAGGGCAAAAATCCAGAAGCTGTTGGAATCAAGTAAAAATATCAATTCTCTTTAACCTTTCAAAAGCTCATAAAAATTCTGGATAATATGCCTGAGATAGCTGCTAATAATCATCAGTAAGTGAATTAGGTAGTAGAATGTGGTAAAGCAATATTGTATTTGGTTTAAGCTAAGTGCCATAACGAGATCAATCACTCAAACGGAGCAATGTCAGAAGAAAAAAAAGGTGTGCTGTGTCTAAAAGAGCAAGTTATAACTTCTTTTTAACAACCTCACATTTTATTCTTCACAATAAGCTACAACCATTTCAATTGAAGACTATATGAGGATATTTTGAATACAGATATATGCCAACAAGAAAGCTTGTTATTAGAACCTACTGTATGAGTTGTCCCCTGGCCCTAAGTTCAGTTATGACTAGGTTGAAATTGGGATCTCTTTAAGTGTTTTCAACATGTAAATCATTTGCTATGGCATGACTGGTATAACCAAAGGGGAATTAGCTTCATCAAAGTACATTTTCTGATGTAGTTACCATTCAATAATTTAAAGACCCCCTTTTGATTGGAATAGTCAATTGTGCCAATATTTACATTAAAGGGAAATATCATTACTGCTCTCTGCCATTATGCTGGAGAAACTCAAAGTTCTCATGTTGGCTTTAATAAGAATACAGACACAGTTACCAACTTGGTCACCATGAAGTATGGAAATTTAATTCCATAAAAATAATAAAAAAAAAAAAAGTAAGCATAGTGAAAAAAAGAACTAAATATGAATATTTGACTCAAGCAGTATTTTTTCCATTTTGCAAATAAATCTCTCTGAGATTCCTGCAATTTATGAATTATGTTGTACTCTGCTTTTTCTGCAGATTAGCTGCAAAGTGTCACAGTTCATCTACCTGTACCTAATGGGGTGCAACTACTTCTGGATGCTGTGTGAAGGCGTTTACCTGCATACTCTTATTGTGGTGGCTGTTTTTGCTGAGAAACAGCACTTGATGTGGTATTACCTTCTTGGCTGGGGTATGCAATTTCACATTCTGTATTGTCAGGCCAATGTTATCTTTTACTCCTTTCATGAGAATTTGAACAGCTGTCCTGTTGCTTCTCTGCACTGGCAGCTTTGAATAATGATGACACACCCCTCTTCTTTGTCTGTGGTGTTTTAACAGGCTTAGAAATATTAACGTAGGAAGTTGTATGTACCTCTATCTTTGCTGAAAGAGAGATTATGCATTACTGGAGTCAGGAAGCGACTCCTCCTTTGTGTAGAGAAAATAGTCTCCTATTATAAAAAAGACATTAAGAAGTAATTATTCATTGTTCCTCATCTTGAAGATGTTTATTCAGGAACGAATGTTTGTTTTCAGAGAAGTCTGGCCACGTCTAGGGTGGAGGGTCAAAACTGAGTTAGAGATCACCAAGGATTTATTTTTCCAGCAGTTCCATTTGACCTGTATTGTTCACTAAGCAAATACAGAATAGCAGTAGCTAAAGATCTCAAGTAATGTCAGTATTAAAACTAACAAGCCAGATGTGGTGATTTCAGGTAATGCACAACAGCATATTCACAAATTGCAAGTGAGAATTGCACTTCATTGTATTGGCACATTTATCTGTAACATGACATGGTACCACTATTGTCAGCTGTCCCACAACAGACAAAGCTGGTTATATATAAAAATATACTGATATTTTTAGTATTACTTAGTATTTAGCATTACTGTGGACTGCAGTCTGAAAAAAATGTGTTAATAAAGATTGCTTGTTACATTCTGAATAGTTATAATTTGATTTGCCTTTTCTATCTGTACAATGGTATGGATTTCCCGATAAAACAGTGGGAATAAGGTTTTATACACTCTTCTGAAAGAAATCTGGGAAAGCAGAGACTGAATTGATGTTACTTTATTTACTCTGCGATTGTATATAATTTGGATGAGATGAAAATATAGAAGATTGCTGCAAGAGATGCATGTTTGCTTAGCTAGTTACTTAGTATGTAGGTTTATATATGAAGAAAATACTGTTTTCTCTTCACAGGTTTTCCACTGATCCCTGCCTGCATACATGCTGTTGCTAGAACTTTGTATTATAATGACAAGTAAGTAGTATATAAAACAGCTTTGCAAAGCAGTTATAGTTTCTTTAAGGAAAAGAAAAAGGAATAGAACAAGTAACAAAATGCCAAATGTTTTTACTTTCCCTGTTTGTTTTCTCTAGCTGTTGGATCAGCTCTGATACTCATCTGCTGTACATCATCCATGGCCCTATTTGTGCTGCTCTATTGGTAGGCATTTTTCAGATAATTTGTTTTTCTTGCTTTATTTTTTTTTTTTAAATTGTTCTTGGTGGTCTTATAAATTGGTAATAGCCTAAAGTTAACAATGACTCATTCTCAGGACTCTCAGCGCAGCAGGTATCTTGGACACAAAAGATACAGAAATCTTGACCTTATTAAGGAGCTATTACACAGATCTTTGACACTGAAGACAGAAAATTCTAAATAAGTAACTGAAGACTCCACTTGTATATAAGTAAACATTGTACTTCAGTCACTATAGGACTGAATGTAACCTATGAAATTCAGTCAATAGTTTATTTCTACATAGGTGCATTATAAGAGAAAACACTAATATGAACATACTTATCTTAACAGAAACTTCAAGCAGATCTGGTATTATATTCATGTCTACTGGCTCTCTTTATGCTTTTCAGTTTATTTAAGAAAACTAAGAAAAGTAAGAAAGAAAAGATTAAGGAAACAATTTTGGAAACAATTTGGTTTCCAGTCTGTGTGAACTTCCTTTTCTGTTAAACTGTTAATAAATACTTGCAGAGGGCATTCTGCACATACAGAATTCTTTCTGAAGACCATTTTATAAATCCTGCGGTTCTTTTGACTTGCAGTTTCATTTACAATGAAATTAGCTGGTGAACATATATTTTAAAGATGGTGATACTATGACACACATGAGGTCCTCTGCATGAGAAGCCAGAAGCAGGCTGAGATCCTTGGTGTGTTACTAACTACTGATAATCCCTTGTCCTGTTAGTCAGGTCAGCCATATATGTTATTATAAAGACAGGTTAACTAGTATAAACTTGAAACCAATTATAAATCCTTTCTCTTTTTCTTCTCTCTAATTTGCACAAAAGATGAAATCTTGTTTGCACAGAAAGTGAAAGGACTTCTTGCTCACTTCAGTAGCACCATGTTTTACCCAGCAAATATATGCTGTTCTCCTCTGCCTTGTGGGACAATACTTCCTTTGTCCAAGTGTCTCCACAGATATATCACTTCAGTAAAGCTCTTTAAAGCTGAGATATAATTTATATTAGTCAGAGCTTGCTTAAACAGTAACAGGAGAAAAACGTATTATGAGAACTATAGCATTGTTCATGAAGTGGCCTCATTTTAGGATGTAAGATCATTTTTTTCTTCCCAGCAGTAGCCTCCACAAAATCACACTAAAAATAGTGGCAAGACTCCCACTGATTTCAAATCCATGGAATGACTTCCAAACTGTCAAGTCTTCTTTCCGCTCAAGGCAACACTAAGAATGTCTTCTGATTTTATTGGAGGCATAATAATCTTCTATACTTGCTTGGTTTTGATAGAATTTGTGTCCATTCTCTTTGCAATTTACAAATATGTATGCCTTTGATATTCCTATATTTCTCGTGAGCTTACTGAAAGTGTTTCTCTTACATTTTTCTCACCTCAGTACAATCAGTAAATTTATGTGAAAACCATGAAGGAGTAATGAAGGTTAGACTCAAGTATACGTCTTGACTGTGATGTGTGTGAAATGAAAATACCTTAAAGGAATTCCTTTCCTTTTTGATCACAAAAATTAATATGTCAATTCAGAAAAGACAAGCCAGGGATAAAGACAGAAGATGAAATGCATGTGTTCAGACTTGGTGAACAGAACCCTCATTTGCTTAAGCAGCTTGCTTGCCAGATACGATTTTCACACTTTACGAAGCATGACCTGCTTTAGTAGAAATTTAAGTAACACTATTAAACTGCAAATTAGATAACAAGGGAAAAGACACTGTTTCTATTTGCAGAAGCAAGATCTCAAAGAGCACGAAGAAGATTGTCAAGGGGATGCCAGGAGGAATTGGCAGAAACCATTGGGTATTAGGCCTGTAACTTTTGTACACTGAAAATCCTACATTGGACGATGTTAGCAACAACTCTGCTGGTCCTTGCTTTTGCATAACTGTGGCCAGATCCCTGCCAAAGAAACTGCAAACAGGAGCAGACCCAAGTTGCATTTTGATTGGCGTTGTCTTCAGTTAACGCTTTTAATTGCTAATGTCTGCTTAAGCAACCACAACTAAAGAAATAGTGTAAGAATGAAACAGTAGAGGGTGATGTTGGTTATTACACTAGCCAAATGTTGATCCAAGTGGAGGCAGTTTTCAGTGTAGGCTTCTGATATGCCAGTGCACTAGTGTTCTAGTTTGCATTGGTTTTACTGAAAGAGTAGATTGAGTGTGGCAGAACATATTGACTTATAAGCTCAGCTAAATTCACACCTCTGAAGGCAGAACCTAAATTCAGCTAAGTTCCTAGCGAAGGTTCCAACATTTCATCTAGGATTGCCTTCTCTGCCTTTGTTTCCATTTTTGTTCCTTTGCCTGGTTCAATTTCCCAGTCACTATGAAGCTGCCAGTATTATTCTGTGTGTTTGTCTGCAGCTGGCACACCAGTACATCTTTGGGACTTTACAAACAACCATCACAGTCAATTTGATGATAATATATACACAAGTAGTTGCACAGTCCTATGTTTGCTTAAATGTAAAAATCTACTCGCTACCTTGCTAAAATCAAGACCCATTTTCATCGCTTCAGTAAGAATTTGGTTCATCCTGATCTCACTGTTTTTGTGACAGAAGAGGTACTCATCAAAAATTAGTGCTACATACTTACTCTAATTCTTACGCTTCTTTTCTCAAGTCTGTCCTCTGCTTTGCCTCATTCAACTTTTCTGCTTGTCCGAATATCTACTTGCAGACACTGGCTATGTTTATTTTTGTGCTTTTTGGCTTTGGTGAGTAAGTGGAACAATGAAAAAAATTCTGTGCATTTCATCATTTTGTAAATTTACCAGGTGGTGTTTTACTCATAGCTGCTGCAACGTTCATCTTCACTCAACATTCAAGGACAGGATTATAGGAATTGGCCATGCTACCAACATACAAGGGTGAAAATTGAGAGAGAGAGTTGCTGAGTTAATGATTTAAGTGAGAAGGATTAAATTTAGAAATGGAGGAAGGACTTATTGTCTGTGTGTGCTATAGGAAGTTGGATGAGGATCATGGGCTGCATAAAATCTAAATAAATCCCTTGACAGAGAACCAGGAGACCTTGATTGGTTATACAAAGCCAAAAGGTAGTTGGAAGCTTCCAGAAGAAATTCGTGCAGTAGTTTCCTATGTAAAACAATTTCCTGTTAAAATGATTTAAATAGCAAGTAAGTAGAATATAAATAACATAACATATCTGTCAAGGGCCATGTTGCCGTAACAATACACAGCTGTTTATTGTGAAAACGTTAATTGACATGCCAAGAACTCTGCCAGGGTTATGGAGGACATGGTGACACACATGGTCTGAAATGGCTTCCCTGTTCGCACTTGTCCTATGGAGAGACAGAGGCCTCTTCCTAGACAATGAACTCCTAGTTATTTTAGAACGGACTCATCTGTCTTTTTGCTGGCTTCTTTCCTACTCTGCCTCTCCTTTTCTCTCTAGATAATTGACAGTGAAAGACAGTTATCTGGAAGAAGAGATAAAAGGCCCAGACTCTAGCTCTCTGCCTTCCATAGTGGGTTCCCTGTACAGCATTGCCTGGCCTCTTGTGCCCCTGGGCAAGGTGCTTGGGCTGGCTGTACTTTTAAGGGCTCTTCTAGCTCTAGCTTCTCTAAGGGGTTGCCATTATTTCATGATAGAGGAAAACAGGGTAATCATCCCTACCGTTGCTGTTGCTCTGGTGCTCTGGTTATTCACATCATTAGGCTGTAGTGTGTGTGGGGGGGGTTATTTTACACGGAAATTATAAGAGAGTGTTGTACTTTTGCATTTTGGTTTAGGTTTCTGTTTTGAACTGTAAAAATAAATGAGAGTTTTAGGACAGAAAGAACTGTAAGTTAATGATTTTTTTAAATAAAATCACAGCAATGATGAAGCTTTTTTAGTCTTTTCATAATCAAGGTTGTAAAACAAATCTAACTGGTTACTGCGATCTAAATAGGCAAGGAATGATAGATTTTAAACCACTGAGGGTCAGATTTTTGCAGGACCTTGAAAAAGGTAGAAACCTGTGCTATAGTTGCATATAGTTGCATTATTACTATAAAGTCATTGAATTTTTATGGGCTAGTTTCAATCAGACTATGACCATTACAGATGCTGTGGTGATATCCGCGTGCAGCGTTTACCTTCTCCCAGAAACTCTTTTAAAAAATAAATACATTTAAATAAATAAATAAAATTAATTAATTAATTAATTAAATCTCCTACAGGGGCATTAAAATAGCTGAAAGCAATATAAAAAATATCGTACATACTAGATATCACACCTCTAGGGACATTGGCTTGGACCTCTGGTCTTCCATAGGGTGCTGCTTGTGCAGAAATCATGGGCAGCAGTTGATTTCTATGCGTTCTTTTTATAAAACAGCTACTGTCATTCTGTTTTTTAAATTTAAATCTGTTACAAGCATCTTTGAACTTTTTACTGTTATTGTAACAGCAAAGAGAAAGGTATAGGGTCTGTTAACAGTGGAAGACCAACAGCTATTTGGATGGATGTTTGCTTAATACGTTAGAGGAATGGAATTTGTCATTATATGTCAGAGCCCAATCTCATCCTCTTAAGATGTTTTCAGCAAATTTTAAGTTGTTCTTACTATATAATCAGAATGCTCTCTATACATTGTATGTTCTTTTTGAGTTGTCTGGTTTTCAGTATCACAAAATAGTGGGGGGATTATTTGTAGAGTCTCTTCAGTGTCATTTTCTTTTCCAACAGGTGAATCTCTTCTTCCTGTTGAATATTGTCCGTGTTCTCATAACAAAGCTGAAAGACACCCACAAGGCAGAATCCAACCTGTACATGAAAGCAGTGAGAGCTACCCTGATTCTAGTCCCCCTGCTTGGCATTGAATTTGTGCTGTTTCCATGGCGACCAGAAGGCCGGATCGCTGAGGAAGTCTATGACTACGTGATGCACATCCTTATGCATTACCAGGTAGGAAATATTAAATAGTTTTTGCCCACTTGAGCTAGGAAGGTGTTGGCATGTGAAGCAAATAAAAGAGCAATGATCCTGTTATTTTACTTTTTAAAGACCTTTATGCAATATTTCTATAAATTACTTCAACTTTCTCAATACACTGAATTTTCTTTTCTTTAAAAGAAAGAAATGTACCATGATAGTCAGGAGGCCCACTACTTTTTAATAAGGTAGTTTTAGAAATGATTCACAGATTTTAGATTCGTACTACACTTTCTTTGCTATCTATATTGGAACCTTATCAGGAACATCTAATTATCTGAAACTGGAAAAAAAAAAAAAAAGTATGTGCATGTGAAATAAAGCAGAATCTTTTTATTTTACAGGGTCTACTGGTGGCTACAATTTTCTGCTTTTTTAATGGAGAGGTAGAGTAACCATTTTTTCATTTTTATATATGTATACTTTTGTATTCTTATATATTTTGGTTTTGTTTCAGTAATTAAGGATATAGCATAGCTGAAAAATATAGTTCCAAAATCAGAATTTAATATGTCGTTGTGCTTGGATCAAAATTTTTTGTTGAATAAGAAGTGCAATTTTGAAGAACCATCATCAGTCAATTCCAAAACCAGGCTTCTTTATTCTTATGTCAGAGAACTGAATCACATTTCATTAGTTTATGGAACTGATACTTCTTGTAGCTAACAAGCTTTGCTGTTAACTTGAACAGATCAAGGTCCTAGCACCCAAGCCTTATACTCTCAAGTGCACAGGGCCTTACTGACAGAGATAAAAGTGGTAGAAAGGCTAAATGGATAAAATTGCTCATTAATGTAGCTCTTGCTCACAAAAGGAAACAAAAATAAATGAACAAAAACATCCCACCAAAAAAAAAAAAAAAAACTTTCCAACACTTCTGGCAGAGGAATGATTACAATCCTCTACTTATCCCTACACATCTGTTTGTTCATTTGTTCTACATTTAGTGAAGTTGCAGTCTATGGCTGTGAGCAGATGTGTGGGAGTAACCAGATGTTTTCATAGGATTGAACCCTTAGTTTCTTTTCTCAGATGTTGTGTGCTTATATAATGGACAGTAATATTTACTTACGGGTTAAGTATTTGGCTCATAAAAGATTTGATTCAAGTAGGTCATGCTTCCCATTCTTCCTCTTCAAATTGAAGCTGACTGAATTGCAATGAAATTTCCATGTGGTTTTGTGATTTTATTTTTTTTCCAATAAATGTATGAGTGTCCTTATATATTATATTTTATTTTATTTGTTTTGCAAAGGAAGCAGAAAAGATGAAGAAAGAGAGATTTTTATTTTCAAAGTTTATAGGACCTGGGCCAGTGTGTTTGATCTGGTTTTATGGTAAAGTTGATCCAGGTTCAAGTCCCAGCTTATATATTTGAATCAAAGCAGAACAAATCACTAGATATTCTGGATGTGATTTTACCAATTTCCCACATTCAGCACAAATATTTTACACACTCTTTCCCTTCTAAATTCTATACTTCCAAATTCCTTCTAAAAAAAATTTGGAAAGAATCAGTCAGAAGTTATTCTGCTCCAATGCAAAATAGGGAAAAAATACTCCATCTCTAGAGTTTCTATGAAACAATATTGTCCACTGCTCAGCTCTGCATTTTAATCCCCTTGGATCTTCTCAGGCTATTTTACTCCTCAAACAAGTTGAAACCCAAATTTTAAGGTATAGTATATTTAGTAAAAAAGATTTGCTTCATATGTTAATTTTCCACTGCTACAAACTCGTAAGGTATTTTTTACATTGTTCTCTTCTGCAAAAGCAAACTCTAGTCATTCCACTAATTCAGTATCCTACATTCACCATTGGCTGATCAGTGTAAAAGATGAGCTCCTCCACAGCTTGAACAATGTGGGCAGGATAATGTTAAATGGTGGATTCAGACACTTGAACCAAATGTTTATACTCTAGGCCTTGTCTTTGTCAGTTAAACATGTATGTGTCCACTTGCTTTATATAGGGGAAATTTATGCTGGTTAAACCAGTTTTACTTCTGGTTGCAGTGTTTCAGTGACCAAAACTGACCTGTTTGGGGGTATTTTCTTTTTTTTTTCTCCATTACCCTGGTTCTAGAGGGGATCTATTACTTCATAACCAACAATTAGTAAGGAAATCCATGGGGAGAATGGCACTGTACTTAGGAAAAACTGTCTGCGCAAAAACAAGGTTTCCTTGGTCTATTAAATAATACTGCTTCTGGCATGTGAGCCTGAAGGCATATGTATATTTTGTTGCCATTATAATCTGTTGCTGTCATAGCAATGCGTTAACTTAGCCTGATACCGTAGCTTTGCTGTTGTGTACAAGGTGCTGCTCTATCAGCATCTGTCATAGCAACACCTCATATATACCGTACAAAATGAGAGGCATCAGTGTTAACACTTACATGCTGTTCTGCAGCAAGGCTGTGGTGTGAAGGTGAATGCTGATATTGGAATCGACACCTTGAGTGACAATGGGAAAACGGTGTTCCAGTGGGGTTATTAGCAGTTAAAAATGCCAAAAGCAATCATTTCTTTTTAAACTAAATTGTAGCTTTTCCCAGCTGCTACTATACCTTTTAATGTTTTCTATAGAAAATATCAGGAGCCAAACTCTGTTCAAGTGATGGCTTGCAGGCTATCTTGGGCACTGGCCAAAAGGCCAACCAGTAGAGCCAGCATCTTTCTGCAATAAAAGAAAGACCAGGGTCTTTTCTGTACTGGTCTTACTGAGGTAATTTACCATGCAAAAAAGAACAAATGGAAACTTACTGATATGTGCTGATTGATTGATGTGAGTGAAGGTTATGACTTTGAATGAGACGAGTGATTTGGGGTGCATTGCTGGATAAATGTGGGCATCTAGAAAGTCAGTACTTTGCTAGTTGATGCAGAAGGGATTCCCAGAGTCACTGGTTATTGGGCAAATAGTTTGTGTGAAGAGGAAATAAAATAGTCAGGATCTCTGAGCAATTTTTGAAGAGATGGTTCTTTAAAAACAACAACAACAACAACAAACACCTTTTGAAAAAACAATAGTTATTGGCATTCTTAGCATTCTTTACTTGGCATGTTCCCTGAAAAAATAATTCCATGTGAATTTCATTAATGTCACACTTCATCAATCAAATATGTGCAGGTGTTTAACCATGTTGTAGGAGAGGAAGCCCATGATAAACATAACATCCTTTCAGTGACAAACTGGGGCCTTTAGCTATTTATCAGTGTTATTTTTAACTCTGGTAGAAATACGGAATTCAGGAAATTGTCTTTCTAGTCATTTCATTAAATTGTGGTAAGAAAACAACAAGGGCTTTTTTGTGGAAAAACCATAGCAGATGGTATAAGACGATCATATAAGAATTTAGAGTTGCTAAGGATGTGTCCTGTTGAATGTAAGAATGAATAGAAATGACCTTTTTACCTGTAAATCTTATGTGTTGACATTAGACTTTAGACCAGAGAGGACAAAGCAGAAAATTTTGTTGCAGCTGCTCCTCCTATAAGCTGGCAAATTTGATGTGAAAAGCACAAAGAATTATGCCTATTGAAATTTAAATTCTTTCAGAACATCTCATGTGACCTATCACTTGTAGGTACCCCAATTTCCAGGAGTATTAAGCCTTACTACCTAAGTTACTGAGACATTTATTATGACACTCAGTCATCAAAGAATGAAGCCTAATGGTATCTTTCCAAGTGTTTTATGTGCTTTTGTTTTTGTTTTCTATCACAGGTCCAAGCTGTTTTGAGAAGACACTGGAACCAGTACAAAATCCAATTTGAGCACAGCTTCAGCCACTCAGATGCTATGCGCACCGCTTCCTACACTGTTTCATCAATCAGTGATGTTCAAGGCTATGGCTACAATCATGACTGCACCAGTGAACATTTAAATGGGAAGAGCTATCATGACATGGAGAGTGTTGTTTTAAAAACTGAGAAGCTGTATGGTTGATTGCCAAAGACTTGGCTGATGCCAGAAGTGTTCACCCTCGTAGTTTGTGAACTTGAAGTTTGATTTAATGACTTCATGGCCAGAAGATTTTTCCTAACTTGGGATATGTTTTTCTCCTGCAAACAAAACCAACACATTTTTCACATGTATATATACATATGTTTGTGTTTCATTGTATCTATATAGTATGGACATCCATACATCTATCTATCTGTATGTGCATTTATGTAAGGATACAAACTTTGCCTCTTTAGTTTCTACTGTGTAGACAGAGTTGGCAATTTTTTGTATAAAGGGAATCAATGAAGGATTTCTTACTTTCTTGGAAGTTTGTATAAAGACTGTGTTGTACTGAAACCACTTCATTTGCCTATAGAAACTTAGGGTGTAAATAACATACTGTACTGTCTTAATTCAACCTAAAACTGAAAAAAGGAAAATGGTTAAAATAGGTGCAATAATTACAGTAGATTGTCCAGTTTAATTTTGTGTCTAGTATTTGACTGTCCAAAAAAAAAAGGATAGCCTAAGATAACAGACTCAAAGATATCGATGCTGAGCCAGTTAAATTTCATTTTGCCACTATTTTAAATGAAGCATTAGACATGCCAGTGCTAGTTTTAGATTCTACTTACTTCTGTATTGCAATGTAATGATTTACAGCTAGCTTTGAAGCATTTTATTTAAAGTGCTTTCACATACACAGAAGTGTCTCCTCCTCTTCAAGTTTGTCAAAGTTTCTTAGCAGCTTTACTGCAGACTGGATCAATGAGGCCTTACTGCCACAAAGAAAAGTAGTAACCTGAATACCTGTACCTATACCATCCTGACACTAATGCAGGCTGATGGAACTTTGCTGAGTGCTTAAGCAATTTACTCAGCTCGAAAGAGATCACATACTGATTTTGTTGTTGTCATGTTGTTTCTTTTGTTTTACTTTCGGGTATTTCCATGGCCATATGCTTAACAATTTATTCCTTTGTTTTTGGGGCAACATTTTTGATTAATCTTGTGGCTTGTTTTGTTTCAGAAAAGTATGAAGGACTGAACGCAGTGCAAATGGTATACTACCTTTAAAGCCAGTGTAGCAGAATTCAGATTAATCAAGCAAATTAATGTTATTAACATATA
This sequence comes from Anas acuta, assembly GCF_963932015.1. Lineage (NCBI taxonomy): Eukaryota > Metazoa > Chordata > Aves > Anseriformes > Anatidae > Anas > Anas acuta. The sequence goes on along the minus strand of NC_088984.1, from coordinate 34,488,424 downwards.
TATTTCATTATTTGGAAAAATCCAATATAAGCGTATTCTTACAAAGCTTCAAAAACATTATGGATTGAGAATATAATTTTGGGAGTGCTTGATTCTGAACAGGACTTAATAGTTGTTTCTTTTGGTTCTACTGGTAGATAAAGGCCTCATTGAAAACTGAGGAGGTTGATGGGAAGGTCTTGAGAAAATGGGTCTATAGCAATCTACATTTTTGAAAATCTTTATGCTTTAAAGAAATAACTTTTTTCTGTAGAGATATGACAAAATTGCTAAAGAATGACCAGATGGTAAAAGGTGAATTTATAAAAGTCTTACTAAGAGGCTCAGAAGTAGAAAAAGGTTTTAATAGTTTATTTTGCAGATAAGCCTACTTCAAAAAGTAGGGGAAGAAGAAGAAAAGTGGATACTGGAGTTGATAGATTATTGTAATGCTGATGCACATCTGGTAAGCAAGTCAACAAATATAAAGACAGTTCTTTCTGAGACCACTTTAGTTTTACGTACTTAGGTTTGTATATGAAGAACTAGATTTTTACATTTAAATGTTTTTGTCAGTAGCCTTTCTGTAAGCTTCATTAGCATTTAATTAATTTGCTGTTACAGTGTTTATTGGTTTGTGACTTCATAAGGCTTTCAATGTTTTATATTTAGAAGGAGAACACTAGGAGGATGCAGTAAATTCATGCCACTTGCACCTTTCCCTAGTGTTTGTTTGTTTGTTTTTTTACAGTTACGTCTCGGGTTTGAATTTAGAAAGCATTTTGTTAATATTGTAGTTTCATAACAGAAGTTTTGCTAAGCTGTTAAAATCAAGATTTCTCTTCTGGAAGGCTGTTTCGTAGTGAAAATCAGTTGGATGCTATACTAAAGAGCAGCATGAAATGTCACAATCAGATGTCACAATCTCTTATAAGAATACAGTGATGGCATCTGTTATAACATGATTAGAGATTACTACTCTGCTTGCTGATCTATGTAGTGTTACTTAAAAATCTGTGCAATGTTCTGAAAGTACTAGTGGTGCAGAAAATCCCTTGTCTCATATAGCATCTTTGGTATAGCTCTGGGAGGACCAGATCATCAACTGGTACAAATCTGTCATGAGTTCCATGTTCAGAGTCAATGGGTACCAGCTGAGAATCAAAGCCCACACAGATACCTGTCCATTTAAAAGTGCTTCAGAATCCTTTATGGCATATTATCAGACAATTGTTTCAATGATACCTGGTGGGCTGTTATAATTAAAAACAAGTAACAGCTGAGAATGTGATATGGTATTAGATTTATAACTCACTTTATCTCTCAGCTAGGCACTTCAAATTTAATAGCCTAAGAAATTGTGTCATTTTATACAAAGTACTAGATGCCTGTCCCCTGTCAGAGAAACTTGTAATGGTAATTTGCAGGAGGAGGAGTTTGTTTTTTGCACAGAAATTGTCCTGCTTCTGCGTACGGTCACAGCATACTTCTAAGAACACTTTTTCAAAAGAAATACATTCAACTGGACATGCAAGAAAATGTTCATGTCTGTGAAGGGAGAGCTACAGTCCCTGCTCCTCATGAGATTAAACTAACCTATGTCCTGTTTTGCACTGGAAAATAGGAAGACTAAATAGATGATTTTTATCTGACCTTTTTCAGTTCCTAGACAGCCAAGAGCAGGGTCTGTTTTTTTTTTTCTTTTTTTCTTATTTTTGGTCTTTTACCACTATAAATTAAAATCAAATCCTTATACTGATATTTCGTATGGCTTATTTTCTGCATTGTGGAATATTGTAGTCATTATCTGTATTCTCTGGGATGAAAGTAATCTCCAGTTTGGAGGGGCTGTGAGATTCCATTGAACATGCATTCATCTATTATTATTTGCTCTTTTTTTGTTGTTGCTATTTAGTGAGGATTTATTGTGTCAGGCTGAAGGGGGCTACAGAAATGCTTATATTATATCAGGTATCTGTAATTCTAGCATCTTAGTTTTGTATGACGGGAATGTCTATTTTTAATGCTACTGCCTTCAGTTAGTAAAATGCACAGATTGAAGTTCCAGTGCAAAGTCCCCTCAGTTTTTTGTTTTGTTTTTTAATGTTATCAACTATGCTTTGTATTTTTTCTCATTGTGATGATCTACTAGAGTATTTGGCCATAGAAATGCTGCAACACATACTATTTTTTATGTCATGAAACATTTGGGCTGGAAACCAGGCAACATTCAAGTATTGTACTGTGTAAATAAGATTAATAGAAGCTATAGCGTTGTATTTATTGCTTACACTAAGAATGAAATGGAAAAAAATGTGAAGTTATTTTTTGGTTGTGCTTTATTTTCACTTTGTTCATATGAGTCATGCATTTTAATTGCTGAAAGTATTATGTTTGTGATCAATAAAAAAATACTACGTTTATTCAGATCTCTTGTATTGTAATTTGGCAATAACAAAGCTGATCCAACCTACGATTTCACAAATGTCTTAACTGTGTGTTAATTATTAACCAGGGAGAAAAAGTCATTACAGAGTTATTAATAATTATTTAGTATCTAAGTGTTTATTTAATATTTAAGTTTTTAATGCATAGAAAAGTGTTGCAATTCTGGAGGAAGCTTGCACAGATGGCTACAAAACGGCTGCATTTATTTTTTTTAACTAAATTGCTTCTTATTCCTATTTATTTGTCTTTTGAATCTGCCTTTCATTACTAAGTTATTGATAATTAGTTAAGAAACCAACTGTTCTGTTCCATCATAAGCTGGCAGCAGAGCAGAGGCTAAAGTAAATGCATCTTTTTCATTCCATCATCCTAGATTGAGTTTCTCTCAACTTGGCGCTCAACCAGACCCCAACCACAACTGCTCCAAATCACTTAGCTGTACAGAACCTGTTTCGTTCAAGCAAGACAAGTAAGAAGCACAGTCACAGAAAGAATAAGTGAGATTTTCTGGTTGTGGTTAGTTTTTTGTTTGCTTCTTTTCCTTCAGATATGCTTGATGGAATCTGCACAATAGTATTAAGCACATACATGTTTTAAATCTGTAACATTGTGGTTTTTGAATATACTGAAGTAGTACCTCGGCATAGGCACAAGCCTCTGAACTGTGGGCGTAGAAGCTCTAGTGAGGAAGCGAAATAACTGCAGTGACATTGGGCCAATTGGCTCTGTACACACTGCTGCAGGTCTGAGTTTTATAAAAGTTAACCAAGTTAAGTATGCTTCTACCTACAGCGACAAGATGTGAAATTTAGCCATCTATTCTCAAGTGAAATCTACAGTAATCCTGGTTAACTCACTCATCAGAAACTGGGAAGGTAGGTGTTCTTTAAGCATCTCCTTGAGTAAATTCTGTTAAATTTAGAGCCAGACAACTTACCTGGTCCTAAAGTGAAACATACTGCTTCGAAAATGTACATATTTATATACCTACTTGATTGAGTTTCTACCATGGCTCTTAAAAAAAAAAAAAAAAAAAAAATCTGTGCAATAACTTCAGAGTAACACAAACTGTTTCTATCATTTTTTTTGTTTGTTTGTTTCTCAATGCTGCTCCTAAGCTTTGTGTCTAGGTGAACTGAAGGTATGGCTTACAGCTCAAGTGCCAGGAAACATCTCTCCTTCAGCAGACTTCTGTTAAAAGTTATATAAGAAATCCCCACCTAGAATTTTTAAGTCTTATATGGGGTAATAAGCATTTTGGTTCTTGGCTATTATCCAGCCTATTGCCAGGAAAAGGAGTTAAATGTCATTACCCTTAGCCTGAACATCCTCATTTCAGAGATATTTTATTTACAATTGGGCACTTAATGATGACTGTTTAAAGTTTCCTTGTGACACTAGAAGATTAAAAGCTAAGATGGCAGAAAAAGAAACTGAGAAAAGAACACTTGTTAATTTATAGTTGATTAATTAAGGCCTTTGCTGCAAGAGTTACAATGACCCCCTCACCCTTAACTTGTTTTCAAGTGGAAGGTAATATAACGCAACTGAAATAAGGTTAGAAATCTTACCTGACTTGATAATTAAATTTCATTTCTGTTGAGCTGTGATACAATATTCATTGTTCCAGTTTTAGCTACTTCAATTATTCTGATAGAATTATAACTTGCAGAAACAGCTTATATACATATTATATACTCTAATTGCAATTAAGTGCTATAGAGAGAGAACATATACAGATTATATACTCTTAAGTGCCAGTAAATATACCAGCATTTAGAATTTTTTTGTGTGCACGCATTTCTGTTTTTTTGCTTGTTTTGTTGTTCTTGTTTGCTAGTTTTAAGAAAAGCTCTCCAAACTGTTTACAAATAGTGGTTAAAATTCAGTCTTTTGTTGTACACATGGAAAAGCTGAAAGATGGCTTAGTTAAGTGGTTTAACCAGTGCCCATTTTGGGTCTTAGGTTGTGTCCAATTGATGGATTAACATTGTACTTAGGACACCGAATGATGGAAGATCTCAAATATTTGGAAGCCTCCGATGTGCTACCAAGGTTCTGTCTGCTATATTCTGCTGTCTCCTGTATATTTATATATATGTACTTACATACCTTCATAAGATGTTCAAGACTAGCAACAGCTCGGCATTTTCAGCCTGCTTTCTGTGTTATTATCCTAAATAGCAACATATAGGGTTACTCAGTTCTAGGAAAAAAGTTATTTTTTTTCCACTTTTTTTTTTGGGGGGGGGGGGTGGGGGCAAAGTGTGACAGCGAAGTGCTAAAACAGTAGTAAAAACGACTATTATAATTAGTATCCTAATGGACTAGGGATATATTGGCTGGTGTTTTTAAGTGACAAAGAAAGAATAGAACGGTAAACATATTTAGAGCTGAATGGTGACTTACTGCTAAAAAAAAAAAGTCTAAACACTGTGGAAAATCAAGTAGGAAAGGCTGTATTGGACTCACTCAATTGTTTAACCTCGCTCTGTTTATTTCTCGGTAAGAGAAAAAGCAGTATATATAAAAGCAAACAAAAAAAAAAAACTAAAAAGAAAAAGCTGTGCATCTATTTGCTTCAAGTGAGACAGAACACTTACTGCAGTTGGTTGTCCAAAAAGGATGCATGGTAGTGGGCTAAGGAAAAGGAAGGAATTTTTTTTGTTTTCCTGCAGCTTTAAAACAACTTGGCTCTGAAATCTCATTTCAACACCTTTATAAAAGGAAACCTGAGCAAGAGCCATAACTTGAGGTAAAAAAAAGTGCCCAATTAAGCCAAGGTGTATTTATACACACAAGGCTCTTAATTCTGGGTCTTAATACTATTTTGTGCATGATACCAATATTTTACAATGTGGTAATAATGTCCAATCTCCCAGTTCCCGTTCCTGACATTTGAGCAGGAACCTGTAATTCTAGGTTATTATGTAGAACGCTTTTGATGAGGACTGAATTTTCACCAGTAGATATTACTACAGATTCACTAATACTCTTCTGTATCTATTTGTTCCAGCTAAGGGTATGGCTTAGTGATCTCTATCAATTGGTGCTTCTCCTTAATACTGCAGCTACAACATTCAAAATGCAAAACTCTGTATTACAAAATGTTTTGCTTAGTGCAACACTTTGAATACTTCATGTTCAAATCCATTCTAGAACCTAGAATAAGCAAGTGGTGGATGGTGGGAAAGCAAGTGGATGTAGTGACACAGGCTGCAGGCATCTGGCTGCTAAAGGCCACAATGCAGATTATACAGTGCTACAATTTGAGCTATTATACTATGCCAGCAGCAATAACTATGGAAAGTTATGTACTTCAGGAACAGCAGGGTAATTACTTATATTGCAATAGCAGTAACACACAAAATACATTTAACACATAAGCAAACAACAGTATAGACACAGAACAAACAAAAAAAAAAAAAAAAGGAAAAAATTTTGTTTTACCTTTTTCCAGTTTCATGAAAAAGCCTAAGCAAGAGTTCTAGTTATACATACTCTACTCCTATAAATAATAATCCATGAAAAAAAGCTAAAGTTTTTTCCTCTTTCACTTTTTATACTTATACACTGCTACCATTCTCTTTTCAGGAGCTGGGCTCTGCACAGTAACAAGAGCCTGTCTGGAAGTTCAGAGCTGAGAGCCTCCTGGTTATAATTAGAATGATTATCTACCATCCCACAGATGTATATTTTTAATGAAACAGACTGACTAAATGAAGAGTTTAAAATGATACACATGAAGTTCATACTTCATTTGAGACAAATAACATATATGATTATTTTTATATTAAACTGGTTTAATATAAATAAACTAATAGTTTAATATATTAATAATTTAATATATTAATATATAATTATCAATTTCCAAAATAACAATGCGCACACTAAATTGTAAAGATATTTGCAACTTCACTTTCTACTGATAATTCCAAAGTGTTTTTTTTCCCCATCAAACTCACAACTTTCTAAATGTAAACTATTACAAAGGGAAAAAATACCTTTTGATTAGTGCTAACTCACATGGAATCATAGAATCATTTAGGTTGGAAAAGACCTCTAAGATCATCTAGTCCAACCTTTAACCTAGCACTGCCAAGACTACCACTGAATCATATCCCTAAGCTCTACATAAAGCTTAATATATTAGCCAAATTTAACAATATAAATACAGAAAAATCCAAACATCTAAGGTATGTTTTATGAACACATTGTCTGGTTAAATCTAGCATTAGGGGTAAGTGCAGTTTTTTACCTCTGCTGAAGGTAGAGTTGACCAAGAATGCAAGCTGCCTGCTGCCTAGTGTGTCTTTCCTCTTTATATCTTTATAGTCTGTCTTTCCCTGTGTCCTAAAAGAACATGTTTAGTATGTAGAGAAATGGTTTGAAGTTCTCAGTAGGCCTATGGCCGACATTCAGGGCAGAATTTAGGAATGAAACCTGAAGTTATACAGCAAATATATATATATAAGGAAATATCAACTGCACAAATTATTAAGATAGAAAATAAACTGGAATAGAAGTACATATTTGCTTAGCTCCTTACCTTGATATTTGCAAATTAAATCTGATGCATGTGACTGTAGCAGAGGAAGTTATTCTGAAGGTCTTCGGTGCATTGGCTATGGATCACTGCTAAATTGGTGATGTCTTGATACGGTGCAGTAAAACCGGTGGGTATCAGCTCTCCTCCTTTCAAAGAACAGTCACAGACTATCCCTTTGTGTTATGGCAGTCCACTGTAAATGCAATAGCTTCACATATAAATATATAAGAATACAAAATATTGAATTATGAGTGAGCAACAGTCTTTCAATGTTACAAAAAGTAGATTAGAGCGAACAGAAATACCTATCAAATGCTTTTTAACCACTATGATGCATATGATACTAAAAGCATTGTTGGCTATACTGGACTTCAAGGAAAAAAAGGTAGCATTATCTATTTTGTGCCTATTTTAATACCCCCAAATGCCAATGGACTTAATTCTTTAAATGTCAGTGAAAAGCTAGTTTATTTGTGAAACATATTTCATTTAGCTAACTTTGAATATGAGCCAAATATATGCATTTAACAGAGCTCAAAAGTGCACTTGGCGAGGTTTCCCGGAAGGCTTTGTGGTCATATATTCCACAGAACACTGTCCATAGTCCAATTTGTTTCTACTATTCACAAGGGACTTACATCTTATGATTCCTAATGGAAGCCAAGAACTGTCTTCAGATACAGGCTCCTTCCAGGACATTTTTGGACAGATGATGCCAGTTAAAAGGGTTTCCTTGTTCAAGGACCTCTTTCAATATTCTGTGGGTAGATCATCACCGTGGATACTTCAGAATCTGAGACAAGAACAAAATTCACAGAAAGCAATCACAGATGACTTGAAAAATTACAATATATATATATATTAATATTCTGGAATTTTTAAAAGATACAGTGATACTGCCCTATTTTTCATATTCACAGCTCTATTGGAAAAATAATCTCAGTTTAACATAACTGTGATAAACATGATCTAGATGAAGCAATAGACTGACTACAAGAATTCAGAAAGTTAGAACATCACTTCCTTCATTATTTTTATTATTATTATTAATAATAATAATCAAATAGAAATAGCTGTGGTGTAATTAATTCAATTTCAGATAATTTCAAGGTTTGGCCTCTGACCCAGATAGTCCTTTCCAGTTCAACTCTATTTTCTGTGAGGTAGTGAGGTATAGCTTTTTTTTTTTTTTTCATTTAAAGCTAATTGCCTTTTTTTTTTCCTCTTATTTTTACCTCCAGGGACTTGTTTATAGAAGTAAGGATAAGGAGTTCTGTAAATAACCTGCTCTAACTGTAATTAAAAAGCTGATTAGAATGACTTGTACATGAAACACAAGAAATTCTTAATGAACAAAGTTGAATCAGGAAGCTTTCACAGAAATAAGAAAAATATTGAAAGCAAAAATAGAAACATGATAGCACCAGAATTTTAGAAATGTGGGTTTTTTGCAGACAATAATAGCACTGCATACAATACATGTTATTTCATTATATAATAATAATAATAAAAAAAAGTCATTTAACATTTGCATGGAAATAAGAACAGCTAATTGCAATGAAAAAAAAAAAAAATTGAAGATCTAACAAAACGTTTTGTGTTCTATCCCTTACTGTCTTTCCCACCACCTTTCTGTGACCTCCCTACTTCACTGTCATTGATGTCATTTTTTCATTCTTCCTCCCCTCATTTCTTAGTTTTCACCAAACACCAGCACCAGTGGGTATCCACATCCTTGCAAGATTCTTTCTTTCTAACAGCTGTCTCAAAAGCCTTGGAAACTGGACCTATTATTGTTCCTGCCCTGCTTCTTTTTCCCATCCATGGCAGCTGTATAGGGTCCACAGGGGGCAAGCAGTAGGCAAGTCATGAGCACTCACAGACTTTCTGTTTTTGTTGAGATACACTTGGCATAAGAATGAAGCTAGCTTAGCCTCAGCTAGCCTATCTTACTTACACCCATTTCCTCAGTAAAGTTGTTCTGGCACTGGGGAGTAACTGGCATTGTGCCTTCCTGCAAGGAAGAATGCACTGAGCTGGTTTTCTGGCTGTGCGCTCCTTATTGTGCTGTGGAATCTCTGGCCTTCTCCTCAATCATTCCCAGTTTATGCCTTTTTAATGCTGTTGAAACAACTAAAGGGAGAAGGAATCCCCATCAGATTCTACAAGCAGAGGCAGCTGCAAGTTGAAAGCCAGACAAGTCTAAGAATTCGTCATATTTCTAATCCCGCAGAAGCATGAAATTACTAAACATACATGGATGGTATGAACACAGAGAGCCAGTGGCAGTACTCCAAATACACAAAGACAATATGAGCATGCAAAGCCGATGGAGCGATGTTACATTGCATACCTGCATGGCATAAAAACCAGACTAACAACAAAACAAACCAAAAAACTTGTGTGGCATGTCAGTGATTTAAGAACTCCAATACCACTCAGTTCTATAATTGTCAAAGACATGAAGATGTCAAAGAATGAAGAATAATTGCATATCCCTCTACTTGCACACATGCGCCATTTCCTATCCAGGCCCACACATAAGAGGAAACGTTAAAAGTTATGCTGAAATTTCTTCCATTAGTAAACATTGCACATATGTTTAAGGATAGGGTGGCAACTTTACACACACTTCTCCCTTTTCCTTCCTTGAATTCCACCTGGCCCTTCTTTTATTCACAACATAATGTTATCTGGCTTTAACTACAACAGATCTACATGATGAAATTCTAAGCCATCCAGTTCAGTTCCCTACAATAGGTGCCAAGACAAAGAAATCATTCCTATTTCTGTTCAAGCAGTATTTACTGCTGAAGTAATTTACTATAATGTTTAAATATTATGTCCTGTTTCTAGACTAGGTAATAAAGCTCCCATAGACTTAAATAAATCATTTTAAGTAGCATGTCTAGACCTACCTGACTGTCTAAAAGTAAGCATGATCTTTTCAAAGCTTGAAAATACTTACTTTTTTTTTTTTTTAATAGTGCCCTCTTTGGTTGCAGCTGAGACCAATAATTTATGAGTATAATGAGAATGGCTAGTCTAACAATGTTTCACTTTGAACTGTAAGTAAACTCTACAGAAGTAGCGTGGGTTTGAACTACGCTACATCTAGCTACGCTAGATGGATGTGCATCATAAAATAAAATCAAAATGAAAACCAGGTTTTCCCTGCTTGCTTTCACCTAATCCTCAAATTAGTATTGTCTGTCATCACATTCACAAATCAACAGCATCTATGTGGTCTACCCACTGAACACCTTTTTGATTTGTTCCACTCATCAGCTTTTAACCAGACCATAGCAAATGCACTGGAGTATTTTTCACCAGCTGACCCTGTAGTGCCTGTGTTCATTGTAACTTCCCTATATTTTCATCTTTGAAGTACTTTACTTTTATTTCAGAGCACTTATTTCGAGAAGCCTCTGAAAGTTTATTGTTATCACTTTTACATACAGTAAAACACCGAACTTGCTAGGTTAAAGAGGTCTACTGACAATAGGGGCGTGCTCTTCTCTATAATCAAGGATATAACAGCTAGCTGTCTGGTCAGCGCATACTGATGACAAGCTATGTATTCAGAGAGATACACTTAGGAAGTCATAAAGTTGAAAATAACGGAATATTTACTGGAGAATGTGAGGTACCAAAATAAGGAAGGAATATGCTCTGAAGTACATTCAAATAAACAATGAATAATCAAATTAATAACATAACCTAACCAAAACATAAGGTAACATACAAATTCTTACCTTTTCCAGGCCTACTGCGTTTCCACATCCGCAATGAACCGAGAGCTGATATTTTATAACTACAATATGTACATCTGGTTTCAGGGTGCAACTAAAAAGAAAAGAGGGATATCTATCAATAATGGTTTTCATTGTTGCTAAAATTAGGGCTTTTTTTCACTTCTGCTTCATTGCAATCACCTTCAGGATAGTGAATCTCCTTTTCTGGACACAATGCGACTTTGAACAAAAGAGATAATGCCCTGCTGGTTGGTCATTACAGGTGCAAGATTACACTTCATCACATAAAAATGATGTTTAAATTTAAAGGATAATCCTGGCAGATATCATAATCTTGTATCATCATCTTCATATTTTAGCTGTCCAACACCGCAGCCCAAGGGATATGCTAAAGATACATGAAATATGTTCCAGTATGTTCTTTTGACTACGGAAAAAGAACAGACTATTTCTGATGTGTAGCACCACCTTTCAGTACTAATAGAGGTTTAAAAATTGAGAACTTGAGACCCTTCTCAGTAACAAATGGATAGCGAGTGTAACGTTGTCATTTTGGTGATGACAGAAAGCACAATTCAGCAGAAAATATCTTGCTTCTCCCCACTTGCTTTGAACTTTTCATTTTCTCTTTGCAAATTTTCTTCATCATCTGCAAATACTTAGTGTAGCCATGTGTTAGGGAATTACATTATATTCCCTCCAACTATGTGTCATTAAAATTATTCAGCTTTGCTTTGAGAGTCAAAGTCAATTCATCTGCAGATTAGTTTAACTGCCTCTGAAGTCTTCGGTCCCAAGAAAATGCAAGCCTCAAACCTACTGCAAGCTGCACCTGTCCTGCCAGAGTGCCAAAAAGCCACAGGCAGGACCTAAATGCTCAGAGCTACATAATTATGTCGAGACCTATTTTTACCTGTTGGTTCAGTGGAGGTCTGTGATGACACAGCCTTCTTGACAGTAAACCGGTTCGGGTATCCTCTTCAATCCACACTGTCTGGTGCTGGATTATTCTCATATTCTGTCCTGTAAACAGAGACACCTGCAAGAGAAGAGCTCCTTGAGATTCCAGCCTCTCTTGTGAGTTTGAACAGGGTCAAACATACATTGATCCTTTTTGTTTAAACATTTAGTTAGTTTCCTTGCCTCCTTTGAGTCTATCTTGGCTCTGTTTGAAGAAACAAGATGTTCTTTTCAACATCATATGCATTGTTAAAAAGGTTTCTAATACAAAAAGCCACTGAAGTTTACCAGAGTAGTTAATCCAGATAATTGTTCCATAACTCCCCTTGTGGACACTATCCCTCGAGAATAAAAGAGGGTTCTGTGCTTTTATGCTCAATTTGCTTTATTCATGTTGGAACAAAACTTTTTTTTTTTTTTTTTCCCCCTCTGGAATATCTACTCTGGTAAATTTCCAAGTACAGTTGTTCCATCAGTAGCTAATGGGGAAGAAAAACATAAGGCTCTCCAAGACTCCAGGGCATATTTTTGGATCTATCAACCAGCATTCTCTATATTAAGTTCTTGAAGAAACTTTGTTTAATAATTTTGTACTATAAAGTTACTGTTCTTGTACAATTGCCACAAGACTCTATATCTGATACAGCATTCAGCAAATAGTCATGATAATAAAAACATACTGTACTGACTAAGATTTTTGTTTTAGTTTGTGTGGGTTTTTTTTTTAGGCAAAGAAAAAAAAAAGGTGAAAATACCTAGGTTTGGTGAAAGACAATGAAAAATTGTTACAGACATATTTAAGCCTTCAAGAACAGTGTCACTAGAAGCCTGTGGTGGGATATATTTGTATTTCACAAATACACAGAAGCATAGAAATTGCAAAAATGTTTGCAAGAGCATTAAAGCAGGCTATATTCTCAGGCCAATTCCCCAGTAAATTTGACTTTATTCCCACACTACAGTTCTGAACTCAATATGCTTCACCATATCTGACAGAATCTCAACTCAAGAGGCAGCCTACCTGAAGACAGAGGGGAAAAAAAAAACATTTTTTTTTCTCAATTTAGTTCATACACCTTCAATGTGATTTTTTATAATAGCAACCAAACCAAATGGGTTAATAAAAAAGCTTTCAACCAGCAAAAAGCAATCAAATGTGTTGAAATTTTCAACACTGCTTTCCTTGTGCAAGCCTTCAGACTATTATACTTTGTCCAAATCCAAATGAAATGAATTTATCACATAAAGAGAAATCTGACAGAAATATGCCAGACTTTCTCTCTTTGCTGGAAATCATTGTCCTTCATGTGGAACGAGATGTAAAATTGCTCCTGTGTTAATTTTGCTGCTGGGGTCCACATCAGAGGTGGTTTATAAGTATATGAAAGATCAGGTTCTGAATAGAATAGCAATAAAACAAATATTACAGATTAAGCTTCATTTCTATCATTGCAGAAGAAATACGGTAACTACACTCCTTTTTTTTTTTATTTTTGGCAGAATGACAGTTTCCAAATATTGAAGAAACACCAAAGGAAAAAATTGTTTCCTTTTAGAACAAGTTGAAGTTATTTACTTATATATATATATATATATATATATATATATATATATATATATATTACTGGGAGAAAAGGTCATAGATTTTAAGAGACTATCATAAAAAAATAATCGCACCTCAAAAATATGAAACTTGAAAAGTAAAATTCTGAAATGCTAAAATTTCCTGTATTCCGTTCTTTCTCGCATTTTGCCTCCTTAGGCAGCATATCTTGGGTTTATTTTTATCTGATATTTTCCTTTAGTTAGTGTGTAACTTCATTTCAAACTCAGTAGATAAAAACTATACTCATTACACATGCTTTGATTGCTGGTGCATATCCCTCATTTTAAAATCCTGATTGCAGTATAGGTCTATCTTATAAATAACACAGTCCTATCTACCACTGAAATCTGTTCTAAATGCAAATTGCTACTTTCCTACCAGCTGTTTTCTTCAGGTTTTAAAGTCATCTTTCAAAGGCTCTAGATAGATTTATTTTCCTTCAAACTCCCTTCAACTTTTTATTTAATCCTCACAGACTCTGTAACAACAGTGTTGAACAAACTAATGAACTCTAAGGAATTATGCCTTGGTAGTTTATATTACTAGCATTAGTTTCAGTCCCAGTGCCCTGACATAGATGACCATCCTCCCAGACCACCGGCTTATCAGAGGAGAAACCATACAGCCAGTGTTTCCATACTATACTGTTCCATTTACACACTGGATACAAGGAAGAGCTGTACAAAGCTGCTTAACCTCTTCTATCCTGTCCTGTCCCATTTTGGCTTAAAAATCAATTAACGTGTACTTCAATTTTTCTCATGAATTTAAACAAACACTTCCCCCAATTCACATGGTACCCATAAACAAAGAACAGTTAAGATATATAATACCCTAATAACACCTTTATAGAGAGAACAACAAATTGTGTTAACAGCTTTAATAACCTTTTGAAGTTTCTCACCTTGAGCAAGTTTGGTATTTTGTCAAAAAATCTTGAATATAACACTCATATTTTATTGAAAAATCAGACAGCTGTGTATTTGTTTTCTGATGTTACTCAAAGCAGACAAATGTTTTGGGCTCAGTCCAGTGCCAGAGCTCTCAACTCCTTAAACCATTTCGGGTTTACATTCAATATGGTAATCATGGTTTTGTACTTAAATCACTTACCCTTCTACTCTTGGAAAGGAAAAGAATTTGCAATGATAATTATTAAAATAGAAATAGAGTTGTTTTTCCTCCAGCCCAGCCCAATTCGATTAAAAAAAATATATTTTTTTTAATCTAAGTACAACAGCACTAAGATTTATTGGTGTCTGTGATGCGCAAGATGCAGAACTCCGGTTTTGCTTATAGCAGGACTCTGCCAGTATTCTTCTTGGAAAGGTCTCCAGACAGCTCAAGTTTACACTGTGTTACCCAGTAACATAACTACTCAGACAAGTCACTAAGACTTCTGTCCAGCTGTCAGCCCAATGCAATGCAGCAGTGGGAGACTGCTGATTCATGCAGCTAGATTAGGCAAAAATGTCTCCAAACAGGCCACCTTCCAAAGCAATCTATACACTCAACTGAGGCAGGCAGGATGCTTGTTTTGCACATTCGCCTCTTTCCCAATATCATTATAACCAGTTATAACTGTAGATCTCCAGTTCCCTCTTTTAGATTTCTAACCAAATCTCTGCAATACTACATTTGCCTTGTGTTCTGCAACGCATCTGAAATGATGAAAAGAACTTAAGCTGCAGCCTGCTGCAATAGAGTCCAAAGGTCCACAAGTTTGTATTTTGCTCGTTTCTTTAAATTGGAACAGAAAAGTAGCAACTACTGAAAAAATATCTAACATTAGCTCTTTCATATTGTATTTTTTTAAGTGAAAATTTTCCTTTTCTCCCGTATTTATTCAAATATTTTGAGTCTATTCACACAACAAAGCCCTTTAGATGTTTTTGTTCTCTCCTACAACAAAGTACGCACTATTGTTTCTCTGTATTTCTACCAAAAATGATAAATAACCAACTATGGACACAGGAGTGCTAGGCTCTGCTTATCGCTGTCTTCATGTTACTTGCAGAATGAGTATAAAAAAATAGTACAAATCTCACTGGCACATTCACAAAAAGCATGTTGGAGCAACTAGAGACTCCTAGTGTTCGGGTTGTTGTGTGTTGAAGCCATGCATGGTAATACTGAAAGTGGGCTGAAGATGATTGCTGTACTGAAATGAAAATACAGATAAATTTGATGCAGTGTTTGTCTTCAATCCACTATGGATAATTATTTTTGTGCATTTACGTGTGACCAAAACAATGCTAAAACTGGCAAATAAATAAACAGACAAGTAAATTTACCCATGGACATCAGAAACTTTCTTCAGAGAAAATCTAGCTTTGAGGAAAGGGTCTTCTCCTGCTTGTCATGTATTTTTGTGAATTTGCTCCTGTACAGCTGTTTTCTTTCTTACTGACAAGCAGCAGTGTGTGAACTCTGAACAGTCACCAAGAATTGTTCTGAATATTCTCCAATGTTATCACTATTTCAGTTCCTTAAAATGTATAAACAGCAATCTCTAACATTTCAATTTCTGTGATCTAAATTTGATGCCTGACAAAAAGCGACAGCCCCAGGGGCTGCTGTCCCCAAGCTAGATATTTTCTGATTCCACGTCCCAAGAGGATCAGACACAAAGGCTACAAGGTTCAGGGGCTGGAGGAATTTCCTCCAAACAGACATCCGAGCTACTGAGGCTGGAAATAGTATCACTGCCTACCATGGAATGATATATTTTAGATGCACTTAGAATTTTTCATTCTTCCCCCTGCCAATCCCCATGACAGATACCCCTCCTGGGGATGAATCATGCTGCATGTAACAAAATGAGTTACTGAAGACATGCTACAAATATGTTTTTCTTACAATAAATTCATATGCATTTTGTTTGAAGAGTTGGAAAATGCAGTGTTTGATAAATAAATTAGTGGTGCTTCCTTCCTCAAGTCACTTCCTGATAAGCAGCCAAACAAATTTTCTTAAATAAATAAAGGAGAGAGCTTAAATAACCCAGTCTTCTTGGCTGGTCACAGTTGGTGCTGTATATACTGCTGCAAACTGTATATATTGCTGCAGAATAATACTGCTGCAAATTCTGTGTTGCTACTTTACTCCTGAACAATACATAGAAGCCAGCTAAAGTCACAATGAATTTATTGTACCATTCTGATTTCTAAATTAAAAGAGATAAAACATTTACAGCAATTGTCGAAGCTTCAATAGATTAATTCTCAACAGTTTGTGTTTGTTTGATTTTTCCTCCCCAAAATAAGGTCTTGCCCAGGTTTTGCAGTGTATAGATTGTACTTTCATGAAATATGGTTAAAATACGGGTATCTATACGTACACAGTACAAACACGCTAAAAATTTCTCAAAGTGACATCAGCAGCAGGAAGTAACACTGCTGTCAATGGGGAACTAGTTCAGGGAAATAAAAAAAAAAAAAAAAGGCAAGAAAACACTAAGCCAAAAAAAATCCCCACAAAACCTTAATGTGGAATTCACAATGGAATAAGCATAAGACTAGTCCCACAGACTTTAAAAAGCTGGCCAAATGATGATATGTGCAGATTATGAGGCCAATTATTGGTGAACACACATGCAGGACTTTTTAATATATGTGAAATCAAAGAGAACATGCAAACTCTAAGCATCTCCAAAGGCTTTTTGGAAGTCCTATTAAAGTTATTCCTGATGTTTTACTGGAAGTATTTCCCATCTTCAATAAACTACTTTCATGTTCTGCCATCATGTCAATGAACCTTTGTAGTCATGCTTTGGCTTCCACAAAAACCCAAGCCAGAAGAAGTAGCTTTCTTCTTTTCACTTTTATAGTAACTACTTTTTCAATGTTTTGACCTTAATTCAGAACAGTTGGTTGCATTTTAAAAATGAAGTTCATTGAATTTAGAAAAGTTATTAACTTGAAAAACTTCTCAAAGATTCTGCTGACTACAAAACATTCTGTTTCTGCATATTCTTCAATTACATCCTTAGAGTGCATGGCAACACAAAGAGGATTGATAATTGATCTCATGCTTAAAAATTATCAGTCCTTTACGGGAACACCATTAAATTAGATTAAATACTTCTGTATTTAAAGAGATGATAGACTCCTCAAGTGGAAATAATAAGATTGGCAAATGTTCTTTTTCAAATGTAACATCATCTTAGTCCTCTCTGTCCTCTTCAGGAAGCAGCAGTTCCCGCTGAAGAAAGGCATAATGGCATTTCTATGCATACCCCAGTCTGTGGCCGTGTGCCATACTGTAGCACAAAGTCAGAGCCAGGCAACACTTTAGTCAGTTTAAAAATATTTAAACTTACCTTTGCCGAACAAGCTACCAGATTTTGTAATGAGACAATATTCATACAAGTGGAATGCTCCACAGAGGGGCTGCAACAGTGATAGATTTCCAAGGCAACGCGTATTTGAGATAACACATCATATTGCTACTCAGAATATTTCATTGCTGCATTCTACAATGTTTGAAATGGCAACTGTATAAAGGCATGGCTATATTACTGAAGATATAAATCATATGAGCCTGTCCACAGCATCAAGCACAGTGATCAATGGTCACCAAAGACGTCAGCTAGCTAAGACCCAGACAAATGGGTCAGAAAAACAACCAACAAGCCAATCAGCAACGGTTTCATATATATAATATATGAAACACATATATATATATTATATATATATGTGTGTGTGTGTGTGTATACACACATACATATGTACATATACACACACATATATCTACACACCCTTGTAAGCAACAAATGTTTCCCTAATGTGATAAAATCCTACTCCATGAAAGAGCTGGGTCACTAGCATCAAAAGTTTTAGGTAGAAAACTACTTTAAAACATATATATATATATATATATTCACGCTATTTGGTATAGTGGAACTGATAACAAACTGTGCATGAAATCAAACATGGGCACTGAGTTTGGTACTGGCAACTGAATTGCTAAAGAGGCACCAGTATCCAAAATCAAATTTGTTAAGCCTTACATTAGAATAGCACTTACTTTTGATGACTACCAAAAACCAGCAAAAGGCTGTGTTTTCAAATTCATCTTGGGCTGTGTATTGAACCTGACCGGTCTGGTACTGGAAGCAGGAGGCATTGGCTATAGGAGCATCCTATATTGGCAGTAATTTCAGGTTGATCCCAGCTGACCTGTACTGGTTGTGTCTCGGTGTTATGGTGGTAGCATGTGGACAATCTGTAATGGTTGGAAGAATAGTGTCAGTGGAATTTAAGAGTGAGATGATTAGTGTATTAGGATGCTGCAAAATAATAAGCCATATTTCAGAAAGCAGAAAGCATGAGGTAATGATTAAAAGCACTGATAGATTTTGTTTACAAATCTTTTTAGAAAATATTTCCCACCTAACCAGACTCAAAACAGGTAACAATTTCACTTTGTGTGAAACAGTGTGGCATTGCCAATTATGAAACCAGATGTAAGAAAAACTACTACTACTACTACAAAAAAAAAAAAAAAAAAAAAAAAAAAAAAAAAAAAAGACCTTCAATAATGAAATCTGAGCTGTATAGGGAGTTCTAGAGAATCAGACATAAAACTATGCTGCCAATAAGTTCATTCTTTCAAGTAGAAGAGCACTTACCATCATTGAACAGCAAAATGGTCACTCTCAGATATGCATTTTCTCACCTAAATTTTAGGCAACATTGGACATTTTCACAAACACTATAAATTTAGATTTCAAAGCAAGAAATCTAACAAAAAGATCAAAATATAGCAGACTGCAAAAGTGCAGAGTGTAAATTTCTGTTTACAAACATAATTTAATCTGTGATATCATCAATAGCTTAAAGCAACACTCTGACTCCAGTTACTGTGGCTAAGGAAAAGCAACACATGGCTACACAAATACCCAGTGGCAATTTTCAAAATGGAAAATACCTGCTAGTATCTGAATTACTCTGAGACTATTTCTAGAGATTTATTATACAAATGTGCCTGACTGAAACCATTATTGCAAGGTAATACTGCCTAATAAGTAATAATTAATGAGCATTTCTCCTTATTTTTCCTCCCTTGTTTCCTTTATCTCTTGTTTCCCAGGGCAAAAGTTCACAAGCACAGGACTGTCCCATCTGTTTGCAAGATGACTGTTACCACTTAGGCTCTCAGCAACTTCAGTTTACAAATATTTGGCTGCAGTAAGAGGTGATGTACTTTTTATTATTGTGATTTTTTTTGTTTCTTTTTCCACTAAGAATGAACTCTCACATAAAACTCTAATTAACTCCAACTTAATAGTGATATTCAGTGCTAAAATCAGTAACTTATTATTAACTATCACTATTTATTTGTATTCTGTGTAATGCTTCAAAACTTCATGGAGTTTTGAATACTACAGCAGGACTACATGCTGCAGGAATCTGGCGAAAGACACTGCCTTTACTCTGGATTGTTTACAGTTTTATCAGTAAAAAAAAAAAAAAGGTAACTTATTAGTAAGGTAACTAATTTTTCTCACTGCATTCAAGTTTATAGTAATTAGTCAATAGCATGCCTTAGGAGAAAAGTCTGAAGGTGTTTTAGCCAAATATATTGAAGAACTGTCAATCGAGAGGTTAGAAAGACAGAAGTAAGAGAGATACTGTCTTAGATATACTGTAAGAGGGATACTGTCTGACTGACAGGCATAGTAAATGGTCTTATTAGCAATATTCTGCACAAATTGACTTATAGTGGCTATGGTAAATAGAGTAATCTGTCTATGGGGGTGTAGCCGCTGCCTCTCAAAGCCTATGAAACCAACAGATCAGGACAAAAAGCACAGTATGATAGTGAGTTACTTTAACTAGAGAGCCATAGAGGACTGATCTCAGAATGGTAAACATTCAATTATTGAATTTCAAGATGGAACATGCTAATATAAGGATGTTTAAGAACATATACGATCTATTTCTTTCAAATTAGTCAGAAACATCTATCATTTGGGGCAGAAATTATCAGAGTGTTTATAATCATCAGGATATGAATCACACCAAAATAGCTTCTTTGGTATACAATGTCAGCGCACAAATAGTTTGTTTTTGAAATGTTCAGGAAAGTATCTTTAAAATATCTCATCAACTGGTACATTGTGAAAAGACACAATCTGTGCCTTTACATCAACTCTGTTGTATTAGCATGACTCCAAAGCTAGCAAAAAATGATCATATTCTAGATAAGAATGCAACATTTCTGCCTAAGAATGACAGATAACTGTGCACGTAATTCTGAGCATCTCTTTCAAAATTATGCCCCTTGTGGCAACCTCTCTGTAGACAGAGCTACTGAACATTCGCATGTTCTTAGTATCATTGTAGGAAACCAAATTATCCAATGGAAAAAAAAAAAAAAAAAAAAAAAAAGAGCTTTATGTGCCATATAAAACTATAAGTATCAACCCATTTTTAGAGAATAAGGTAGCAGAGTTGACTCAATGTACTTTTAGCAATTAAAGTCCAGATTTTGAAATGTCAAGTGCTGTAGGTAAACTTTTCACAATACACACATGTAACTGAACAAAAGTTGCAGTGAATTTTTCTTTGCTATTCTACTTAAAGAGGAAAATATCACTTTATGTGGTGTCATTTTATGTTTTTCAAAAAAAAAATAATCTGAAACATTTTGCTAGTATCTGTACTTCAGAAAGCCGCAAACCCAAGTTGCTTTTCTCTTTTGTTCAGTGCATCTGATATTGATCCCCCATCATCTGGCAACTTCCAGATCATTCATCAGAATTCATTAAGAAATGGGTTTGATGTCAAATACTAAACCAGCTGTAAAGAAGAGGAGGAACCATGAATGCTGTGGAAGAAAAAAAAAACAAACAAACAAACAAACAAAAAAACTATTATTTGACTATCTGCTTTAAAAGCAGAATTGTTACATAAGTAATGTACTTCTCAAACTTTACAGTTTAACTTTGGGATGGATTTCTCTTTGTCAAATGCATTTTTTGTTTGCTCAAATTAGCACAAGAGAAAAAAAAAAAAAAAAGAAAGAAAGAAAGTTTAACAACACAAGATTTTTTTTTTTTTCCAGGAATCAGATGGATGACTATGCTTTTGGAAATTCAGAATTGTCTAACATACCACAAAGAGAGGTAAAAGATAACCTTTTCATGGATTCGCCTGACTGTTCTCATGCTTTAGTTAAACAATAAAGTCCCAAGATCAGATACAATTCCTTCTGGTAACAAAATTTATAATCTATATTCTTAGTAGAGAAGTGATCTAATCAATAAAAAATAAATACAAAACTTGAAGAACAGATACAAAGACCAGCGACAGGACCTGGAGGTCTGTTGCCAAGGGATGCCATATATTAATGCATGTGTTTATTTACTGTTCAATTAGCTACCATAGATACAGGGAGAAGACAACTCATCTGAGTAATCTAACTGTCAGGGTAGCTGATAAAAATGCCTTTACATGCTGGAAGGCAAAAAAGGCAAAAAATATAACATACTGGAACATAATGCTGGATGGTAAGCAAGAGATTGCAGTTAAAGCTGATCTCATGCTTTGATATTGGGGAGAGAAGATATGCTTGAAAAACACAAAAATATGTCTAATGGTTTAGTTCTTATATTGTTCTACTTGTATTATCCATTATCAGACATTGATACACTGGAATGATAAAACCGCTATCATCATCTCAAAAAAAAAAATCAGAAAATTAATGATTGATCATGGCTTTAAATGATAAGTACAACAATTTCCTTTGAATCATTCATCAAAAGGATTGAGAATTATATCAGGAAGAAAAATTACAACAGTTCAACTTCTGTCATTTTCCCACCTTTTACTAAGTAATTTACATTCCTTTTTATTTTCCATATTATGAGATCATTTCCAAAGCTTAAAATAACTTGGCAGCTCTACAAACATATTCTGTTTTCTTAACGTTTCCTTGTTTACTTATTACATGGATTAGGTTTTTGAACAGTGGTTTTCCGGCAAATCAGTAAAAGCCTGCAATGTTCTTTAAAAGGAAGATAAGAGTCACACACAGTGCAATCCAAATGGCTCAGTTTTGAAAACTATTAAATGTATCCTTAAAAATATCAATCCTAATGAATCCACGAACAAAACTATCTGTTAAAGTGAGTGTTTACCAGTGTAGAAAAGATTATAAAAATCATCCCAGAGAAATCATTCTCTCTCTCATGTTTAATGACTAACAAGCTGGATGTAAAGAATGGTATATTCAATAAAGACTATCTTGAATATAGTCTTTTTGTAAATGACGTGTTGCCCTCCACAAGAGGCATGTTGTTCTGGCATTTTAGAGGCAAACTGAAAAGCATTTAGTGTAAGAAATCCAGTGGTTTGTGATTACAAATCATTACTTAAACAATGTGAACTTGAACATATTTTTCATGATGTTCCTTATAATTCTGAGTTTCAACTACAAAACCCCAAATATTTCGTTATCAGAAAAGCTGGAAAGGAAAGTGCTTTTAAGTTAAGACAACAATTTATGATGCCATCTTCCAGAACAGCCAAAACTCACTGGTTGGGTTTTGATTTATGGAACTAAAAAGGAGTGCTGGGAAGGCCAGGAATAATTTATGGAAATCATCAAACAGCTGGTTTGAGTCACTGTAGATCCATTGCAGTTATCTGATTTACAACAGCCAAATAATTTAATCATATAAAATTTGGATAAAAACACCAACGTATTGCAATTCAACCTTTGTCAGTCTAAGATAACATTTACCTGACTGTTTTGATTTCTTCGGTTCTTTGATTTTTACAGCAGTAGCTCAATGTTCCATAGCTTGAGTTAAGCAGGAGACTTCTCTCAGAAGACGTCTTCTCATTATCTCTTAAAAGTTAAAGTTAAATGTTAGAACACCTTGCAAAACTCTATAGGATTTCATATGCTGCTTAAAATAAATCAATAAATATTTTTAGAAATAGAGATAGAAAAGACTTTGTTTGAAGACACTCTTTTCACCTTTGACTTTTCTTTTTAAAGAAAAAGTCAAGGGTGAAATGTTCTTCTCATGTTACATAGCAATATATACATGAGAGATGAATATAACTTGAAATAGTAGATATGAACCCCTAAACTGAAAACAGTTTTTGATTACCACAGACTCCACAAGTGCTCTTACTACCACTTTAAAATCTTGAAAGAAAAATAGAGTGCGTTGAACTAATCTGTTTTTTAATGGCCATTGCAAGTCATTTTAGATCATGTAATTCAGGCGATCTCTCTTTGAATCAATATGAAAAGTACTGCTTTTTTAAAGGGCCTTAGAACATACTTTAAGAATTTCATGATTCTTTGTAGCAGACACTGAACATTGGTGCTTTAGCACAGCACACTCGCAAACTGGCTGGAGACTGTGTGCAATCATAATGGACATTTTAAAAAATAATACGTTTCAGGTTAGACACTCTACAAAGAAAGCACATAGGAGTATTAATCACTTGTTAACCTATCAACTCCAGTAGAAACTTGGCTTTGGCATCTTTTGGAATGGACTATGCTAAAACTTCACTGAAGTATGAAAAGAAAAAAATAAAAACCTAGAATTTCATCAGTGTTAGTAATTATCTGTGGAGAGATTTCAAACACAGTGGGGACTGAGAAATTATTCTGGAATGCCCCAGTGCACTCACAGTTTGTCTGATTATACCAGCGTTACTAACAGATTTTCCTGACTTACCATGGCCAAGACCAGACCATGCCATTCACTGGAGTTATACCCTGCTACTCTTTTGAGTGCCATGAATGAGAGTTTGTTGGGAAACTGAGCATAGGAAAGTGTTTCAAACCCCCCAAATTTAGGCTCAGTACAACCTCAGTTATGAAGTAACCCAATGGTCACAAGATATCTTGACAATTACCTCCCATTTAATAAATCTAAGATAAGATGAACAGATTTTATTTATTTATTTTTTACAAAATCCAAACAAATAACAATTACAATGTTTTATTGTTGTTTGTTTTTTAAGTGTCATGTGGCAAAGGAAAAAAAAAAAAGTTTAATTTGCTTAATCTTAGGTCAAATGTGAAATGTGTCTGTGAAATCCAGAACACCACTCTGAATCCACACTTACCATGTAATCACAAATTCCATCCTATTTCATTGCCAGGGAAAACTTCAACTTAAAGAGTCAATAGGTTTTTCCATTTCTTCCAAATACACCTAGAATTTGCTTGGATTTGTTTTCAGCATTTTATTCAGTGGATGCGAATCTTTATTATTATTCTTTGGGTTTTTTTGTTTGTTTGTTTTTATATCCTATCTTCATCAACGCTGTATTAGACAATAAAATAAAATAATAAAATAAAATAAAATAAAATAAAATAAAATAAAATAAAATAAAATAAAATAAAATAAAATAAAATAAAATAAAATAAAATAAAATAAAATAAAATAAAAGTCTGGACGCCTACCTGGGCAATCTGCTCTAGGGTACTTGCTTTGGCAGGGGGGTTGGACACAATGATCTCTTGAGGTCCCTTCCAACCCCTATAATTCTGTGATTCTGTGAAAACAGTAGGGAGAATGAAAATTATACTTGAGTATTTTCCTCTTGCCATCACATGCAGACAATTATCTTCAGCTATAGCAAAACAACCAGGAAATGCTAGAGTGGCAGTGGTCAAAACAACCTTACTTCAGCCATCTTTTGTGCAAATATTTATGTTTATGTTATGTAGTCCATGCTTACACAGTCACTGCTATTATTTTTATGGAAATTGCTCCTCATCTAATGGCATTTGGTGGTTCTGATCTGAGAAGTAATCCAGACTGCCTATCATGCTTTTACAAACCCCCACCTCATTTTGCCAGAAGGGGACATAGCAAGGTAGAGGTATACTGCAAAAGCTCATGTCTTGTTCTTATTTCTGTCCTGCCAAATATCCTTGACTTTTTCTGTAGAGTTCCAAGCATGTCTTCAAACTAAACTTCACCTTAGTAATGTTCATTCTTCTTTCTCTTTTAGGGCTAGGTTTGCACTGCTTTATTCTCAGCTAGCTATTTTGATTAAAGAATCAAACTATAATAGCAGGAAAATGATTTTCTGTTTTCCTAAAACATGAATCACATTTTTGTATTTCACATACACATGTCCTAAATATTGAAATTGAAGACCTAGGACACAAACCACTGAAATGCTGTACCCTAATAGCAGGAACTGAAGTCAAAAGAAACTGTATTCGAGTATACCAATGATAGTGGTTTGCCTTGTTGCTGAATCTCAGCTCTTCCATTGCAGTATGAACATAATTCTACCTTCTGACCATTCAGTGGTTACATGTCATAAACCAATTAATGGGGGGTGAAGAACTTGGTTATTATAGACATGAATGTCACCAGTAAATGAGTCATTTTGTTTTTCACAGTAGGATTTGAAAAGTCTGTAATGAATAAGATAATAAGAATACACATTAATAAAGGAGGATAAAATTAAATAACAAATGGCTGACTAACAATCAACATTCATCTTGTTTGCTCCTTGGAGGCTTGGTTCCTGTGCAAAAAGGAGCATGCAGTCGCATCATTAAAGGCTGAATCATAATGAATATTCACAGTGACAGAACAAAGTTTCACAAGAATCCACTTTCTCTAATTATCTGAGTTTGCCTGAATTCAGTATATAATAATATATTTATAACATAGCTAACATAAGCTGGAAGCAGCCACAAGAAAAGCCCTTATAAAACCCACATATGCTTGGGCAGAGGCATGCTCAGTTTCCACAGGGTTTGGCTTTTGAGATCTGTGTACTCTGGTCAGCACAAGGAATTACGAAAGGCATAGTTCTTTTTCCTTTTTTTTTTTTTTTAATTTATTTTCTCCTTTTTTTTTCTTTTTTTTTTTTTTTTTTTTCCCCCAGACTTTTTGGTCTGGCAGTCTTTAGAAAGTACTGAGCGCATGCAAAATGTGACTTCAGAAACTTACAAGTCGGGTAAATTTGAAGTGTTTCCCAAGTCAGCATAAAAAGTACCACCCTGACACATCCAAAATTTGAAGTAATATCTCAGGAGAAGAAATCCACCAGAGCATTTCCATTACAATACTTCAATAATTATTTAAACAAACAATTCAGCGTATCTTTCCAGCTCCCTGGAAATGTCTAAAACATTTTGGCTGTATTTTTAATGAAATCTCAGACTAAGGCAGACATCCAACAAAGGAAATAAATCCCAAAAATCAGAGTTTTATAAAGTTATAAGCAGCAGAAAATGTAATCTTACAATGAGAGTTGTCATGAAACTTTAATACGATGAGTGTTTCTGTCTACACTACCTATAGAGCAAATTAATCTATACTTTCATTTTGCAGTGAAACCACGTATGTTCTATTTGTACCAAAATGAATTTTTATAGGTTTGATCTAAAGCCAAAAAAGCTACAGTAGAAAGTCTATTCTTGATAAAGGAAAGAAGCAAAACAGCTAGGCTGGACTCATAGGTTGAGTTAAAAACAAATAAAAGAGTAACAGAGATATAGAATTTGCAGAGTAATGTGGTCTAAGCAAAAAAAGTAATATTCAAAGCACGACAGGAGCATGAGAGAAAATAAAAGGTATACCTATCAAGTTGTCCTCATTTTTACCTTTGTCCAATCACAGAAATAAATGCAATGTTTTCAGAGCTACTGAAAAACAGAAAAAGCCTCTTTGAGAGAGATCTGGAGGGGTTGGGCAAGGGTTGGAGGAAGAGGAGAAATTGGACATACACAGCAACTACATCGAAGTTCAGCAACTGGAAGTTATTTTCTAAAATTGTCTGCTTTCCATATAGTCTGCATGTATGAGGAAGGTAGTTCAGAACTAGTAGCTCTCTGGCTACAGCCATTAGGAAGACCACAGAGGGCTTCCTGCAGAGAACTCTTTGCACCAATTCTTCAATAAAATATTTCACGTTTTCCTCTCCAGTGTCTGTGGACAAACTGGCCAACACATCAAGGACTCGGCTTTGACAACCTGATCGTCTTCTCCCTCCTGTTAGCTTTGTTCCACATCTGTATTTTTTTGTTTGTTTGTTTGTTTTTTCCTGGCTCCAGAGCCAAATATACAGCTAAGCACTGTCTGAGTAAAATGTTACTGGATGGCCCCTCCTCTCTCCAGGCCATCCAACATCACAAGAGATGGCCAGAATTTAATTAAGCAGATTGTTTCATTGCAGTAACATTGCAAAGCATACAAAAATCTCTCTCCTCTTCATTTGGTCATGGAGTTAGTAAAACTTTTGAAGGAACATTTAAAATACATTATAATATTTAAAAGTTGTACCCACCTGCACATGCACATACAATATTCAGCAAGCAGTGCTCTGTTGAGTATGAGTGATGAACCAGATTCCTAAGAAAAAACAGAACATTAAAAAACAAATTTAGTATAAATGGCAGTGATAGGAAATTCTTTACACATTTCAGCATGATTACAATCCAATTTATTATCCACATACTTATTATACTTACACATTAAGCTAATGTCTGATTTGTCCAATATTAGTTGTTTTGATTTGGGATTTTTTTTTTGAAAGGCACAAAGAACTATGCAATTGAGAATGCAATTCCAATACAATGTTAAACACTGAATTATTTTTATTACACAAAAATGGTCATACAAAGCTTGGCTGGAAGACAACTTTGCTGAAATTCAGTTATTCTATTCTGAGTAAACTATAAACTGAATTCTAAACAGACCACTTTTTTTGTTTGTTTGTTTTTAAAGCAAAGAATTTACAGAATTATTCTAAGTTTAAAAATTGTGGTCAGTAGCATAATGTGATCACTACATTGTTGATTTTGACACAGGCAGAAATAAGTTATCAGATATTACTTGTTCACATCACTTACAATAAGGGTTCTTTCTGCTAAAATATTTAGAAATGAGGAATTTATTACATTCTCTCTGAGACCAATAGGTAAAATGTTACACATACACACACCCACACACACACACAAAAAAAAAAAAAAAAAAAAGTAAGTTCTGCTGGCTTTCTGTATTGGTAGAAATTCTAATTTTTGGAGCAAATGTCAGTACAGTAAGGGAGTAGATGGGCTTTGCAGTTTTATGTTGAAAACTTCTCGATTTCTAAAAGTTTTCACATGATAGTGGGGAAAAATAAATAAATAAATTAGATTTCTAGTCTACTAGAAAAAAAAAAGAGGGGGGATGGGGTGGGAGGGAGGGATTTTTAGCCTGCTAGAAATCAGTAGCCATTAGGAAAAATAATTTATAATTTTTCAAAACCAGGGTCACTTTCCTCTTTCAAAGAGTAGCGAGGGTTTTATTTTATTTTCCCAAGACCACCCTCTCAGAATTAAAGCAATGACTCACCACAGGAGATTAGCAATTATTACTGTTAAATTTATCTCTGAAAATTCATATCCCTGTCCTGATTTTAACAATTTATAGCGCTGCTACTTCATGTGGAATAACCATATAAACTGCTTCTAAATTAAGAACTCCTTCAATTATCGTATTGGTATCTGCATGAGTCCAATTTAATTTAATGAGAATGGCATTCATTAAAGAGAGCTTAAGGACATGTCTGGGAATACACAGTGTGCAAAGTCCAAGTTTTACCCTAACTCTTGTACTCAGCAAAGAGGTTCCCACTTAAACCCCATGTCTCCATATCTTGTAACCCACCCTTCTACACACTTTCTGTGGAATCAGGTAATACACTTCTGGGAGCTTCAGACTGTTCTAAATATTGTTTAAGTAAATATTTAAATTTCAGTAATTTTTTAGTTTCTTCTGCAGACATAACTTCTTTAAGTTCAGTTGAAAAAGATGACATGCCAGACAAGTTTTTCCAAGTTTTGTATCTCTACCCTACTCAGCTTCCAGCAGGGCTGGAATCACAAATCCGTAGGGCTTGGATTATAATTAAATATTGAAGAATTTATTTTAAAGATGTAAACCATAAGAACATTCCCTTAAGACATATATTGCTGTATGATAATGGCTGGTTTTAAAGCACGAGTTCTAGGCTGTACACACCAGACAATGTTAACTCAAAAAAAAAAAAACAAAAAAAAAAACAAAAAACAAACAACCTACTAACCAAACAACAAAAAAACTTTTGCTTTTGTATTGTCCACCATATTGGAGGTGACAGATTTATACTGCTCTTTCAGACAGACCGTGTATTTCAGGAATAAATTTAACAGCGGCTGCATAGGAAAGGCTGTCCTGAAAAGACTTTTCTGATGCTTATTCCCTGAAAAATAAATTCCAGAAAAATAAATTCCATGATATAGTCACTTTGATTATCAAGAAGTAATATTCCAGCACTGACATAATCAGCCAACAAATAATTTCTCATTAATGAGTTACAACATTTATTCAAAACTGACCTCCATTCCAGTAAAAACACAATTCATTAAACAAGATATACAGTGTATATTTGGTCAAACGCAGGCTGTTGAGCAGGTAGCCCTCACTAATTGCTCACGGAGGAGAGAACAGCAATCTCTTTTCATGCCCTGCCTGGGGAGTCAGGCAGTCTGGGTTCTATTCCTGGCTCAGACATTAACAAGTCACTTCATTGCTCTGTTCTTCATCCCATGTACTTAAATGAGATAACATTTCTCTTATTATTTGGTCCCTTCAAAATACAAATCCCTTATAGCAGAAGTACTGTGTATCAAAAGTGTCTAGCTCCCCTGAGGCTTGAATTTTGTTTGGGCTTTCTAAATGTTTGTTTGTTTTACAACAGTGCAAATATTCGTTACTGTATCTGTATTTTTAAGGTTAAAATCTACAAAGCTTAAAGTTCCTAGATCCTCACTGAAGCATCTAAATAAGAAGTAGAAGCCCATGCAAAAAAAAAAAAAAAGAAGCAAAGATGACGACCAATCAAAATTTGAGGAAAAGACTCATCAACAAAATCAGGCATTGCTACTTGCTACGTGGCAGTTAAGAACATCAAAGAGGGTTGAAGTAAATCTGTGTAGATCATATTCTAGTTCTTCAGAACAACGGATTTACTATTAATCTCTGCTTTTAATTTTAAGATGTTTAAATAAAACTTTTTTTTTTTCTTTTTCCAAGTTCTGCACCTGCTAGCCCTTTGTTTCTTAGTTTGTTTAGTTTAGTTGTTTTTTCCTATTCCGCAGTGAGTTTCACTCTTCCTAACAATAGTTCTCATTCAGGAACTCCCGTTTATCCCTCCACGTTTACATATACTATAAACAGACAGAGTCAAATTTACTTGAGAACACATTCTCACAATTGTCTTTATTATTTTTTCTTCTGAGAATGTTGCTGTGCTTCATTTTGACCCCTAGACAAAATCTGCCTACCTACAATGAGTACCTGTAAAGGATTATGGACCCTCCAGATTTACCATAGAGGAATGGGAATGCTACTGGCCATTAGTGTATTTCTATTATGGATCCTGCAATAGCCTTTTGAAACATTACAATGAACATGTTAAAAGTGTTAGAATCTGCTGGGGCTAACACACCCCGGCAAGAAATATTATTAAAATCAATAGAAGTTCCAATTAAAATATTCTCTGAATCCTTCTTCAAGGGATTAACAGAAGTGTCAACAAGAACTTTTCTTACAATAGACATATGATTCCCATCAAAGGCTGAAGCAGTCAAACATTACCTGATATCTTTTCTGGGCCAGCCATTCTCAGAAATTGCTACCCTTGCAGTGGTGCAGCACAAAACCATTTCTACCTTGGAAGCACTGTGGCTTTCAGGCAGGAAATGTGGCTTACACTGTTCCCTCTGCATTGACAGAGTATTGACTCACTTTTCTTAGACAGCAAGCATGTAGGCAAGTTTTCGATTTGTATTTACACAGAGCAAAAGAAAACAGAGGCAATCCTCATTCACAACAGCAATTCTTAGGTTGCTTATCTCATTTGCTGTGCTCTCCTACTGATCCAGCTGCTTTTTCACTAGCACCTCCTTGACTGTGCAAGGTGCCTACATAACAAGGCCCAAGTTTCCTCTCTTTAGAAACTACAGCTTGGAATGGGGAAGAATGGATTTAGTCCCTCTTCCACTGGAGAAAACATATGGAAGCAGCTGGGTATACAGCAAGTAACTAGGGTGCACTAAAAATAT
Organism: Anas acuta; assembly: GCF_963932015.1. NCBI lineage: Eukaryota > Metazoa > Chordata > Aves > Anseriformes > Anatidae > Anas > Anas acuta. The sequence goes on along the minus strand of NC_088984.1, from coordinate 34,457,031 downwards.
CCTTAGGTATTCTGGACGCTTAAGCAAAAACACAATTAAGAAACATGCTAAGTATTGTCAGCTGAGTTACTTTTTCATATTCTGTAGGCTATCCCACAATTACATAAAAATAAGTAAAGAGAAAAATATACCATGTTTGCAAAAATGCATGTAAGTATTAAAAAAATGAATAAATAAAAGTGAAATAAGTCACACAACTTGGTCTATTCTATTTAGGAAGTTTCAGACAGTATGTAAAGATCAATTTGGCGTGCAGCACCACTCCAGACAATTAATATCACTGACATTTCTTTGCAATTTCAATTCGCCAGAGGATAAATTCACAACATGTGAAAGGGAAGCTGCTTTTCTTATCTTTTTTTTTTTTTTAATAGTATTTGAATTTAAAATTAGATTCTAAATTCTAATGAAATTTCTCAGCTTTCCTGATAAAGGGAAAGGTGTTAATTTTCAACATGTATTATGGTTTAATGAAAAACTACAGTAACTTATATGGTTTTTAAGCTAGCAGAACATTAGAGATATTTAATTCACTGTCAGCAAAACACCATAATACAAAGTTCTGAATGAAACATATTTCCCTCCATTTTAGTCACCAGCCTAGCCTGTTTCCTCTAAAGCACATTATATATTTTGAATAAGTGTATTGATATCAAGACTTTTTGTTCAAATAGTGTATTCATAAAAGTAAAAAATAAAATAAAAACAGATACTGCTACATTCTCATACTTTCCAGTCATAAACATATTTTTATTTTTATTTTTAATTCCTAATTTTCAATATCCATGGCATCTTTTAGCAATGAAATGACAAAAAGACTCAGATGACAAGCTTACGTTGCTAATTATTTAACTTGCAACAAGGAAAACCAGAGAGTTTGACATGATAGTTTCAAAGCAATTCTATATAAATCCACGGATTTTCATGGGGGAAATAGTTCTTCCCTTCTTATTAGCATAAACTCCATATTTACTTTGGGCAACCTCAAAAATAATTATTCAAAAATAATTTACACTGAAAGCAGCAGTATGGAATACTTTGCTCCTTTTTATGTATGAATTAAGGAAATGATAAAAAGCAGTTTAAGGGGCAAGATATATATTTGGAGAAGGGAGGGGAGAGAATGTGGAGGAGACCACAGCAGAATCTTGCCTGAGAAATTACTTGAAAAGTAAGTCTGGGGTAGGTTAACTCACTCGGTGAGTTTAGAACTCATGCATGTCCTGAATCAAATGCAGTTGAGCTTATCACAAATTTAGCTCCAGATACAATAACAAATGCTGGAAAACTAAGAAGACACAAAACCCCAGAACGTGACTACGATAACCCATAATGGTTTACATTTCAGTAAACACAGGGAATTGTTAGTACTTCTCAAAGAGCACTGTACAACTGAAATTACAGGAAAGGGACTGGCACCAGAGGAATATAAATCAAAGACTGAACAAAACCTTTACATAAAAGAAAAGAAAGGAATGAATCTAGAAGCTGTCAGTGAACTCGGAGGGTGTAATGTACTGAATGAGGCAATGCCACAAGGAAACAAATGTGGAAACAGATAAGAAAAGTAATGAGAATGCAATAGGAAAAGCGTCAAAGAATGACATAACTGATGAAGTCAAACATGAAAACATGGACAACAGAATGAGACATATGTCACTTGTGAGATCATCAATGAATGCTACGGATCCTCCAAGTATCAATTAGAATACATCCAAAAGCAAAGAATGTTTCCACATCTTTGCAACTGAGAATAAAAGTATTCATATGCATTTTATCCATTTGACAAAATACCTGAAAAAGTGTTCCCAAATTACTCGACAATTGTAAAATCTTAACGCAAGTCTCAGCATTCAGAATAAATAAGTTAATTAAAATCAGAGATAACAAGAGGGAGAGAAATTTTACGATCTGATTTGGGATGGAGACAGGAATCTGTTCTAGACATTATTTAAAAGTGAAGTCCTCCTTCACCTGAACTGCATCTATGCCTTGAAGAAACTACCCATCATATGATGTGTTTGCCTTTTCAGGGCTGTATGGTTATTTGGATTGAAAGCTAAACTTAATAAATAATTTCCTAAGTAATGCAAAAGACTTAAAAATAAGTTCACAAAGATCTAACAAATTTATGGAAGAACTGCATGAAAATAAGTCATTCTAATTTCACAATGACACCAAACACTCACTTTTGCTGTTGAAAATTAAGAGGTTTGTGCAGTGACAAATGATAGATTTCTGTATCTGCCCAGAGCATCCGCAGTTCAAAGCAGTCTCCTATTGACTTCTAACACTGCTCAGCTAAACCCAATTAGGAATCAGAAATTGTTTGCCCTCTAACCTTGGATGTTTGATTTGGTCATCAGATGCAGAGCATTGTCTAACATACACCATCGAGATCTAGCTCCTGTAAAACATAACTACTGCAACTTCCATTTCCAACAAAGGAAATATAGTGCTGATTGAATACAGAACATTTAATGATCAAGCCTCTTAGGCAAAACTAGACCCTTTCTCAGTCTAAGCTCTACAATAATATAAAAATTTTTGATATCATCAGAATACTTGATATCTTTTCAGAAATCTCAACTTAAATTTTTGCTTTCAGCAGTACAGAATAAGGCAGGATAAAATTGCTACTGTACAGGTAAAGATGCTAAGACTTGTCTTTGTTTTCTATTTACAGAAGCTTTGGTGTACATATGCATGCACATAATCCTGCACAATACGGCTTCAGATTAAATCTAAAGCTTTCCTATCACATATAATAAATACAGATAATAATTTTGGGAGCAGAAAGGCTACCGTTGGGCTAAGTTAAAAAACTGGAGTAATACCAGACAATTACTATTTTCTCTAAAGCAAAGAGAGTCCCTTCAGACAAAAAAAGGAAAGTTATGAATAGTAAGTAGATGACAGCCCAGGTGAAAATCAGTGAAATAGGTAATGAAAATAATATTTAAAATGTGTGATTCAAATACAACAGCAAATTATTTCATATTGCAGAAAACATGTTTTCCATTATTATTGCTGTATACATTTGGCATAAAAATAGTAGTCTGAACTGAATTCAGTATTTTTACTTAGTGCCTAGGAACTGCCTTGAAATTTTCTTGACAACAGCTATACCAATGATATATATTCAAATTAGCACAACTTTCATCCCGTGACTGTCAGCCCTGAAAACACCACAGGAAGTGAACTTGAAGCTGTGTGTGGTCTTACTTGTTTTGGCAGTAGTAAAAATACTGAAGATACAAGGCTTTTTTTGTATAGTTACACCTGTGCATTCCCAGTGTGTTCTGATTATCCCTTGACTTGCAAACACTATAAAATAACAACACCAAAACAAAACAAAAACAAACAAACAAACAAAAAAATCTAAATTTTGACATTAGAGATACACCGAATCAAAAAAGCACATTTGTTCCGCCACCAAGATTACCTTTAATATGTATTATATACACTGGTCCTCTATGGATAAAACCAGGGAGAAGCCACACCGCAGGCACAGGTATGCCTTTACTGTTTTGAACAGAATCAAGTGAAGAGGGCATAACAGATAAATTGGAAGGACTGACATGTTAGGTTAGTTAAGTCTTTTTAAAGTATAAATACTCTTATTCTGTTGTCTTCCAGGGATGTGGGAAGAAGTCCTAGCATTAGATCACTGGAGGATATCAACATAAATAGCCCCACTGATTTACACCAGCAGATGATCTATCATAAAAATGTATTTATTCAGAAGACACATATGTAGAGTCTTCACTAATGATTGGAAAACAAAACAAGTGGTATTTTACCACTTTTATCATAATTTATAGTAGAAAATAAATATATTTTATAGCATCTAAGGGAACATGTGATACTGCTGTACAGAAAAATAAAGTTAAAATTGAAAAATATTAGTCAAGATTTATAGTAAGGTAAAGTGTTTTGTTGTTTTTTGTTGTTTGTTTTTGTTTTTTTTTTTTAAGTGCTTGAATACATCACATACACAGTCTCATTTAAATGTCACAGTACATTGCTAAATGTGTAAACAACCAATGCAATGGGATAGCTACTGGATAACAGTACATATATTAAAAACAAAAAAAAAGAAGACTAATATTCTTATACCCCCCACCATACTTCAATATATTTCTGAAATGAACTAAGAAAAAACATTTTATAATTGCAAACTGTCTCAGGCACTGACATAATTGGGTCTCTGGATTTTATATGTACCATAAACAAAATCCATTATGAAATAAAATGCCAAGATTACCAAAGAAATATATGAGAAATCAAATTCCAAGGATACCACCAGCAGTTTTAGAAGTTTTCCTGTTCTTTTTCTGAGCAATAATAATAATTATTTTTATAACTAGCTTTGATCATTGTAAGAGATAATGCATAAAACATATATTTACATATAGCATCTCTATTCTGAAAGTCCCATGGGGTTCAAAAATGTGTTTTATTAAGTCATAGACAAGTGTATCATTGTGCAAACTTGCCAGTGTTTTACTTCTCGCTGCACAAAACAATAGTCTGGCAGAACTGTGTGCTGGAGGCTTGTAAAACATAGATCTTGTTATCTATCTATTTTCAGAAACACTTATCAAGAGCTTATATGACTTTTTTTTTTTCTTTTCCAGAAAGAATAAGTACATCTTGCTACCTAAATAGATTTAGTCTTTTTGATTTCATTACAATTAGAAAGGAAATTTATTTCCTTACAATCTGTGCAGTTAATGACAATGTCCTTATGGACATCAGTACAGTCTCTGTCCAATATATATTAAGCACAGTATTCTTTTTTGCACTGCACAGATGCAATAAAACAAAATGGAACAAAATAATTAAGGGATAATATAACAACTTTGACTAGATCAAGGACAGGCTGGAATAAGGGAAGATTCAAAACAATGTACCAAGAAACTTGAGGTTTATATTATCTGTAACATATCCATAATATCAATCACTTGCTTTTAGTTCTGTAAAGCAATTACTTATCTCCAGTTGTACCCAAATGATCTCTCCATAAATTTTCTAGTTAAGATAATTGAGTTGACAAGGAGAGATGAAATTTCAAAAAGCTGGTCAGTTTTCCTCATTATAAATGTACTGAAGTTATTATAAGACCATAATGAAAAATAAGAAATAAGTCTGAACTTCTAAACGTAGATGCCAGAAGTTAACAGGTAATGATATGCAATGGTATTAACTACTTTGGTGATTTTAAGGTTTATGATGGGAAGATTATCAGTAGCTCTAAGTTTTAGGCCATATGGTATTAGTTTTCTTCAACAGGAATTATATTTAGATGCTGAGTTAAAAGATGTCTGAGTCTTTTGAACAGGATCCGCTTGCAAAGAAAATCCATGATTTGTTCCTCATTAAAACAAAAAATAAAATAAAAAATCAAAAACTATACTACGGTATTTCATAGGTATTTCCCACTGGGAAAACTTAGACCTATACAATACATTATTCTCTTATCCTTAAGTTTACATCTGAAAAACAAAACAAAACAAAACAACAAAAAAAAAAATATTGTATTCATTGGCCCATTGTACCTCTACTAGATCAGATAAAGAGGGTGTGTTCTTGCTTCCTTTGAAGGTGTATCATTCACTCCAGTGTTAGCGGGAATTGAGCTGCATACATAAACAGCATCTAAATAAAAAGCTTGAAAGGCATTGTATATAGTTTATGCAGTAATATCCACCCTTCATTTATAAGTCCAAAACATCTTGTTCCATTATGAGCGTACGTGAATTATTAGAATAATCACTGAAAAGCTCACAGTCGGAAGATCTTTACAATTCTACTACATTGTTTCTTATCAGTAGTTTGTTGTTTTTTTTTTCCTGTCCCATGTAAACACCATTTAAATTTAAACAACTAGCCACTGAATAACAACAGTATTCTTGAGTTCTGTTAAAATACATTACAATTCCTTTTCTTCCTAATCATGGTAAAATTTTGCTGAGACACAGCACTAAAACCTGAACTATTTTATTATAGAAAAGGAAAGGTCCCAGTGACTAAATAAGTTATCTATACTCATTATCAACTGATTCTCAAGGGCACTTCAAAAGAATATAAAACAATTCTGGCCAAAAATAATGTGTGGGAACTCATTTATTTCATAAATATAAGGAAATGAACTATTTTGTTATAGACTTGCTACAGTTCCCACTTTCTTTCTCTGTCCTCCTGCAACACCACTTAGAATTACTTTTCTGTCTCTGTACATTCATTCTGTTGAAAGTCCAATGATGGAAAACAAATTGGAGGGCTCAAGCACCGGGTGCTGATGGAGAAAAATTATTGCACATCCTGATGGTCAAATCTACTTTTGAACAATATGAATGGCCTTGGTGCACAGGAAGTGAGCCAGCAAAATCCTCATCAAATTCTAGTTATAATAATAATAATAATAATAATAATAATAATAATAATAATAATAATAATAATAATAATAATAATAATAATAATAATAATAGGGATAAGTGCTAAGTATTTGGAATACCCCTGGTGTCTAAATCATACGTCAGGATTTCTGACACATAAAATGAGTTTGAACATATTAATGGGAAATTTAAAATATGGAAAGGTTAAAACGATTGGTATAACTGCACAGATCTCTCCCATTATGAACTCTCTCGTGTGATAATTACGAATCCTCCCTTTAATAATCTCTGTCATTCTAGCTTGATATAATTTTGGGCTTCCAAAGCATTTGAAATGCTGAAGTTTGAATGTGTGTGAGAAAAAACAAACAAACAACAAAAAAAAAAAACCCTATGTAAATACGAACATTTCAATGAGCTTCAAAACTGTACTAAAAGGGAAAATGGAAGTCAATGCAGCTATGCATTTTTATCATTTTCCGAAACTGGATCCAGATACCCTTGAAACTACCTTGAAAATTATATTAACCTGAACTCTGAACTTTTTTTTTTTTTTTTTTTTAATAAATCTATAGTAAACTTTTCAGTTAAGGAAATCACAGCAAATTGTAATTCTGAGAGCTTTGACTAGCAAAAAATTAAAAAATACTTATGTAACTTTTATAAACTGGAAACTCATAATTAATTATGTTTTTAAATTATCTTCTAGGAAAAGAAAAGACAATAAAAAGAATCATTTTAAGAAAGAGACCTTGAGATATCTAACAGGAAGTGTAAGAGCTGCTTGAGTTAAATATAATTTCTGAAAAGCACTATTGTGCTTCTGTGGTGGAGTCCTTTTACCTCTGTCTGTGAAATACACTTAGCTGTCATCACCTATTATCAGGTTTTCATCCTGGCTATTTTACAGTTTCAAGTGTTTTCTGTGTAAGAGCTAGTATATAAGCCAAAAAGATCTGCCGATGTTATGAAAGTGTTAAAAAATAATAATATCAAATACATTTGGATCATCTTTCATAAATGAAAGGTGCTTCATTGCATTTTTCTTTTCTACTGAAGCTAGTTAGCATTAAACATTTCCCAAGTTAGCTCTGAAATTTAAGGGAAAGCTTTTCAACATTAGAATTTTTTAAATATATCAAAGAGTTCAATGCAATAGAAACCTCAAGATGGGGTTATTATTGGATTCTGATACCAAAAGAAGAATAAGAAATTCATGAATGATTCCCTACCTTTGAGATAGACTTTTGACATTACAGTACTAGGGTTATAAACCTTAACCTAAAACACATCTGTATGAATCTGAGCAACCTGAGATTGTAAATACTAGATGCATCTCAAAAATATTGATCTCAGGTGTGTACGAATGAAATCTCAAATCCTAATACAGCAATAAAGCTTTTCTTCTCTACTCTCCCCTCTACACTTCAGTCTTTATTAGTCAAGCAATTTACAAAGAAAAGTAGGAGACACACTAGAGCAATCCTCATCTCTTGCAGCAGTTTTTGTAACCTAATTTTATCCTGGGTAAGTAAGTGAATAATTTTATCCTGGGTGAAATATTAACAACCAAAACCTTTCTCAACTATGAATATAAATGTAACTTCTAAATAACATATGTTAGGAGGAAGACTTAGGAGTTGTTACCATTGTTCACTTAAGCATTTTAGGAAATGCTACCCCCTCATGGTAAACATGTCCTGATTAAACCCATTGCACTAAAAGCACCTTGGAAATTGTGGGTGTCTGAGCTGTGGTCATGAGCAGGGCAACTATGATGTCTTATTTGTATCACTTTCCAAACACAGTGAATAAACAGGGCTTTGTGATCTCTGTGCTACCTTTGCACAATTAATTTTGTATATTATTTTGATTTCTTCTCACCCTTCATAGTTTTACATGGAATAGAAGCATAATGACCCACTCCACCCGAACTGGGTATTTCCTGATAATTAATTAAGGGCTGTTAAGGGACTTCTGATTTGCTGTTGGCACTCAGCTCAATGAATTGTCAACCATCAGGAAATACCCTCCCTACTTGTCATATCTGCCTAATTTCTAATTAAGCACCCAATATGGAAAGCAAATATTTTGGTGTTATTATTTTCACCCATTTCAATTAAATTAATCAATTCAATTTTGTACTGCCTAAAATCTCAACAAAATATGATTTGCATTGTATATCAGTGATGATATTAATTAGTAGAAATATACTATATATATTTAAAAAATAAAGAACTGTATATGAAGTAAGAAAAGATAGACAATTCTTCAATATAACCATATAACTTTTTTCTCCTTTTTTTTTTTTTAAACTCATAAGAATATGGTATGACCCAAGACACCCATTTGGATGACTGTTTCTATATTATCAGTACCCATAAATGTTCTTTCAACCCACCTTCTCATGATAATTTTATAGCCGAGTATAAATATTGGAAAGCCAATCCATTGCTTATTAAAGATAAAGAATTAACCTAAAAATATTCATGTATTTGATCTGAGTTTTCTAAATAGGAAGAAAGAAGAAAATAAAAGGGAAGAGAAGTAAGAAAATGGGGAAGAATGGACATGATGAGTGCAGGAAAAGCTTTTAAATGGGTTTAATTTTGAGGGACTAAATTTACAAACACAGCCAAAAAAAATTAAAATGAAATGGTGCCATTCCCATTCCACCTTCTATAACTCAGAGCTCAAATGGGACAGTTGGGATATTTGGAGATTATGGTCAACACCTCCATGAGTCAGGACAAATATTTCAAACAAGTGGTCTCCTACAGGAGATTCTTATACCGTACAGTACACACCAGAAAGCACTTCCTCCTATGGACATGATTCTATTTTAGACAAAATACAAAAGTTTTATTTACACCAAAGAATGAAATCAAGAGTTCTAACACAGACACTGATTCTCAGGCTCCCCAGACACCACTTCAACTGTTTTATTTGCAATGCTGCAGCTAGAAGGGAACATCCCTGCCTGGTTGGTTTGGGGCAAACTCTGGTTTATTTAGAGCTGGCTGAAATCGGTATTAAAAATATAAATAAATAAATAAATAAATAATGATAATGATAATGATAATAATCATAATAATAAACCACTAGTTGAACAAAACATTAAGATTCGACCAATAGCATTTTTATTTTTATTTTTTAGCAAATGTTATGCAACAAATTCCTTTGTTGCATATAAAAATAAATGTTTTTCAGTTGACTATTAGGAAATCAGTTTGTGTATCGACTGAATAAATAAATCCTATTCATACAGCTTACTGACTTGAAGGAAATTACTCTTGAGTGCCTTTTTTTAAATGCTCAGCTCACTTTTCTGCCATATATTTGTGTCTTATGTAGAGAGCAAGTATTGATTTAGCCCTTAAAAGGAATGACACAAGAGATGTGTTCAATCATGTGGGATCAAGTAAGAAAATAACCTTATTTTGACTTTGTTACCTTCAAAGCTATTTCACAAATCTGGGACTCCCGGAAACATTTAGTGTGAAAAGCATTACTGCCCATTGTTATCTTACGTCATCAGAAGAAGCCAGAACAAGAACAATGGAAAATGTTTCCAGAAATGATGAGGAAGGCATTGTTTGGATTATCCCTAGGTACAATGATTACCATTGGGTAGCATCGTAAGCAGTCGGAAATTGCTCATTTTTTAGCATCTTCTACAAAGTAATTATAAGGAATGACGTTTTCATCTCCTTAAAGTCGATACTATCTGTCTCTTGCTTCAGCATAAATATGGCTTACAGCAAGTCATCCATTTCAACAGAAGCTAATGAAAATCAAGCCCTTTTTACAATCTTTTTGCCAAAATAAGCAAATAAACAAAAAACAGTAAGATTTATCTAACATGACCTACTTCCATTGTTACTTAGCACTTTGGCAAAAGTGAGATCTCCTGCTATACAAATTGCATGTTTTTATTAGACTGCTGTAATTATATATATAATATATATAATTAATATATAATTAATCTTGTGAAGAACACATGATTTGTGCCTTAGAAATTATATATAAGAGCCTGCTTCACTGCCTATGGGAGTCAGTGGAAGACCTTGAATAGGCTGTAGTTAGTGAACCAAACTTGTTGCTATTAGGTTAAATAGGTTTTTCATGTTCCAAAGAAAGCGACAAAGGCTTGACAGAACAAGCAACTCTAGCTCTTTTAAACATTTTTTCCCCAGAGACACTTTTCAAAGCATTGGGACTTGCAATGTTTCAGCTGAAACAGAAAAAACAAAACAAAACAAACAAAAAAAAAACTTCTCCTTAACTTCAGTAGGAGAATATGTTGATTAACACTGAGTTCTCTTCAAAATTCTTCCTGTAACTTTGTATTTCTGCTTGAGCTATAAGACAAAAGATTATTTTGCTGCTGTTGTAACAAAAAAAAATCTGTTTGAGTCAGTGGAATTGAATCTTTTGGTGTCAGCAGATATTTAACACATATACTGTAATAAGTGCCAGTGTGATTGCTGACACAATATTGTTGAAACAAAGTTGAAGTATACATGGTATATTAACATTTAACAGTTCCGTTGTGTAAAAGCTGAAAGGCATAAATGTCAGTTCTGACTGCAGTGGTTTATCCTGTTAGAGTGAATCTTCTGAGAAACTTAAAAACATGTTTCTTTCTTAAATAGTTGACTACAGAAAAGTACTTCTCTCACCACCAGTTACTAGTGTCGGAAGTGTGCATTTATCTTCTTGCCTTTAAGAAAAACATGAAATAAATGTATGTCCTTCTAGAAAACAAATATTACCTTTGCAACTACTGAATGAAATTTAAATTACAATTAACAGAAGCAATATTTTAAATTATGCTGGAGTTCTGCATACTTCTAAATTAAAGCTCTGCCCTTCCAATGTAATCAACTTGGGAGAGGGGCATTGGGGAAAATCTACTCTTGTTTATCAACACTGAGCAGCAAGGTTTTATTCAAAGGACCTTTGCAGCTATGTACTCTACTATTCATGTTACAATGATTCAAAGCACTATGTTCATCTGTTCCTAGAAAGTAGAGCCAAAATTAAAATAAAACAAATGTTTGCATCTCTGTTTTATTGCTGTCCTTCTGTTTCAGTCCCAAGACCATTCTGATTTATAGCAGCAAATGGTTCCAAAGAAGTAAGACTGTACAAAGGTGCTGAAACACCCCAGCTAATTTCCTTCTGCAGATGAGCTAGAGATGTGGAAAGAAAGCACCAATGGTGAAGAGCGAAGAAATCTAATTTGCCTCTGAGGCATGGATACCAGTGAAAGAGGATGTTTTGCTCTAAGAAACCTCCCATACAGGATATTTAATAAAATATATTACATCAGTGTCGGAACTGACAGATTTAAATACCTATGGCAAGGAAACTTAAATCCACATGTAAGCTTTCTGGATGAATACAGTTTGTCTAAGTTCTACTTTTCTTTTCCCCCCTTCCACCGTTTGGAAGACCTGTAAGAACCCAAAGCATCCAAGTAGCAGACCCTTACAGACAGATCTCATAATAAGCCGCAACATTAAGAACTGTAACATAATGGCAATGCTCTAATAAAGCTTGTATTGGGCTGTCCACCAAATGCTCATGCCTCAGCACTCCAACCTCTTCAAGGAGCAATAAGCGCATGTTGACTTGACCGTGTTTGGACAATCGTGCATCCGCTCCACCCAGCTCACCGGGGCTGAGAAAGCTCCAATCCGGAAGCCATGCGGCAGCATTAACTTGCTGCTGAGAGGCAAGGTATGTTAACTCAGGCTCGGTGCCACACAAATTAGGTTACACAACTTCTGGCCAGAAGTGCCTCACATCCGTCCCACTTCAAATACACGGAGAACGGATCTATAACAATATGTTCTTGTACTCTTACACAGGTAGACATACTCTGCATTTTCTCAAAACATAGTGTACGATTTCCACATCTTTCCTTTTTGGCACTCAACCTGATAGGCAGATGGTTTTGATGGGAAGGAAGTAGTTATAATGAGTAATAATTCATTTTGTCATCAATAAAGGATAATGATACTTTTTAAACTATTTGCATATGGAACTTGTGAATAAAATATTAAACAAATCCAATAATGAAAATAAAATATCTATTCAAGGGAATCCAAATGTGGTAAGGGACATCAAAAGGCCTATTTTTAATTCCATTTGTTTGCTATAGCATAAGTTCAACATATGATCTAATTCATCTGTGACTGCAATAAACAGGTATTAGATCAAAGCCACTACAACTGTATGATTTTTAGAAAGGGAGAAACACATGACAGTATGGAGATGAGCACCAAAGATGTGGGACTGAAAGCCTTTGAAAACAAAGATGGATATTTACACCATACTAGTTGATTATGCCTTTTTGATAAAACAGCCAACCATATACTAGATATAATCTGTAATCAAGAATCCTCCGACACAAGAATTAATTTATAAATGAACTACTATATAAATGGGTATGCTGTGCCTTCAGAAAGTGTCTTAGATGGAAATTTTAATGCACAGCTGTAAAACAAACAAAAAAATATTCTACAGGACTCAGACAAAAAAGTAAATGCATCCACACAAACTTCTTTGCTGAAAAATTTCACCATATTTCCCGACTTTCCAGAAGGTAACTTAAAAACACAGTGCCTGATCTTTTGGATTGGCCTGGAGGACTCCAAGGTCACAGAAACAAGCTGCAATTAAAAAGGGTGTAATGAGGAAAGGTCATGAAAAATGAATAGGAACATGCCCCGGCACTACAGAGCAGTGAGGTACAAAAACAATCGGGGTGGGAAGGCGCCAGCCAGCATGCTTTCCTATCTAATCAGCTGTGTCTCTGATAAAGGAGGAAGTAGGTTAAGGGAGGGAGTCTTCAGCACTTAAAACAATCCCCAAGACTCCATTTCTGCACTAGCAATGCAGTGTCTTTAGGACTGAGGCCAAGAGAATAACTGAAAGGAAGCTTAGCAGTCCCTAATTGTCAGATTCATATTTGTTCATGGATAATAATGACCTGTTTGAACCAGGACAACAGATACTGCTTTTCACAACTTAGCACTGTCAACACTGCTATGCATCTTGCTCTGTAAAGCCTCACAAAATAAACCTGATACACATCTGCACCATGGAAAAGCCATGCAGGTGCACTGCACCCAGTTCTGTGCTGACTTTCAAACTTCATTTTTCCTTGAACAGCTCAAGGACATTCTAAACACATTGCTCTGATTCCTCATGTTTTTCTAACAGTTAAATGAGCACAGTAGATAATCTTTGGGAGAAATCTGACTTAATCTGAGATTTGAAGAAATAATCATTCTTAAGATCTTGAAGAAGCAGTATGACGTGAAGGGATTTCAGATTTAAGTAACTTAAGACTTCTGATTCATGAGCATGGTTTATAACAGCTGAGAAGGCTCACCAAGGCCAGCTGTAATCCTCCGTGATGGTGCACAGGCAACAGAGCTCTGTGAGAATATGGTGTACATTCTCAGTGAATAAGCTGTCTTGTGTCTTGTATGGAGAAGCAGAGCTTTCTATTGCTATGCCCATATAGCAGCACATTTAAACAAGAGGATGAAATAAAATGGCACAGAGGCTTGAGCTAGAAAACTAGGAGAGGAGAAAAGCAGTGAAACGGTCTGTTCCACCTGTGTGTGTGCAGCCTTCTCTTCCTGTCACTTGAAAGGGAGGTATTTACTAGGCTTCTGTGGAAATAATGAAGCTTCATTATTTATATATGTATGCTTTTAATCCATTATATGCATTTAATATCCAGTTCTCACAGTGATGTTCTCCTGCCAAAGCTGTCTGAATTCCACTCCTAAGGTACAATCACCTGAATTGCTGCACATGGTTCTGCATCCATGTGAAGAGGCCAAACCATCAGAGCAGCCAGCAGGAAGCTTTCCTAGCTGCATGGATCTGAAAGATTTCCGCCTTCAGGAACTGGAGGTGACCAAAACAAGATGGGAGCTTGCGAAGTAATGCAGAACTTCTGTCCTATTCCTCTAAGAAGCCTCCAGGCAGGCTCTGAATATTTTGGGGGGAGAATTCATTCATAAAAATGTTTCGGCGATTTGCTGCCTTGATTCTGAACAGCACCGCAGACCAGAACTGTATTTGAAACGATTGCTTTGGCTTTGACTCAGTAATTACTTTTCTCATTAAAGAGAGCTGTTTATATAAAGATATCTTGCTTAAACAAGACAAGCTGCTCCACCACAGTTATAATCCATTAGTCATTATTAAAGTGGGTATACAGAAAATCGCAGGCTCCAGTTTCCCAGGACTGCGTAGCTTTAAAAAGCTTTAAAACAAAGAAGCTCATTCAGTTGTATGCAGGACAAACATGTTCTGAATTGCTGATTAAAAATAAGACTAACTGATTTGTATTTAAATCTTTACCATCTAAAAGCAAAAGTGATTGAACAAAGCATTTAAATACTCCAAAGTAAATGGGAGCTTTGGTTCAACTAAATATTCCATTAAATTCCAGATTATGTTCACATACCAGTGTGTCTCCTGTTGACATCCTGAGAGGAGTTCTATAGTTCACACTGTTTCATATGACCAGTCATCACCATTTTGTAGTAAGGGGTAAAACATCTGTCTTGAACTACTACTAACCTAATAGTTTCACACACTTTAAAATGACTTCACAATTAAAAAAATAAAAAATAAAAAACTCTAATATAACAAAATTTTTAAAATAGAGCTACATGAATCAATTTAGTACATTTATTAACAGATTTCAATACCTTCTCAGGTTTCCCAGATCTCAATCTGAATTTTGAGAATACTTATTTTAAAGTTAGACTTGACAAAAGTAGCAAGGCAATACTATATTATCAGGCTTACTTATACACTTTATTTCTACACCCACTTTTTTTCCCTACACTAGTAAATGACTGGTTTTATGTTCTCTGTACTGTTTCACAACTAAAACACCTCAAAATACTTTGATAGCACTTTTTCCTTCTTCATATTGTAGGGCAAGGAGAAGTATTCGTAACCATTAGGAACAAAAGTCTCATACCATCAGAGGAGGAAATTTCGGACTGTAATGACATGTCTACACACATGAGGTTTTGAACTGGACATGAAAGTCAGTGTTGTTGTTATTAAGATCTCTTTACTATTTGAAGCCAGGATAGAAACCTCACAAGAAATAACAGTTTCTTACTATGAAGAAAGATTCCTGGAAAGTGAAAATCGGGCAGTGAAGAAAGCCAGCTATAATTTCCAAACTTCAAAGACACGGCATAAATCAGCCCATATGCTGGAAAGCTGGCCTCTACTCAGCTTGGGCAAGACAGACAAAGAGAAGAACTAACTTTGTCATAAACTGGGAAATCAACTTTCTTTCTGCCTCTCACATGGCTGGAGGATGGGGTTAACTGTCATAAGATAACATGTTGGTAGTCAGAGAGAGATATCCTACAGGCCTGAGAAGTTAGGGGAAAGTCTTGACCAAACAAGGAAACAAATAAATTAAGATCACTTTTATAGCTGCCAGTTTAGAGCATGTGTGAAAATGAACCCACCCCAGAAGATCAAAGTAGCCTGGGTTACTAGCCAGATGACAGATGCTGAAGCATTTTCACTCCGGTTCCTCTTTATCGGAGCACCTCCTTCAACAGTTCCTGCATGTCCAGAAGCTGCAGGGAGATGCTTCATGCCAAGAAAGTTCTCACAGTTACATTTGACCTTAAGTTATTTCTAATCAGATTTGTCCATACCTACATATCAGCTATTCCTAAAGTAACAGATTTATTCCCCCAACCTTCCCCAAACTTATTTTTTAAAACGTGAAACAGATTCCTGAGCAGTAGAAACTGGTGTGGTGTTACAGACTCCTGCATTCATTCCTTGATGAACTTTCCCTACTACAGAACTTTGTCAGTGTGTGAATCAATTTATTTACTTAAAATGACAGAAACATTACACTCTTGGGATTATAATCTTCAAAAACTGTGCTCTTTGACTTAAGTAGAGCTTTAATGCTTGCAATAAATGCATAACTATGCCAGTATTACCAAGTATATGCAATTATATGCAATTTTTGGAAAAGAAACAAAAATTACAGCCACTTGAGTCACTGCTTCCTTTGATAACCTTTGCCTATGCAATTAATCATCAGTCATGAAAAAATTGCCATAGTCTCCAAATAGTACGACGCATACACTACAACTACCATGGAGGTCATTTTTCTAACAGTAACTTACTGCTTGATATTGTGTTTTTGTTTTTTTTTCATGAAGTCCGAGAAAAAAAAAAAAAAAGGCATTAAAAAAAAACGTTGTTTCCCTTGACATTTGTGCTATATGTAGACATATTTACTATGCTCTCCACCTGCTAGCCAAGATGCCATAAGATCCTTGATTAAATAAAGATACAGCAAGTAAGTTTGCTCTTTGGATCTTTCATAACAAACTTAGTAAAAGAATTTACTACATAACTTTAAGTTTTTCTCTTTTCTACATTACTTCTTAACATGTGCCTTACTTATGAAGCCAAAAGGAAATTTTCTCAGCAACAGCACGTCTGCTCCTGAAGCTTATTTCTCAACCAAAATAGCAGCCCACCACATGTAACATCATAATTAATTACCACGTATATAATTCATTTTGACAAATATGATTTGATGAGAGAAATAAGTAGTTCTTCAGAACCAATTAGTTCTTTATAAACAGACACTATTTACATTCAACCAAACCTAAAATAGAGAAGAATTAAAAGAGAATGTCTAATTTTGATTTCACATCTAACAGCAAACCTGCTTAGTATTAATTATTGCACATCTGACTTATCTCCTTCAGAGATGACAACCAGTCGCAGAGAAGCGCCTAACTTCAATGACATTTAAATATGTTTTCAAAGTTTCTAAAAAGTTGCAGCAGCTTTTTACACATTTGCCTCACTAAAAATTGAAAATGCACAGTGGCAATATGACAACCAAAGAGTTGGTGTATTTCAAAAATTAAGATCTTTTCCTACGTATTAAAAGCAAATATTTAGGGGACACAGCTTTAGAATATCCAGGATTTTATGTTATTGATGAAGCTGGAAACACAAAGTCAATTATTCAGCTGGGACCGTGGTCCTTCTTAGGGCATCACTCACTGTGTGATGATCACACACACCGTGATTATAAAAGGCACGATGCTAGGCTCAAATCCTGGCAGAACACTCTTGAGCCATGTAGCAGCAAGGTCATCCAGGCCTCCCAGTCCTGAGGTGAGCGATGGGTCAGGACAACCCCTTCCTTCTTCCTGCCCACCAGGCCCTTAACACACCCATTTATGCTCACCATATGAGCCTACATTGCATCATGAGAAGTACTGCATGCCTTACAGTTATGTAATGTAGATTGGCATCATACAGAACTGGGTAATGGACTCCGCTGGCTATTGCCATTAAGAGGCTTCCCTCATACTAAGGAAACAACAGATTGCTTATTTATGAGACTTCTGGATTTTTCCACTGCCAGCGTTGCACAAACAACTGGAAAATTTTAGCTTGTTCTTGCAGCCTTATCAACATGTTTCTAAAAGCAAAAAATACAGCAGGTATTTCTGTTAACTTTGCTCTGTTGTTAAATCACCCTCAAAAACAATAGTCATCATGTCCTCCACCTGCAACTAGAAGGCACTTGCATTTTGTCATCTCCCATTTCAGCATGGCTAATTTATTTACAGGTGCCTTTTTGCAATCCACTTCTCAGTCACTGGCTTGTATATTTCCAAATGAAGGGCTTTGCAAACCTGATGTCATAGTGGCATAATTATTATAACATTGGTTTCATGACTCATTCAGTGATTACACTCTAACCAGCCACTCCTTGTCACTCACCATTTGCCAACTCAGTGTTTATCTAAACCAGAATGTGCTGACTGAAAAGCACATGCTGTTAAAAATGCACTTAAATTAAATCACAGTTACTTTTTTTTTAATATCCCTGTATAATTTTTGCATGCTTAATGCTGAAACACTGAAGGTGAACCTCCTTTAAACTGTAAAATCCAAATAGTGATTGGTTTAGTCTCAATTCTTCCCCACCACATTTATAGCCAGACTTAAGAACAAGCCATAAAAAAAGACATTTAGCGCCTACAAACCTGCGCTGACTTTGTAGCAAGAAAACATTCCTAAGCCTGGCCCTGATTATTTATTTTTTTTTTAACACAGAGGGTAGGTTGCTCTTAAGAACAGCCATAAAACTCCACACACTTTCCCTTGTACTACTGAAGGAGAAATGGAGGGGACAGGGCAAGAGGGATACCTTCTGTGGCCTTTACCATAACTACATCACACCAGTTCCTTGCCACCACACTCCCAGTCCCCACAGGGAGGTGATGTGGGATTTTCTTCAGCACAGTCAGTTTTTCACGAGGTTGTATCAATTTTTCACAGTTAGAATCCACATTAGCTATTTAGTGCTCTGCCCAGCATCTCTCCCTTCAACAACACTTAGATTGCTCAATCTTTTCTTGAACAACAGAACACCATGGAGATGTCCCAGGCCAAGTCCTTCCCCTGGGACATTTCAGAGCCTTCCTTCTGTGTGAGGCCACACAAATTAGCCCCACAGCGTATTCATGTTATGAAGATGTTGAAACTTTCCAAGAGAACTGATTCATGGAAGAAGCATAGAGCAGGCATTTCAGAGGTTTTCCGAAAAACTGTAATCATCTTTATCTTCTGTTATGATATTTTATGGTATTAATGAAGAGGTGATGCTTTCCTAATTATAAAAACTTGTTGATCCAAAGGCTTTGGAACTTCTGTAACAGACTTGTTCTTTATTTCTCTTCCAGACCCTGAAATTTCTGTTAATATTTGCAATTCATAAAATGAATCAGCATAATTTCAACTGAATAATACAGTGCTCAAGGTCAACCTTCTACCAGAAGATGACAAAAGTATTAAATCTGAGGAAAGCCACTACAAACCTATTCTCGTGATGTCCAACAACATCAACAACGAAATGTCAAGATACTTAGAAAGCTCAAATAATAACATAAAGTTCAAATAAACAGCAAAGGCAGGTGCTTATTAGAAATTAAATTGAACTTCCTGTAACTAATAAACCAAGGCCAAATTGGAGAGAGATAAAAAACTCAGAAATGCTAAAAATATTACTCAAACAATACTTAAATACTGAGCTGACCTTTTTAACTATAAATATAAATGAAGCACAAGAGGATTTAAGGGTGCTTAGATGACTACTTAATTTAAACTAATCTACCAGTTACCTGCAGTTGACCTACATGGAGTTTGATGTGCACAGTGGTGTACAACTGCAAAGCTACCACAGCTTTGCTACACAAATGTTCTGATAGATAAGGAATTGGCTTTCTTTGTCAAAATATCCATAGATGATGGAGTGACTGACAATGTTTTAATTAGGTTTAGTTCCTTCTGTTCAATCTCTGCTAGGCTGTGAAGGCAGACAAGCACTGAAGCAGGTTGCCCAGAGAAGTCGTGGAGGCCCCATCCCTGCAGACAGTGAAATTAGACCAGGTTGGGAACAACCTGCTCTCTGGCAGAAGCTGCTTTGAGCAGGGGTTTACCCAGGTGATCTCAAGAGGCCCTGTGCCACCTCAGCCAACCCATGACTCTGGCCAAGCTTTTAAATAAGCTGCAGTTCTTAAAAAAGAGCTCTCTGCAGTCCTGTCCATGAATACTGGGACTTCAGCTGAGTTCTAAAGCTGATATCCAAGAAATAACCTCTTTTTTTTTTTTTTTTCCATTTCTCTTTGGTTAAAATGCACTTCTATGGAGGACTACAAGTAACCTAGCGAGAGTAACCTTTATATTTGAGATGCATTCTATGATTATGTTTTCTCTCCACTTATGACCTTAAAATGAACCTGACTTGCATTAGAGTGTGTTTGAAAATAAACAAAAAATGCTGGATGTTGGGGTGGGGGGGGGGAATGTTTCCTTTTACACTTCTATTCTGAGCACTGAGCTTGACATGACCTTGAATTTCCCATGATATAATCAGATACAAAATCTGCACCTTTACTGATGAGACTTTACTGATTGAAAAGGAGGGATCAAGCGCATTGGTACTCTGATTATACCTTTATGGTTCTCAAGAAACATTTTTATTTTTTTTGAATCCTTAAAATTGATGCATTGCACACTTTCAAATACCACAAATTTAAAGGTACTCCTCATTTATATATATTCAATCTAGATTGAATAGGATATTAAACTTCATTTTTGTATTAAAAGAAAAAAAATGTATGGCAAAGAAATTATTGACCTCACATGACATGACGTTGCAGTAAATGGATAGATGGATTGTCACTCCGAGAGACTTCACAGCATAGGTAACCTCTGTTTTTTTTTGGTAGATGTCAAGCAGACAATGCAATCACCATTTTTGTCTATAGCAAAATTTTCCCAAGCTGAAGGAGCAAGCAAATAATTACAGTTTAAGAGTACTTATTTTATTACTAAAAAAAGACAAGCACACAAGAAACATTTCCATGTATACATATGGATATCTTGTTTCTGCATAATAAATTGTAGTCATTTGCAGAACAAAATTATTGTAGATACTGGCAAGATGCTGGTGCTGTTCAGAGAACATTTTTCATTTCACCACTTCGAGATCTGTGACTAAGCTTTGTTTTTCTTGCAACACTTGAAATAAATTCATTATAAAACAGTAACAAGCCAAGACTTATTTAGAGAAATTATTGCTGAAATAAAGTTTCTGAACAATTATATTTAATTATCTTTCAGAATACTCCTCAAAAAAAAAAAAAAAAATAGTTCCATATTGCAATCTTTAATCCTGACAGCCTAGGTAAAGGTAGATTTTTGTCTTGCTTTTCATCTCTAACTATTATTAGACCAGTTCCTTTAACCATTGTTTTGTTTAAAAACAATTAAACATGAAAGACTGGGACACTCAGCAGAATGTGTAAGATGCTGTTTGAACCTCATTAAAAATGCCTTTTAAAGTTATGCTCCAACTGGCATAATTCTAGCTTCAAATTAAGCAAGAATAGTCAACAACACAAAACTGTTTCTGTCACTTGGTTTGTCTTTGCTACCTGAAATATTTAACCTTACTATGTCAGCTGATGGGAATCATTAAAATACCCTGTTCCTCTTGTCACTTGACTCTTCTCCCTACCATCACCAAACAGATGAAGTCACACTCAGCATTAACCCAAGATCATGCCCAAAGGACCTTGACTCTGCAGTCACCTGAGCTATTTTAGTGAACAGTGTCATCTCATGAGTAGCAGTTGGCAATTGGTCCAAAACCAAAGTCTTAGAAAACTGCATTTAGATTTCTTCAGAGTTGTACTTTTTGGCTTCACCTACCTTAAAGTGTCATCTGGCTTAATAAAGACATAGGGAAATACAAGTCTTCCTTTAAGCTATTATCAACAGTTGCTATCATTACTGTATTTGAATCCTTCAGTGTCTGACTATAACTTTTTATCATCTTTTTCTGAATACAAACTTCAACATGACACTCAAGTTTCTTCAATGGCTCAGTTAGAGCCCTTTTCAGTTTTTAAAAATGCTGTGTAGTATCTAGCAGGGTATTTGTATTATGTGAAATACAATACATAAAAACATAGCTCTTAAACGAATAGAAGCAACTTCTAAATGATTTTGCTTAGCAACTGTTATCACCCAATGCCTGAAAACCTCTTGCTATTATAATTTGAATACATTAAGCATAATGAGTTTTCATCCATATGAAACACTTGTACTTCTAAGTGTAGTCTGTTCAAGATCCAGTAAAGAAGGATTTATAAGATGAGGGTTTATATTTATCTTATATGTCTGAATGTGTGCCCAACATCTTCAAAAATTTACAAAGCAGAAGTCACAGACTTAATCTTCAGCACAGCTCTCAGCATTTCTCAGCTTTGAATGTAAATAATATATAAAAGGTCCAACTATTGAAAGAAACATCTGATTTTTCCCATTGTAAATATGACCTACGTACAACTTAGCTATAAAGAGACATTAACTTTTGATCTGATCTAAAAATATATTTTTTAAAAAGTCAGAAGAAGCTCTTTTGCCCAGCTCTGTTCAAAGGTCACTGTCCTAAAGAAATGTTAATGATCAGAAAGCCAAAAGCAATTTCAAGTAGCTACAGGAAGAGGAACTTTTTTGGAATTGTCCAAAAATGTTTTTTAAACTCGAGTATCTCAACAGCAGCTCACTGATCAGCAATTCAAAACTCAGTTTAATAGCTGACAGCCTACTTATATTAATATGACCCTAACCTTTCTGATACACTTCCAGAAAATATACAACTTTCTGCCTCTGATTTTTGTGTTCAGTTAAATCTGTAGGGATTCAAGTGTAATACTTAATGAGAGTACATTTTTACAAACTAAAATGCAATTTTTTCAAGTAAATTCAAACACTTCAAGAAAACTAATACATGCAACTAAGACTATCACTACTCTTTACGACAAAGCACTCAAGTTACTTCTTCGGACAGTCTTACCACCCAGGATGCCGTTTTGTACTATCAGATGAGCACAAACCAAGGTACAGTAACTACCAGACAGATGGTCTATTACAATGGAAACAACATAGGGAATACAAATACTCTATTAATGGAGGTCTCCTGTCTGCAGGAAGCTTATTTATGTGCATTAAGAACAAAACAATATTGATACTATCAGAAATTGGAAGCTGGAAGAACAGAATATAATATTTTGGACACTTCTCCAGGGACATTAATTTAGACAACCTATATGGATGTAGAAAGCAGAAAGGTTGAGATTACTTATAAAACTGTCTGGTCCTGTTCCTGAGACTGACATTGTCACACAAGTTGGAAGAATAAAATCTCAATTTACAGAAAAATGACATGCCTCATCTAGCTAAGGATGCTTAAAATTCATGTATGCTCCCTAACAGGCAAGAGAGTGACAGAAGGTAATGCATCCCACCAGGATCATGATGGTCACCATCATGAATTTTGACATCACTGGGAGGATCCAGATCCACAAGCTACGTAAATGAATGCCAAGACCGCAGGAGTATCTGCCTTTAAGACCTTATTGCACTTCAGGAACCTAAGTTATTCAAAGATTGGTGCTGGAAAGCAGTAGCATAAGTGGCAATGACTTCAGAGGAAACAAATACAAATAAATAATAGAACACCATTAAAAAAATAACACTATAACATGCATTAAGTTTAAGCTTAAACCACTCAATTATTCTTAATAAATATAGTCATACTAGACTGTGCTAGGTCTGGATAATTAAAAGGTGCGGATGAGTCTGACCACTAAATAAATAAGTAATAATTTCCATCTCTCTCCCCCAGTGCACCATCTTGTGTATTTGAAAATCAAATTATCTAGAAATCTGAAAAAAAAAAAAAAAAAAAAAAAAAAAAAAAAAAGGAAAAAAAAAAAGCAACTATTTTAAGCAACGCAGAAGGGTAAAAAAACAAGAACACTCAAGCTCTCAACCTATTCAGTTTTCTTTGCAGTTAAGGGATGGAAAGAAACCAACTCTTTGTTACAGTTTTTATTTCACAATTCTTGTCAAGTTTCAACAAATCATTTTGAACATAGAGCAAGCCAGCCCATTTGGTTATATATTTCCATATAACCCCTTCCCTCCAAGTATCCTCACTGGCCTTCACAACATTTGCCTCTCACTTCAATATTGACTTATGAGATATAATAAGAATACCAAGAGGTTTCACTCAGAGCTACAAGCTCCTTTGGGGATGGGGGTGCTGATCGGTAAAAAGCTATTATTAAAGGCGTTGCAGGGTGGCTTGCCTTTTGCCCGCTCTCTCACTTCTGCCTTCTACCACCCTACTACTACTGGCAATAGCTAAATTTTTCCTAAGCAGAGCCTTGGGCACTCCCTAGCAGAGCTCAGACCTTCTCTGGCAGAGGCCTGAGCTTCATCTGTTGCAATAGGCTGGAAATTCTGTGGTAACTTTATCTAAATATATTGCTGGGTTTCACTGTTAATGAGTCTCTCTGATAGAAACGCATTTCTGGAAATGTTAAAGATCTGTTATTTCTGGAAATAAATAATAAAAAAGAGCAGTGTGTACATACACACACACACCTACAGAAATAGGGATAATGTTGTTCCGTTTCCCAAAGTACCTAAATGTAATTTTGGCTATTTACATAACACAATGGAAATAAAGAAGTAAATAAAGTAAATAAACTGTAAACATCTAAAGCAAAAACTATCAATTGCAATTGCAGAAATAGTTGGAAGAAAAGGAGGAGAAAGAACGGTTCCTCTTCCTAGCTGCCATATTTCAACTCCCCAGGCTTTTGTCATTCTAATTGGAATAGACAGTTCTAATTATTTCTAATTCTGCACTCGCCTTATACCCCACCAGAGGTAGCAACCAGAGGTAGCTTGGCCCAGAAACATCCTCTTTATTTGAGTATCAGTGCAAATCCTCAGCCCTTGGTGCAAACCTTACTCAAAGCCCAACCTAGAAAGCCACACAAAATGCAAAAGCAGGATGTTTAAATTAAGCACTAATCCTATAACTCCAGGGATCCAGAAAAGTGTTTTTCTTTGTGAGTGCCGCTATAACCCTCAGTTTTGGCCTCAGTCTCACCCTAAAGATGGGGAAATCTAGAATGGAGGACTAATAATATCAAGGAAAACAATAATAATTAAAAAAATATATATTGAAATAGTAAATACAGACATTTCACATGTCATCTCTAGAAGAGGAATTGGGAACATTAAGCAAGGCTGTTTTGTTTTGTTTTGTTTTGTTTTTTTAAATAATAGCTAACCCAAATTTTTGAAAGTTTTACAATACTGGAACTCAATATGAGAATTTGCCCACAAAAAGTAACTTTTTCAAATTCCACAACATTCTGAAACAGCAAACCTACTCAGAACCATTCTTTCTTATTGCCTACCTTTACTTGACCCAATAAGTCTTCTTTTTAGTGGCCACTTAATTGACAAACACTGCTAAAGCAAACATTGCATAAAGAAACAATTAAAAAAAAAAAAAAAGGAAAAGAGAAGAAAAAAAAAAACTGAAAATCCTATGACTGAAATTCCATGACTATGTTTATACATGTACAGCTCAAAAAAAAAAAAAAAGAGACCTCATATTCAAAAGTTATTATATATTCAGTCAACTTAAACACTTCGGTTTTGTCCCACAGCTAACTAGCATCCACTTTTTTGGTTACATGAATGAATAAGTCCCAACATTAGAAAATGTTTGTTTTCCAAAACAATGTTGAAAGACATATCTATTACAGTCATTTCCAAGGTTTCCATAGGCTCTCCTAATAACTGTGCCAATGGTACAATGTTAACTCACTGATCATGCTGTACTTTAGGGTAGTAATTTAATTTCAAGACTGAGTATGTTACAATATTTTATGGGCTCCATGCAAATATAACTGTGTTAAAAAGATAATAATCTATGTATATAGAAGGCCATTCTGTAAGAGAATTCTGTAAGTTCACTTTGTTGACTTAATCTCATCTTAAAAGTCTCGGAGTGTAAAAAGCCAGTAAAGGTAAAAAAAAAAAAAAAAAAAAAAAAAAAAAAGCTGCACAATAAAAAGTAATCATATTTTATTAACGATCTATAATACCTTATTCTATAGACATATTTCTTCTCCTCTATTTTCATCATATTTCCTTTATGGATACCAATGGGCACATTTCCAAGACCACATTCAAATTAGATACACACGTCCAATTTCACGTGTTCCCTCACAGGAAAACATATCTTTCAATTGTACAGCAAAAGTCAGAGAGACAGAATGGTTGAGGTTGGAAGGGACCTCTGGACATTATTTAACCCAATCACCCTTCAACAGCAGCATCAGCTACAGCAGGTTGTCCAGGGCCGTGTCTGATTGGGCTTCAAGTGCCTCTGAGGATGCGTGCTCTACCAACCAGCCATGTTCTTCAGCAGTTTCTATAGATTTCAGCCAGAACAACAGGTGCTTAACAATGTTTAGGAATTACCCCTTCAAGTCAAGTGCTGTCTTTCCACACAACCACAAACAGCAGTAACTCTGCCTGCCCTTCAATTTTACTTTTTCTCTCCTCTCTCATCATTCTTTTTTCTAATATATGCTGTTTTTCAACCCAAACACTTTCTTTCTCCTCTGAAATCACATTCCCTTCTTCAGTCCTCTCCATCTTTCTCATACTTGTCTGGGTAAAAAATGCTTATCTAATCTCCCTTGAAAATCTGTTTTAATCAATCTTAATTTTGTAATTATTCCATTGTATTGCTACCAAATAGCAGTCGTCCTGTATTTTGCCTGTTCTTACACTCTTGATCTTTATTTCTAAGATTATTTTCAGAGACTACTGTTCCTACTGTACAGCGTTGACATTACATTAACATGCCTTCCTCACCTGAATGTAGATTTGGTTTGGATTAGTCAGTACAATATAATCAATAATTCAACTTTTTCACTACCTGAGGTAATAGCATTCTGTTCAACAAAACTTAAAGTTTTTACCATATGCAGCTAAACTGAATGCCATGTTCTTTCCATAAATTCTGATTTAAACCTCTCTCATAGCCAGCATTTTACTCAGAGAAGTTCAAGTTATGACAAGGGCACAGCTTCACAACCACTGTCTGAGGAGAAGGTACCGAAGACTAAAAGGATCTTTCTATTACTATGGCTACTCAATCCTTCAGATAAAGTAAGAATTACACAAGTTTACTTGTCTTGTATTTCTTTGCTGTGATGGCCCTGTCTGAGACGAGACCATTTGCACAGGTTATCAAATAGTAAGGTAATATCTTTAACTTGCTTTGAGACCATCAAGTGGTCTGGACAAACTGGAGTGATTTAAGGACAGGAATAAATAACACTTTGTTATTTGGGTAGTGTATGGGGAGTTGTTAGTATTTTTTTTTCCTGCAAATAAAACATTACATATGGGATTAGGATCTGCTCATAGCAACAGTTCCCACAAATACAGAAAGTGGTTGTGTCATCCTAAGTGTTCTGTCCCTACACATTGGGTGGAAAATTTGGAAATCTCTTGAACCTGAATAATCAGTGCATTGGGTGGAGCACTCACTTTGCAGCACTGAATATTCACCTCTGGAACTGAGTTCAAACCAAGTCAAACTGATGTAACAGAAAATTCTTTAAACAAAGCATTAATAACAAAACTTTGAGTCAGAAATCAGTTTCAGAAAGATAATGCCTAAGGCAACCTTTTTTCTACTCCTCCTCCAACCCCCCCCTCCCCCCCCCCCCAATTAGCTGTTGAACCATGCAGTTAGTGTATTCTAGAGATGCAGTGATAAAAGGCAGTATTTTATTATAACATCTTGTTCTGTTTTTCAAGATTGTAACTGCTAATTTAAAGCTAGCTCAGTTCAAACTTTAGGTCTTCATTTAGATCCCTGCAAGATCAACATCACAAGGAAAGAACAAGCCAAGAGGACTAACAATAAATATTCTAACACAATTTCCATAAGCCAAAGTTTTGGAGCACAGAAAAGAACATCCGTATCTCATCCTTTCTTGCTTCTAATAATGCTCTCTACCTATAGAAACCAGTTCTGAGTGAGAGAAAGGACTTCACAAAAGCCAGAAAGCTGGGGAAGTGCCACTGAGTGCTGCTGCACTTTATTTTTTCCACTTGCTGAATATAAACAGTATCAGTAAGGTAATGTCTTGAGAAAAGCAGTCTTAAGTGTACATTTGATTTTGCCAGGAAAAAAAGACATTCTGAAAATCCTGTTAAACTCCCAACCTGATTTACAGAACAACAGTTTCTCAATAGGTAGCTGACATTCATTCAATAATGCACTAGTTGTGAAATATTTATTTATTTATTCTTACTTCTGCTAATAACAGTAACTCAAGAATCACCTCATAAAACTGTTTGGGAGTACATTCCCAAGCAGAAATTTTACCGTCAGCAACAGTGCAACCACAGATGTCCTAGCTGACTACCAAAGTATCTTGAATCCTCACTACAACAGTTTCTATCACGACAGAAAAATTTGTTATGACAGGTCACAGACAATTATTTAGCACTTGGCCTCTCACTATAGTTTTGAAGAAAAGCTTCAGGTCAGCACAACAGAGACAGATACTGGACAAGACAAAATGAGTCAGTGACTCATTTTATATACAGATATATGATATCTATATAGATAGATATCTATATAGATAGATATCTATACATATTTATCTATATATATCTATACATATATATATATATATTCTATTTATATATATATATATATATATATATATGTATAGAAGGCAAAAGAGATGTATTTTCAAATCCACGCTAGGAATAGATATAAAACAAGATGTCATCAAAACCACAGCTAATGCATCGTCGAGCAGTGTTTCACCAAAACTATGCTGTTCTCTCAGTGATATTTGGTGTTCATCTTCTGAAGTTTAAATGTAAAAGACCACTACTAAAAAAGAGTACTACCAAAAAGGATTCAGCATCACTGTTCATGCTAGGCATACATGAAAGAGAAATGAAGTTCTTCAGTACGTCAACTTGCACTCACATAGGAAATACTCTAGGAAGAAGATAAAAAAGAACCCAATTTTCCTCTACTGCGAAGATTCCCATTAAAATAAGTAGAAACAGTTTAAAAACATTGCTTCCCACCCACCCATGAAGACTTCTGCTTGCATTTGATGAAGAAAAGAAAGACTGTAAGTAAATATTTTTGACAGATCTTTCTGATAAAATGGAACATAAGGCAAGTGGTGTTGCAAGTCTGGCGTGAAATTAACAAATCAGACTCAGATGAGTTTACAGGAGCATGCTTTCCTGTGATGAATCTTAAGGTTGGCTGTAAGAAGAACCTCACTGATGGATTTTATAGGAGAGGGAACACTTCAATTTGGGGTAGAAACAGCTTCCAATTTTAGCATAAATATTTTAGGAAAAAAGTATTTTGCAAATGCATTTATGTTCTTAGGAACAGAAAATTTATGTCCTTTCCTATCCTGTAGTGTAACCAGCCTCATGGAGCCTGAACAAAATGCAAAGATTTCATTAGTAAGCCTCAGGCTTATTCTGCCAGCAAAGTTCTATCTTTGACATTCGGTATTCTGACACTTCATTATGAGCTGTGCTCTAACACAATGGAACGACATGGCTCAATCTGACGGTTTTAGTTCGGTGGAGAATTTGGATAGCATGCTTTTTCCTAGATGCAACCGTTTCATATTTATATCAGTATGAGAGGCAGGAGAGTTGCAGCAGTGACACTAAAAATGTTTTTAGCCTACCAATTTTCAAAACAATGTGAAACAATGGCAAGAAGTAAGTCATGACGTTTAAAGCTAATTTCAATTAGTTGTTTTCTAGAACTGTTCTACATCATTATATTGCCCACTCCATTTCTATCTAGAAGACAACTGCGTAATTAAAGAAAATGCTCAGAAGCTATAAAAATGGATGGGAGGATTTTGGTTTTAGTGTGAAGGGGGGGGTTCTTTCATTTCTTTTTGTTTTCTTTTCTGTGTTTTTTTTGTTGTTGTTGTTACTGCTATTGTTTTGCTATCCATATTTGTTTTCCACAATTGTTACTGATAAATTAAGTAACCTTGGCTGTGGAATTATGCTGCTACTGTCACAGCTTTCAGGCTCAGCAAAAGTGCAATAGGAAACAAAGGGTTTTTTGTTGTTGTTGTTTTCTGTTTGCTTGTTTTGTTATGTGATTTTAAAATGTTTAACACAAAAGGGTTTTTGCCCATCACAACAGACCTCTGCCTACTGTAAAAATGTTGTAAATGTAATGTAAAAAAGATTCCATATGGCTGAAGGACTACAAAAGCACTCTCAAGTCCACTGGATGGAATCACTCAGGGTACTGTAGTGGTTTTTTACTGCTCTCCAAGCACTTGTTTTTAGTTACTTTCAGAGAAAAGTACTGCACTAGACAGAACTTTTGGTCTGACAAATACAGCACTCTGTATATTCGTACTCAGAGTATCTCAAGGTCTATGTTAATTTCTAGTAAATGTTAACATTACTGTTATTATTTGTTAACACAGATAACATACAACATTTATACTCTACGTATTCAGGTTATGGAGGTCAATAGGTTGCCATTTTATATTTCTTAGTCTCATTTGAAATACATGTTCTGAAAACTGTGGCTGTCAGAACATTGTAAGATTTACAGTTTTCTGAAAGCCTTACTTTAGCCTTCAAAGCGGATCTTATTAAGAAATTATTTATGATTATTTACACTGCTTAGTACATTTAACCACATAGAACAGTCATTTTGACAGCTATTGAAATTACCATCAGGAACAGAGTGAAGCATGCAACTGGTGGAAGCACTGTGAATTAAATCCTAATGGCCTCAATATATTTGTCTCCTTCTGGTTGATTCTTATTGAGTTCACAAATACATCATGAAAGCACCCCAATATAAGTCACAGATTAAAAGAGATTTCTTTCAATGAAAAACAATTGTTCTTATTATGCTACAATAATATCCCTGTGTGCACTGTGGAAACAGACAAAGAAAAGCTTGAGGTCAACAGTAATTGCTGTTATCTCAATTAAAGCAGGATAAAGCCCTTTGGAAAATTTGCTTGTACTGATCAATATAAATCCAAAGAATAATCAGAATGAAGCAAATCATTATAAAGGGCTTTTTCAGTGCCCATAAAACTTCATTCTGAACTGAGCATGTTGCATGACCTTCCCTCTTGCTGATTCAACCTTCCTGGATGTCACTGCCTCCTCAGCTGGATTGATTCTGTGGGTAGCACAGCTGCACCCTAAACTGAACAGGCAAGTGGTCTGGTTTAAAGAAATAATAATAAAATAAAATAAAATTTATAATAATGTGTGTTTCTGTTTGTTTTTCTAAAAAAAAAAAAAAAAAAAAAAAAAAAAAAAAAAAAAAGCTCTTTTAAAGTAGTTTAGAAAGAATCTTTTAAAGCCCATCTAAGGCTCATTTCACAGCTTAGTTTTACAGAATTTCCATGTAAACACTCAAGTTTGTAGAACTGAGGGGACTGTGACCTCCACCTCAAAGGGAGGAATAAAATGATCAAGTGCCAAGATGATTATAATATGACCTTTTAAACTGACTTTGCCATCAAAAATAATAATAATAATAAAAAAAAAAAAGCGATGTGTACCATAGTTAACTCAGTAACAGTACACCTTTTATATTTGTTAAATATGTGCTGGGAAATGCAAACATAAAATTGAGAACAGAATTTCTCACATAAAAGAATATATCTGTGATGTCAATTACATCTATTAATAATTTACAAAACCCTGCTTTAAAATAGCATTATTACTTCAATTTAAATATCTGTAATAGTCATGCAACTACTCATATTTCACTACAAAAAAATGTGATGAGTCTATATAATTTGGGATTATTTGAAAAGAAATACAGCAAACCAAGTAAATGGACATATAGGAACCTTTGTATAGAGAAAAATATCTCCTCTGACTAGTTGTTTTTAATATACATAATTTCTACTAAAAAAAATAAAAATGAACAAAACATAACAAAAAAAGTACAACCCACACAGCAAAACCAAGCCAAATATTATATGTACAAGTAACAAACTGTACTTGTGCAATGATTATCCCTGCCAAGAATGCTTATTACCCAGGATTTAGACACAGTGGATGAATTTTAAAACAAACAAACAAAAAAAAAAGTCACCTAAGAAAGAAATGGGAGATTTGACCTCAAAATAAGACATCTGTGTAACTTCATTGCTTAGAGTTATTTTGCAACAGAATAGTCTGCAATTCAACATGAAAAGACAAAAGCAGTGATAAGAGAAAAAAAAAGAGAGAGTTTTTTTAATCACAAAATGAAGACAATGTGAAGTTTCTCCGAGGTCACTACTTTAACTTCCATAATTATGCTTTTTTGTTTCTTTTGTTATTCTTAAATTTTAATTGAAACTGAAATATCACACAAACTGGGTGGAGAGGGGAAAAAAAAGTGCTGCCTGACTCCCAGAAAAATAAATAAATAAATAAAAATCTCAACATAGCTCTCAGCATACTTTCATAAGTAACTGGTTTTCAATGAAGCCATTGATTTACAGAAGAATTTCCCAAGAAGGGCTAAGCATCTAGCTAGTGATTTACAACAATGGTAGGAAGTGCACTTAGAGCTGCTCCCAGAATTTTTGCAAGTATAGCAAAAAAATAAAAATAAAAAAATCTCTGATATAATTTGCTTTTATTATGGGTGAATGTATGATAAACATATGCTCTGGTTCAATAAGGAGCTGGTTTAATCATACATTTCACTTAACTTTTATACAGCTTCCAACAACTACTTGATGACAAAAACATACAAAATATTTTACAAGAGTAGCTAACATTTCTATCAGATACTACATGATTCTTAAATGCCATCTGTTTCTGCCAAGGAATCTCTTACATTATCATTTCCTTTCTGTTTTTCATTTTTCATGCTTTCCACAGTAAATGTAATTAACTTAGCTTGCCTATGACCAAAAACACTATATAATCATAGCCAGCTTCTCTCTTTGTTTTTGCAAATCTGCTGGATAAAGTTGGAAGCTTTAAGAGGCAACATTCAACCCATATGTTGGTCTTGCAAATTGCTATTGTCACTGTTGATCCTGAGATCACTACAGCTAACGTTTCTCAGGATCAGAGCCCTGGTGGTTGTACAGGGCCTGAAACATGTTTGTTTAAGGAAAGCAGCACTGCTCAGCTGTTTTTATTATGTTAAATCTGAGTACTTGTTTAAAAAAAAAAAAAAGCCTGAGGAAGGGAGACCTGAGACGTGAGACAATGTTTGCCTGACTTTTTACATGGGACTGTATGATCCAAAACTTTATCATTAATCTTCAGCTCTGAAAACATGTCTCCCTGTGAACAGAAAACAGCAAGGAGCTAGGACTTCACCACTGAGTACACGGTCATTTTCTCTTGTTATTAAAATCAAATACTCAAGTAAGAAACAGAAATTAAATAGAATGGGTACCATAAATAGTGTCTGTTTAGTTCTCCATAGGTTCAAGACTGCACTGGAAGAGGAGTGGTTTTGGCACGTCTTGCATATGCAACACTGCAGATAAGGTCTAGGAGGAATTCCCTGGGTGTAGAAGCTGCCCTTTTATTATGTTTACACTGCCTATCAAACTCAATTCGCATTGCTCATTCACACACCGATGTAATTACAATAGCACAAGTAATAGCAATAGAAGTTATATCAGACTGTTTTTGAAAGATCCCTTTGTAAAATCAAAAGACCCCTGAGATTTGAAGTGATATCATCATTTATCAGCCAAAAGATGCATCAGACCTGTACTAATGACATGAACTTTCTCCAGGACAGAAGTTTATAACTGAAAGAGCCAGTCCATAATTCTTTCTTTCAGAAAAGAAGCAGCAGTAGTACAAGTTAACTAGTTTAATTTTGATATTGAGTTTTATAAGAGTTTTATAATGTAGTAATACGGAAGAAACCTAGTCTTGGAACTAAGATCTATTATTTGACAGCTTATATAGCATTTAAAAATAGCATCAGAAAAATATTACATTGTTCTTTCTAATGAATGGCCCCAACATGAATTAAGCAATTAACTGCAGATCACACAGCCAACAAAAAAAAAAACAATAAATTCTGTTAACGAAATTGTTGTATTCGAGAAATCCTCTGGCACATTGATTGTTCTAAATCCAAAGTGATGTTTCAAAAGCAATTACAGTAGTCAGTTCTTCATTATCTTGTCTCACGGTAATTCAAAGCAATGTGCTGAAAGTAATTCCATTACATTGTAATTACCTAATGGTACTGTCAGTAGCCAAGAGGCAGCACATGCTTCCTATCATAAATAGTTAAATAACTCACTCTTTTAGTGAAGGAGTAAATCTTGGAAGGCCTTTATCTCAAAAGGTATATTTTTGATGAAACACATTGGAACTGGGTGCACAGTTAGGAGAAGATGTACAGAAAAATGTTTAACAGCAAGCAGTTACTTGATTTATCAAGCACCGTGGAGTGGGTCCAGTGTAGAAGTGTGTCTAGGAGCTGACTTTTGGCACAGGGGGCACAGAAGACTGCAGCTGCCCTGTACAAGCAATGTGCATTCACACCTGGCCACAAGACAGGAGTGTACTGACACAACCGGATGACCCCATGCCCGTTCCTACATTCAGAAGAAGCTGTTAGACAATGAACTACAGCAGGCTTCATGTCCCTACAAAACACTGAATTTGAGATGTGCAATCTTTGTACTTGGTACAGAGTGCTGTGAGAGAAGCCTACATAAAGAACGATGTTTCCACCAGATCTGAACTCAGTGAGGAAAACTCTCCAAATTCAAAACAGCAAATAAATCATCCCACCAGCACTCTTAGAAACATAGCTTCTCTTCTAGAAGACTAACTCTGTGCTCAGCCAGGGCCTCGGTCACAGCCCTGTGCTCACACATCCCCAAAAGGTACGTCATGCTGTATTATTCATGCATCGAGTTCTCACAACTTATGTGCCCAGAACTCTTCAAAAGCTCCTAAATTACTTCCCACAAGGCAGCAAGGAGCAATCCCACAAAACAATTATTACATTCCATAAGGTAATTCCTCTCTATCCAGATTGACAGCCAGACACAAAAACAGCAAAGAACTCATTTTTAAATATACCCATCCCATTCAGTATCCTGCAGTGATTTTTAGTGCTCTGTGAGGGTATTACTGCCTCACTGAAATATTTTATTCAAGTGTTCATTGGGGTTGACTCCAAATTATCAAATATGTGCACGTTATTAATAAGTTATATGTAAATATTCATTGCTAAGGAAATAAATTAGGATGTTGACCTAAAAATCTAGAGGGAAGAGATCTTTCTGCACCATGAGATGACCAAGATAACAGTCTGCTGTAACAGTCATTGACTGCTGTATAAAGCTCCCATATTTTCATTCAGATTACATAGAAACAACGTTGTATATGCTGATTTTCTCCGGACATGTACAGTCATTCATATTTTTGGAAAGCATGGTCTGCTTTCCTGAAAATGCTTCTGGTATTTTTTAATATCAGCAGATAATGTTGTGAGAACTGAAATAGAAGACTTCCAAATAAAGGACCTTACAGTCATGCCTGCCAGAAACCATCTCCTACAGAACCTGAGTTTGCTGCTAGTTTAGGCCAAAGTCATGGCAACATACAGTCTGCCTTCCTTGTAGAAAACAGCCTTAGCATGCCTGGTTTCCTGTCACCTCAGAAACTGAACAGCCAGTCACAGCTTGGATGGCAGACTTGTTGGAAGACCACCATGTGAGGCAACATAAAAGCAAGGAAGCATGGTTCAACGTGTGGTTTGTGTGACCTAATTTGCCAAAAATGGGCCAAGTGTTTTCAAAATTGCTGCTTTGGCAGACTAGAATAAAAACAAAAAGGGGAAAGTCAAAACAACCAGTCAGATCTTTCCCATTTTTCTCTCTCTTTTCAACCATTCTGTAATTATTCCTTTCATTCTGAGACAAATTATTTTGTTCTGATTTTAATTAAGAGCTACTCTTTTTTTTAGCAGAGCACTTAGGTCAGGAAAGTATTTTTTGGAGGTGCTAGAGCCAGAGGCTAACAGGGCCTCCTTAGCAAAAAACACCCTTGACAAGGAAGAGGTCACAGGAAATGTCCACGGATCCACAAGGAGAAGCAATTCAGACTGGGGCCACACACGCTCCTCTGACCCGTATTCATAGTTCTATGGGCAAAGGAGAAATAATAGAACCACTGGGTGAAGAAACCATACAGTGTTTAGTATCTTCTTAACAAAACTGTATTTACAAAGATTGTTTCCCTTAAAATAAACTGAAGATGGAGGGTGTTCACACCACCTTTTCAGCCTATGAATTACCTAAAACGCTGGCACATTTTCCACAAAATCAGAGCACAGTGTCTCTGTGTTATTGCCTTGCATACATTGTTAGTTCTTCCAGTAACGAACCTGTACCTCTTCAGCAAAACATTCTGAGCCATTTGCTTCAACTTTGGCAGGCTTCCAGGACTATCTATTCAGCAGTTTTCAAAGCAACCCAGAATCAGCAGGCAACTCGAAAATTTCTCAACTCCTACTCGGGCTCACACATTGTGGTTCCACAAATGTAAACATAACAAAATTCTGTCCCTTCTTACAACTTGTGAATTGCATGTTTAGCTTCTTTATTTTGTGGCAGACAATTCGGACTACGCATGCCTACAGCAGGGAGTAGCGTGCACCAGTCAGAAAAGACCTGCAGAGTGTGAAGCGCAGCAGAGA
This sequence comes from Anas acuta, assembly GCF_963932015.1. Classification (NCBI taxonomy): domain Eukaryota; kingdom Metazoa; phylum Chordata; class Aves; order Anseriformes; family Anatidae; genus Anas; species Anas acuta. The sequence goes on along the minus strand of NC_088984.1, from coordinate 34,420,365 downwards.
CCTGACATTCACCCTCTACTGCTTCCACGGACTAGAGAGCATTAGGAATGCTGCTGGTGCACCCTTTCCATTTAAATTTTGTCTGTTAGGAATTTAATTCATTAAAAACATGAACTTGGTACACTACAAAAGTAATGTAAGCAATTGCACAGTAAGAGCAGACAGTAGGGAGATTCACTTCAAAAGTTCACTCCTGACTAAAAAACCTGGGGAAGATGGGTTGGCTTTATATCTAATTACATCAATTTAACTACTTGTACCAAGTTTTTCTGTCAGAGTTGGGGATACACCTGTATTTTTACTTTGAGGTTTAGCAAAAGTTCAAGAGAATGCTGAAACAAACAGGCTGCCGTTTACTACACAAAGCAGCCAGACAGTCGCTTTAAGCCATTTTCTGGGGATAGCCCTTAGGAGAAATTTCCAAGGCTACCATGTTCCCATCACAGAAATTCCCACTGCAGAAAGACTGCAGAGCACAACAGCAACTAGTGAAAGCTGTGATCTAAAAACAGGGATACAGACAGAGATAGGTAAAATTCTACCTTACTTCTGCCTTACTTTATTTGGAGTACAACACTTTTTCTTCTTTCCTGTTTTGTATTTCTAGGCGCTTATGAAACTGTCAAAACACCGAGATTTTAATTTTACCATATACAGTAGATGAAATAATAAATTTTAATGATACAAACCAAAAGAGAAAGGCAAATAGCAGCAAAGTACACATCGTCTGATATTTCAAAGGTCTTGGGATGTTTACTGAAAGTTTTGTGGATGTTTTGTCTGAGTAACTTTGTAATGAAAAATCATTAAGTCATAGATTCATTCTCTAATCTTAAAATGTGGGTGAATTAGTAACAAACCTTCCTTCTTAAAAACTTTAGACAGACATTTAACTTAAATAGACATTTCAACCAGAGCACTCAACTAAATTATCATTTCATGCTTTAAAATTTTGTTGCTTTTACTGAATTTGTAAACTCCTGTCACTGCATTTACTGTAGTAAGGATAACACAATCAGTAATATGCATTCATTTTAAACTTAAGGTATTCCAATCACAAATAAAATGATTCTATCACCACTTCACACTGTACTGTTTCTATATACACTGGGAAATCTCCCTCTATTTTCACCAGTATATACTAATATTTGGGTTTGGGTAGTGCAGTCTCTTTGTATGGTTTCCTTTTTGCAAAATGAATAGAAATTATTATTCTGTTTCCTGGATATAGAAAGGCAAGGAGTTTCTATGTAATCAAAGAATAGGTCAACCAACCTATTTTAAAATTAAGCACGTTCATCTCTGCTTCTAACAGAACCATCTGAGTTTTAGATAATTTCATAGTTAACATAATGAATCATAACCTGGATAGGTGATAGAGAAATGATATATAACAAGAGAAGTGTTGTACCCTGCCTGAAAAGACGTCTGGATTACTTTCACTGCGTCTGTGATTTTTCTCAAAGGCTTTGCATCATGCTTGTCACATGCTGAGTCTTTTTTTTTTTTAAAATGGTAAAATTTGATCCAAAATCTCAATTCACAAAAGCTTGTAGCTAGTGTTGCAAAATTATGTAAGACAGATGAGATTCTTGAATAGCAGGCCATAGTAAGCAGGGCTTTTCATTTTTTAACTAACAGATGCTGGATTGCCCAACCGCCCTTTCTGCAAGAACAAACATGGATTCATATTCATTTTCACAGGTGCATGACTAAAAGTTTCAGCCAAATGAAAACTCAGCTTTCATTATCTTTAGCACAAAACAAGGTTCTTCTAGTACCGATGTACGTATTATAAACTTAAAAAACAAAATAACTGACTATCATTAATAAAGTTAATGCCTCTTAATGCCCTCTGTAAAAATAAATGTTAGGTTACTGGTGTGTCTTCTTAAGTACTGTACAATGGATATAACCAGAGGCTTGGAAAACTTATCAAAATTTCCACTTCTATTTTAAACACAAAACAAAACAATTGATCAGTCTGGCTCTTATAAATGTGTTGATTTTCCATTACATAGAGAATCTATTTCCAGTATATTTTTAATCTCTAAACAAATGACTATGAATATTTGCACTGTAATGCCAATAATTCAGAAGTAAATGCAAACCAAAATAAAACAGTTTAAATCTGCATGCTAAATCCCACCCTGTCTAAAAACATTTTTTTTTCTTTTAGGCTTTTAAAATATTAATATTTTATAGCTGCAGAGAAAATGCCTTTTCTTTTTAAGTGACATTTTCTTAAGAATAGTAATTCACAATAGCTGAGTTCCTGGAACTCAAGAGACACTTTTAAAACTGCTGTCTAAGCTTTCAACACTTCACTTTAAGCTTTACTTTGCTAAAAACCACAATAAATGAACGAGAAATACTTGGAGAACACATGCACAGGGACACCCACATGCACAATGACCTTGATCTGAACTTGCTAAGGAAGCTTCTAATGAAACAGTTAAAAATAATGACAAAGATGATGATAATGATATGTAGCAATTTTTTATTTTTTTTAATTATTCTTTTAAATGAAAACTGAGATAGGGTCTTGATTCTTTGGCCACGCTACAAGTGACACTCCCCGTCTCTGCAGTTTATGTAATAAGTGAGTGAACATTATGAAAGTTTTGTCTCCGTTAGGCTGTGAGACTGAGGTCATACCGTTATACACAGATTTCCCCTAAAAAATGTTGCAAAGGATGAGAACATGCGGATGATTACTGAGTTACTGCATTCGCACAGCAGAGTTAATACGCAAAGGTGAGCACTTTGTGACCTTCAGCAGCTTTTTCAACCAGAAACCAGCAGTTTCTGTGAATCACAGTCACATGGAGATTGTTCTAAGACTGCCATTTCTGGCAAATGAAGCCTCCAAACCAACAAGAGTTATAATTCTGGCTTACTCGTGAATCTCTCAGAGCAATGCTGTATTAAATAGGCCAACTAAGAGATTGACGCTAACCTGTAAAAGAAGAATTTCTCGCCTGTTTGTGCCTCTGACAGAAAAAAACATTTGTCTGGACTCCACGGCCTGTATGAAATATTGGCAAAATAGCTGCATGTTTTCCTAGCTGTAAGGCAATATGCTTAAAAAACCTAACAGCTAAACAAAGAAGTTCCACATCTTCACATAGTTTCACTTTTTTTTAGCATTGCTGATTTGCTCTCTCTGACTGAGGGAAAAAGTCTTTTTCTCTTTTCTATTTGTCCCAGATGAATTACAGTAACTAAACAAAACGGGCCATCTTAAATCATCTTGCTCACCACACACACCCATCAAAGCAAGAGCTGCATGTGAACTAATCCCGTGCTGGATTAGCAGAGAGACAACCACAGATGTTCTTGAGACACACGATACAATATACAATATGTCTGGACACTCTTTTAGTATCAGAGAGATTTGGAAGCATTCTGGAACAGAAGTGATCGTGGTACCGAGCCAGCTCTTCACTAAGGAAGCTAATTAATACACAGCAATTGTGGATTTCTGCTCTTAAATAAACCACAGTGTTTCCATGTAGTATTTATCAAGCCATGCAATGTTTCTTAATTTTCCTTATCCTTTCATGTCAATTTTTCAGGGAACTGCCAAAGCTGGTGCACTACCATACAAGTGTAGTTGGAAAGCTGACTGTGTGAGTATATTTCCTTACAGTTCAGAGCAAAACAGGCTCTGTACAAGTAGGGAATACTTGACTATAGAAAAGAAATGGCAATTTATGAAACACGATCAATTTTAAAAAATATTTTTGTCCTTTCCATACATTGTGCAGTCACCAATGGAAAATTCCTCCTATTTGTGAGGCTATGAGGCTATAAATCAAACAAAATAGGAAATGTCTCCTAAAGCCCTTAACAAATAGGGTACAGCTGCAATAATAGAAGTGTGGGCTGAATGGTTTGGTGTGTTCATTTTGCATACACCTTAAATCAGTAACAGTCATCATTCTAATTATGTTTTACTGTGCAATAATAAAATACCAGCCTACTTGGCAGCTCCCAAGTTTAGGCTGAGAATTATTTAGTATATTTTAGCACTGCTAATATTTAATTTTAGACTAGCTAAGATTGGTCGTGTGACCCTACTCCCAGGTCAAATAACAGACCTTTTACCATATTATGTGTTTTAAAGTAAAGTACCATCTGAGCTAAAACAAGGAAGCTGAAAAGGAAAGAGGAAGCGAGTTCAGGCACTCTCCAACATGACTGATGGTAATAAATCAGTTCAACAGAAAAGTGAGAAAAATTCTTCATATAATGCAGGCAGGATGTTTGTCCAGTTTTATAGAGGGATGCTCAGTTACTGCAAAAACATTTTTACACTTGGGCAATGTAATTCTTTCTTTTAATGTGATCACCCACACTTAGCAAAAAGTGGGGGTGATCACATCTTTTCCAGTAGTGCTCGAAACCAAAGATCAAAGACTAAGTGACACACTTTTGTCATTTGAAACTTATCCCAGGAATCATCAGTGCTCTCAGCTGCCACACAAGGAGACCAGAGTTCCATCCCAAAGGCAAACTAGGATTTTCTAGTGACTTTGTTTGAGAAAGAATGATTATTTAGTCTCACAGAGATTTTACCCGGAATGGGGAGTAAGCAAATGAAAACCGACAACAACTAAAGAAAATAAAGTAAAAAGAAATTAAAAAGCATCAGTTATAATGTAATTCTCACTGCCAAGATTTTAATAACTCTCTTGCATCCTTTATCTCAAAAAGCATAAGTGTTGTGGCAATGCTACTTGGAAAATCTTTTGCTGTTTTGATTTTAAAGTTTGTCATATGTAATTGAAAAATTCTCTATTCCAGAGTACCTTCTTTCCACTTAAAATAAGCAAAGCCATAAAAAACCTAAAACAGACTCAGATTTTAAGCCCTCTAATCCAAATTTTTCTACAAATTAAATAAAGGACTTTGGTAAAAACCCTTGAACATCAGGTTATGAAAATATTCTTCTGTATTCATAAGACTCCTGAAATATGCTATCAAAGTATTAAAAAAAAAATGAATTTTCAACATGATATACAATTTATGATTGAAAAAATTAGTCAACTCTGTGTTGAAATGACCCACTAAGAACTAAGCTATCAAGCAAGCACATTGTGCCATGAAGTGTGTAAATTAATTAGCATCTTTTTTTTTTTAACTCTCTAAAGACATTTTGCCTCTAGACATATGACTTCATCAGTATTTTTTGTATTCATTTTATTGTTAATGACACCTCTGATATTAGACAATGTACACAATTAAAATGCAAAACATTAGGCTTCAGAAATTATGGAATCAGAAAAAGAAGTGTCTGTGTAAGATACACTGACAGGCATGCATTGCTTCAAAGCACAACTTACATTTTTGCTACAGATCTCTAGAGTATCCAAAATGTTCTGAAATGCATGAATCTTACATAAGTTACTGTCAGGGAAACAACTGCCAGATGGGTGGCATGTATACTTATGCACATTAAATCTTTCACATGTCACAGCTATAATTTCATAAATGTAAATCTCCATGAAGTGTGTGCATTTTTTAATGCTCAGAAGACTGTCACCTCTAGGCTAGATATGCAAAGTAAATGCACGCAGACACCTGTTGGAGATGCCCGTCAGGCATCTGGGGAGTGCTTAATGGCTCCGAGTCAAAGCAGCAGCCAGTCACAAGTTCCTTTGGGGTGAATACTGGAGTACAATGATGGAATCAGATTCATTCTAACTGAGTCTGAGGGTGTCACCAGGCTAAGAGAGGAAGAAAGAAGAGAGAAGACACCTTAGAAAGGCAGCTTAGCAGGATAAAAAACTAACAGGAATTGCAGGAGGTTTAACGAAGACAAATGTAAAGACTTAAGTGCAGGATGGGACACATGCAAGCAGCGCTACAGGCTGGGATTCTCAGTATCAAGTGTGTGGCTTTCTAAGTGCTGGTGAACAGCTAGGTGAACCTAGGCTGACAATTGTCTCCTTGCAGCAGTGAAGGCAAGCCATGTCCTGGGCTGCATTACTGAAAGTCTATTCAGTAGATCAAGGGATGTGATTCTTTCACTCTAGCTGGCACTCGATAGGCCACACCTGGAATACTGAGACCAGTTTTAGTCCTCCCTTTTCAAGAGAGATTCTGATGAACTAAAGAAGCAAACAGAGAGCCACCTATATGATAAGAAAATTGGAGAACTTGATGTGTGAAAAAATGTAGAAAGAAGTAGATTTGTTCAGCCTAAAGAAGAGAAGGTTTGAGGGATCAAATCAGTCTTGCAATACCTAATAGATAGCTACAGAGAAAACAAAGATGCTATCTTTGAAAGGATGAACAGTGACAGATGGGCACAAATAACTTCAGGGGGAAATTCATGAGAAGGAAAAAAAAAAAAAAAAAAAAGTAATCAAGATAAGAACTTAACATTGGAACAGACTGCACAGAAACTGGAGGAATCTGCCTCACTGGAAATACTCAAGATTCAGCTTGGCCAGGCCCTGAATAGTCTTGTCTAAGGCTCTGATTTCACACTGATCTCCAGAAGTCACTTTCCACCTGGAATTTTCTATACTTGTACGATATGCTTATATACAACATTCTCACATTCTTCCCAACACAAAATCATTCACTGGGTAATGCAACACCACCATGAAGTTCATATAGCCTCTGTAAAACTTCTGCTTGCAAGTTCTATAAGACACTACTGTTATTTATTTAATATTGGGTAAGGCTTGCGCTATAAAAATTTTGATCTGTACAGAATCAATTTAGATCACTCTGTGCATTAGGGTTACTGACGATAGAACATTTGTAAGTAAGGTTACATTTTACATCACTTTCAGAGCAAAAACAAGGTCACTGAATCAAGGAAAAAGAGCACCCATGTTAGAGAAAAAGGAAAGCCATAAATGTCGCCTGAGCAAGGTTTATGACACTCAGTACCACAATGGATCAGCTGCAGAAGAGTGCAGAATCATACTGTTGCATTTCACCTCAGTTACCTGTGTCTGTATGCTGTAGCCAAACTAATGAAAATTACCTGGCCCATGCCATTCCGTTTGGTGGATACTAAGTCATTACAATTGCAGGCACTAATTGTAGCACCTTCTGAAACTACCAAGATCTAGCCTACCACAACCTCAGTGCAGGAGCCCCAAACCCTGCACTCTCCCAGCCCATCCCTCCCAAAACTCCCCAGCACAAAGCTGTCCGCCTTTCTCACCAAATAATCCAAGGCTCTGTGATTCCCCCTGTGGGACTACATCACTCTTCCAAGTTCTGTAACAGCCCATCCCTTTGATTCAAACTGAATCCTATAGAAAGTCTCTTGAGATTTACTCTATCTTGTTCCAATTATCCAAATTGCAAATGGGTTTAGGAAAAAAAAAATGGAATAGATCATTTCTAAATATTATTTTACAATTTACTGTGGTTACACAGACTTTGGGTAAGGACTGTTAGTTAACTCTGTATTTATTTGTTTAAAATGCAACCTTTTTATTTAAGATGAAGAAGTAGGATACAGTTCAGTTCCGTTACTGCCACAGGGAGCTGAATTGCAATTTAAGCGCAAGATTCAATAATCCCACTACTAAACCTTCTCAAATTGTTTCTATATGAAACCATCACGTGAAATTCCCTCAACAGAGAGTTCAAATCCTAAGGTGAACATGTTTTTTTTTCAACATACAGTCCTGGTTTCCAACCTATGTGTCATTTTTGCTAATGAAAAGTTAGTTCTGCGCTGACAGAACTGAGGGATTCAAGTGGTCAGACTCACAAACTGAACTACAAGGCATAAAGCTGATCTCTTTTTATCTCCATTCATTAAAATAATATTTATTTAAACCATATAGTAGTGGCTTAACAAGCTGAAATAAATTAATGTCAAATTAGAGCCAAGCTCTGCTGGAATTATTCCAAAGACAGTGCCTGGACATAAATATAATGAGTCCCCTTTGGATGGGGTACTGGAGGAGTCCATTACTCAGATGACTTCTGTGACACAGGCCTGACCTACAGCTTATTTACATCAGTGGAAATCTTTTTCTGGATATCTTGGGCTTTGGATTAGCTCTGTATGTATTTTTGTTTCCATGTCAAATGCTCTAGTTTCTCCCTACTTTACCAAGCATCTGGTAGTTACCTGAGGAAATGACAACCAATGGAGAGAAATATTCTTTGCAACTGTTTCCAGAATAGAAGATAGGAAGTAATTATCAAACCTGAGCAAGACTTTGCCTTCATACATAAAACAGCCCTCTAGCTGGATCTTTTTACTTCACTGTAAACTCAGGAAATCAGAATATAGATTCACCCATGGCAGGCTTTGGTGTTCTAATTAGAATTACATTAATTAGTAATTTACTGCTGGTTTTCATACTTCCCTTTGATAATTACTACACTATGTTCTTGACTTTAGCTTTAATACCCATAATAATTTTATCGCTAACGGCTGAGACTCTTCAAATTTCCATTTTACCAGAGTTAGAATTTGCAATGCTACCAGGAAACATTTAACCAATTCTTCAATTAGGTTTTCCAGAAACTATTTTTGTACTGTCAGATTCATGCAGTTTTCAGATTAAGTTTCTACTGGATTCAAATATGAAAAACACAAGAGCAGACACGAAAACTGAAAACAAATATGTTAAAAAGACCACTTCCAGTGACTGATTCCACATCTAAATATACTGTTGGTTTAAATTGATACACCCTATCCATCTGCAACAGTTATTCTAATATTACTAATAAGCAGCAAGAAAGATCATAGATAATGCTCTGCATTTAATGAGATACGAAAGGGGACTCTACAGAGATCCATGGGTCACTGAGTCTCACATGTAAACTATCATGAATACAATCCCACTCACAAATTTCACATGGTCCATCTTAAAAGCAAGTTGGGAGATTTTCTCTGCATTATTTAGTTGATGGTTAGAACCTTTCTAATTTACAGCCTCAATTTATTCACAGCTATATATTTACTTGACTTTGTAGGTTACTGACTGGGCCACGGGGAGCTCAGTAATGTACAGTGAACTAATACTCCTGGCTATCAATTACTCAATTCTCAATTAATGAATAATTAAGAGGGCTGAGGTGACTGTCTGCATTAAACACATTCTAAGGGTTTCCTCCAGCAGCATGTCAAGGTATAATCAGAATTCATTTGAATTCTTAAAACTAACCAAAATATTATTCTACAAACACCATGCATTAAATAGCCATAAATCTTTGGTTTGAGGTGTTCCAGAAATAAGGTCACAAGCCTGCTCCAGGTTCTTGGCAATTCAGTGCTCTTCATCTCACAAGCTTAAGAAAAGCAGAGTCATACAAAGAGTCCTGTATGGTGCACTTTGATGGCATTCTTGAGAAATATCTCTGAATGTTTTTGACCTTTATTGTAAATCTCTATACTTTTTCCTGCTCTGCAGATGTTATATCATTTTATATTATATTTGACTGTGTGTTCATAAGCAAACAAAAACCTTATAGGAGGTTTAAACATCTAAAATTGAACTCTGTGGGATTTCCCACAAAATAGATGTTTCTCCTCTGCTGGGAATGTCAGCATAATGGTTTACAGTTACTTTGCAAAATTAGCTTGGGGCTTTCCTGGTGAAACTACTGCCTGCTTTGAGAAATGGGAGTAGAAAATCTCCACTGGAGCTTATCACTCTCTTAAGGAACCCAGCTGGACATCAAACCTACCCTTGGACACAATCCAAAACTGAACAAAAATCCCCTCCATCACCTCCTCCCAAAACCAGAGGAGCAAGAAAACCAACCTGATTTGTCACAGACCCTTCTCAGGGATACCATGGCTAGGCTAAAATAGCTTTGCTTTCCTTGTATTTGCAAATGAGAATGCTGGACTGTCACATAACTTTTGAGTTCAGTCTGAAATTTTCTGATTTGCTATTACAGTGGATTCATGAAACTGTCAAGCAGCAACTGTACGATTTGCCATGTTAATAACTCCAACAGATTTAATGACATTTTAAAAGGTCTTTTATTCTGTCTCACATCTGTCAAATTAAATGACATTCTATTCAAAAAATTAATCTTTCCACATTTCTAGACTTCAGATCTTTCCTATGACTTGCTCCTGTGAGCAAACACTCCCCTTTTCAATTTTAATGGTGGGACTTGAAATTAAACTCCCTTTTCCCAGTCAGAAGCAGCAGAATAGGATTTGATGTGCAGCCAATCAGTAATGCCCTTTAAGAGGAACTGATGCTAAACAATATATTTTTTTATTCCTTGCCAAAGGATCGCTGCATATTAATTACACAATGTCCCTGCTTACTAAGTAGGTAGCTTGCTATCATACTAAAGAAAAAGCTTCAATCCTTTAGGCTGTTCATATGCCACCTTCAAATTCTGAATACAGATGAGGATGTAGAGAAAGCACTGAATAATGATTTGAACACTTGTTTGTTCAGCAGTGTATAGCCATAATTTAGCAGCTGAAAAGCTCACCACCAAGCATTGTGCCACAGAAGAATCATGGGATTATAAAATATAATAAAGGTATATAATAAAGCAGTCATGATTTTAACTATTCACTAACCAGTGTTAGAAGGCTTCTCTCGTACTCTTGAAGAGAAGAAATTGTCCTTTTGCTTTCATTCAAGGCACTCCCAAGTTATAAAGCTCTTTGTACCTGTACATGACTGCAGAGGTACAACAGGCCTTCCCTTTGGACATAATCAGCCCTGACAGCTAAAATGAAGGACTACGTGCCACTTCCCTTTTGAAATCCTTTGGCTCTTTTTCAGAAAGGCAAGAATCACTTTTTTTTTTCCTTCTTCTGTTTCACTTGTAGCTAAACCAAATTTAAAAGAGCAGGGTATTTTGTATAATCCAGGCCACCAGATAATATAGAATCAGTTTTTCTTGAAGAAATTAAGTATGATCTTCCATCACTACAGTGGTAACTAGGTTTCCTTAGGGAGTGATAGACAAGGTTATTTTAACGGTTGAAAGACTCACCATCAGTCAGTTTCATTTACAATGCCTGTACAGGGTAAATAATTTCTCTGCTTCTGAGTAAAGCTAGTGATATTCCCTCCTAAAGCCCCTGTGGTTTTTTTTTGTTTGATTGATTTTTTTTTTTCCTTGCTAGAGTATTAACTCAGGGTTTTTCTTCCCTGAAGCAATTACTCAACTAGTCAAGGTAAGGAAGCCTTCTGATTTTTTAATACATTGTTTCATCAAGCAAGCTACAGATTCCTAATTAATATACTAGATACTCCCCTTTTCCCCAACCAACTAGGAAGCAGCTTGAAGAGGAATTCAGTCTGTAGTTAAATGTGTGGAGCTCGAGTGGAGCCACCTTTTATATAAGTGACACGCAATGCAGTTGACAAATGTGGCGACAACTGAGGAGAAAATCTTTCAGGTCAAATGGGCGAAGTCCGTTAATTTGGCCAGGCTTAATTTTAAAATACCATTTCACTAAAAGGAAACAATATCATACCTAAATATTTGGAGATTTAACTCCTCTGACAATCTATAGAAGAAACTGGATTCTTGTATATCCCAAGACAAAGCTTTAATTTGAATGAAAACAAAGCCTGGTACATTTGGACATTCTTAACACAAAAACTGTTCTACATTTTGACATCTGACAATTGATTAACGTGAAAAAGGTGCTGCCTTTATTAACCTATATTTCTAAGAATTACTTGGTTTTGAAGAGTATAAGAAACAGTATTTCGGAGCAAGGTCACGATCTAACTAGCACTATTGAATCCAAAATAGAGACTCTGTTTTTGCTACTGCAAGGCAAAATCAACAACCAAAAGACAGGAAGGTAATTAAAGATTTGGCTCAAGATCAGGCCTACAGGAGTTTCAGGAGTCTCAAGGTATTGTTTTCTTAAGACTATGTTAAGTAGGATTAAAGCTCCACACACAAAATAAAGAAGTTCCAGAGCAAGGAAACAATAATCCTGCTGTAGTGTCTCGGCATCATGGTCCTTGTGCTTTCATGGAACTGCCATCCATCTGCTTTCTTAGAAAAGACATCCAAGTGGAAGAGCAACAGTTTCACAGCATCTTTCCCTCCTCCTAGAGAACTAGCTTAAATTCATCTCAAAGGGTTCACCAAGGTCTTGCTCCAGTGTTTATTCTGGAACTGAGAGGTGGACTGATCTATGTCCCAATTGTTCTGCATTGTAGCTGATCAAGTGGATATTCTGGAGAATATCTTAGCAAGACTTAATGTGGCCTGAAACAGCACTAGTGACTGCTGGGCTCCTCCCTGTCTGCTACTTTGTAGGCAGAGTGATCTCCCTTAGTATAGCAGTATTGCTGGTAATAAGGCACAAAAATGTAGAGATGGGAACAGAAAAAGCAAAATGGAAATTAGCACTAGAATTTTCCCTTCTCTGAATTTTCAGCATTTGTCATTGCCTACTTCTACTGCAATGCAACAGAATGCTTCTGTCTCTTCTCCTACTTCCGTTGTCTGACATCTCCCCAGACAGAAAGGAGCCAAACAAAATTCTTCCACCCATGGAAGCTACCTGTAGTTTGTCGAAAGCTAAAAGAATTGCATTTGTTCCCCCCGTAACTTCCTCACAGCAAGGAGCAATCAAACATGATTTGAAAGTTGTCATGAGCATAAGGGAATAGAAGGTATAGCACTGATTGGAGAGGTGGAGAAAAAGTGACAGGCAAAGGGAAAACAGGAATACAAAAATAGATGATAGCAACACTAAACAAGAAAAGGGAGGTTAAAGGCAAGACAAATATAGGAAAGTGAGTAGTGAATAAAGAAAAGTGAGTAACGGCAAATGAAAGAAGTAAACAGAAGAATACATAAGAAAAAAACACATTAACAAAGAAGTAATAAATGAAATACCACAGATCTTGAGAACACAGGGGAATCCCTTCCATGCTCACCAGTAAAGCTTTGTATAGTAACAGAAACTAAACCCTATGTGCAATCAGTAAGAATCTAGATTTGAATCATAAACTATTAAAAATAACTTCAAATATATCCAAAAATCGTTACTTTTACCCAGAATAGCAATTATTTCCCTTACAAAACTGAGTTGAAGGTTATTCAGTTTACTACATTTTCCCATCAGGTTTTATCATGAACTCCTTGTAAGCAAAAATAAGCTCTCCTACTGATGTACTATGTGATACATCTTCAAAACTCTCAATATGACGCTACTAAAATTACCTACCCCAGGAAAAGATAAGGTAGTGTATAAAAAGTGCTGACAGAGACAAAACAAACAAGCAAACTGGGAGTAGGGAGTTAGGATTTTAAGGTTTCTTTAATTTTTATTAATTCTTTTACAGTAATTAAAGTAAGTTAAAGTAATAAATTAATGCAACATTTTGGGTAGAAAAAAAAAAAAATAAATTCAAATTTTCATTCTGTAAATGAATGAACCCAGCCAAAAAAAAAGGGGGGGGAGAGGGTGGTTGGGGGGGACGACACGACACAAAATAGCAACAAAATAGAACTCAAGACAAAATATGAACTATTTTTGTTTGTAAATTCTGCTTCCCCACTGGCCTATTTCCACTAGGATTAAATCTATAAATAGGAAAACCTGACTCAGATTTCACAGAAACTAACAATAGCAGCTTTTAATTTATGGTTGATTCACAAAGGCACTTACACCTGTGAGTGACTATTTTAATCAAGGGATCCCAATAGGTTATCCGCATGCTGAATTTTAGCAAACTACAGACTTCATAGCTAACAGAATAGAATTATCACTTCTTCTAGAAGCCTAGGTAGGGAGTAAACTTATTAATAAAAAGTAAAGACATGTTAACTTTTCCAAAAGTGTCTTTCGTTTTGAAACTCCATCTGTTGTTGTGCTGATGTGCCAATATGGAATCCATTTCTCAGAACGGCAATTTGTTTAGAGGATGTCTGCTTCCAAGTGTTCACAGACTGACAGAGAAAAAGCGAGCTACGGTGCAGCCAGCAAACGCTGAGAATATAAAAACGAATGCCAAGAAATATACTGCTCCCTACTGGCTCATCTACATAAGAATAGAGAACATTTTTCCTTCGTATTTCTCCAAGTAACAAATTTATTTTCCACACTTTTCAATTACAAAATAAACATCCTTCAAATATCCAGACATAGTAAAAAAGAACATATTGATAAGGTGAAGCGCACAAAGCATTATGCTTTCTAAAGAAAAATTAAGTGATGAAAATGCCAAATATCTTCAAAGTATTTTTTCTTCTTTACCTCAAAGCTTTGTAAAGGGAAAACAAAAAATGACTACACAAAAAAACTATCTCATATAATAACGATTACTGTGAAGAATAAGGAAACCTAAGTTCTTAGCAATAGCTAGAATTATTTTACATTTAATCTGGCAGCTTTGGCTACATGTCACATTTTGCTACCCTTCCTAATTTCATCCAAGATCTGCAGCGGAAACCTGGAAGTCTGCCACTGTGGATTGGAACTGATTTGACTGTATCTCAAAGACACTGGACAGAACAACAACAACAGTTTCATGGACTTGACAGTTTGCAAAACCTAACAAGATCCATACCTTGATTCCTGCACATCGGAACGATATAAGGGTTTGTCTAGCTAGAGAAATGCAAACAAGCTGAAATGCCAATCTTAAAGCCTAAATGATCATCTCTACTAGCTTCCCACAAGGTCACTTACTGAGAAATAAATGGGGCATTTTGTGGTTTAGTTTAACCCATTTCCAGTGGAGAATGGCATTCAATAATACGAAAATACTTGTACTTAATTACTGCTAAGAAGCCAGTAAAAAAATCTCCTCTTTCATTAGGAAAATCTTGTGCTATTTCCTTACAGAGACTCTATATTGATTTACATTTTGGAAAAAAATCAGAACTTCTGAACATTCACCCAAATCTTGTGTGGGACATTTTAGATGTCCATTGTAGAAAGGCCTTTTATCTTTTGGTTCTCTAAGGCTTGATTTTTTACTCTCTGCACAGATAAGAGAGGGGTTCCTCTTTCTCATTCTCTCTTACATTTTTTTTTTTTCTTTTTCTTCTTTTCTCTCTCAGCTGCTTCTTACTGTAGATTTTTTGGTTTTGCAAGAACTAATCTGGGAACTTTGGGCTAAACTTGCTCTTAGATCCAAAATCTGTGTTCATCTCTTTGTGTTAAACATAGACTATCAAATAACTCTAAGCCCTACTTTATGCTAACAGTTTAGTTACCTGGAGATACATTCTCTATAATAAAACAGAATTGTTTCTTCTTTGCTCTTTTCATTGGTATTCAGCTAGAAAGATTTGAGTTGAGTTTTATTCTGTGCAATGTGATAGGGGATATTTCTCTTGCAGTATATTTTAGATAAACAGGCTACCAACTGCATAACAGTTCAGCAGTGTCTTCAAGCTGCTAAGCAGAACTAGGACAAGGAATGGCTGGGCATCAAGTGTCTGTCTTGACAACCTGACGGCTATAGTAAATTTAGATCACAACACAGTAAGATTTAAGTAAAAGTTACAGCATGGGCTTGTAGGAGAATGTCAGTAAGAATCTACTTTCCACACTTCTATAAACAGAGAGAGAGATTCACATTCTTCTCACTCAGTGGGGCTGCCCCGTTTAATATTCTTCTGTAAAATTCCATTATCGATGAAGATGCCACAGCTTATCATTTCCCTCCTCCCTCTGGCAACAAATCAGGTAACAAAGGCAATTAAGTTTCAGGATCCTGCCTTTTCCCAGCTATACACATATCTTCTTCAGCTTAAGGTAGAACAATTGCAGGAAACAGTGGAATTATAGCTTTTTTTTTTTTTTTTTTTTTTTCCTAGAAGGGTACTTTGAAACTTAGAAAAGAAACGCCTTTCAGTGCTCTACTTACACAACCATGAATTGGAGGAAACTGGCCGCATCAAGTGGATTTAAGCTGACTGACATGACAGAGAACCAGATTGTCACTTCCTAAAAGGGATGGGCAAACACACTCCCCGGATGCACCTTCCTCTAACATTTCCTGTGCCTTTCCCTATTAACCCACTCCCGGTATTCCACAGAGGAGGTTGGGACACTAAAAAAGGCACCCAAACTCACTGTTGCACTAAATATATTAAGAGCTCTTGCATTAAAATGCTGTAAATACAGGGAAAAAAAAAAAAAAAAAAAAAGACTTTGATGTGAGATAGGTAAGACATGTATCATGAAAATCTTCTCAACTCCTTACAAGCTCACTGCCTGATGTTGCAAAAATATTACTGAAAACTTCAGCAAGTGGGCACACACCTTGGAGTTAACGCAGCCCTTCTGTTTCACAAATATTTTAGAGTTGGATGCTTCTTCACTATGAAAAGCAGAGGGGGGAAATACCGTATTTTCCTGTAAGCCATTTCCATTCACATGGAAAATTAATAATGAATAAGATCTGAAGACATAGCTGAAATCTTAGAGAGAGAGGTTTCAGAGAAGTAATAGAGATGGAAGTGCAAGGCATTTCCTGGGGATTAATGACTGGCCGGTGAGAGTTGAGGGCACCTGGCTGAACTGCAGACTGAATCCCAGCTGGTCACTAAGTCCCAGGAAATGTCTTGAAGCCCAATCATTGTAATATGACAATTAAATAAACACATGTCCACAAGCACACACAGGTCTATGGAGTTTTAACAGGGGACTTGCTGTTTCAGTTGGTATGCCCAGGACATTGCTAGAGAATTAGAGCTCTGCAAATTAGCCAGCTTGAATAATTTCTCAACATGCCATTCATCTTGTAATAGATTACATATGGTATTGCCACTTGCCAGGCTACGGCACGGACATTTTGCATCTATTTCTACACATCTTCCTGTTTTAAATGTCTGCTCAGAGAAATACAATCTCTGGGTCAAAACTAGATTTCCTCCTTTAATCACATTCAGTCAGACATGCCAGTCCTGAACTTACCCTGCAAGTTTAGCTGCACATGGTTTACATCTCAAATAGTTGTTTTAAATACACTGCATATTTTATTTTCTTTCTAAACTTATGCTTATCCAGAATAAGATTTTATACACCTAATCTTAGTATTTTGCCTTTGCAAACTACAGGCTCTGCCACAGGTGCACGGACAAACTACCATTCCCATAACAACCAGAGTCCTGTGTATCCTGCACATCTCTTAAGTGCAATCTGATTTTATATCAGATAAACTAATTTGAATCCAAGACCTCTTCAGAAGTCTCAGGCTCAGTGCTACACTGATTTAGCTTCTGGATACAAATTATTGTCACAGCCCTGCTCTGTGCTGTGCTATGTGAGAGGGAACTCGAGCACTGCACAGCACGATACCATCCAGATGCCTCTACATTCAAGTTCACAAGCAGACACAGGGTGGTGGTGCTGGTAGCGGCATTTACAGCAGTTTTACATGTCTCAAGGAATTAACAGAAGAGCTCAGTTTCATTATTAATGCTGAGGTTTTTGTTTTCAAATGACTTTGTGATTAGAATACTTCGCATTTTTATCAATAAAGCTTCTTTGCATTTTAGCAGTATTTTTTTCATTCCAGTCTAAGCATGAACTCTCATACCCAGAATAGCTCAGAGGAAATCATTTTTATGCTCATTCTGAAAAATTTAAAGCTGAGATGCAGAGGTTAAGTCTCAGAAAAGGCCACACATTAAGTTAGTAGAAGAACTGGGAAGAGAAGTCAGCAGCTCTAATTTTCAGTCCCCTTAGCCTGAGCACATCGCTCCCCAAGAACAGCTCGTTCCACAGGACCTCTCAGCAGCAACCAACCAGGAACTGCCTGTAAAATAAGATTCACGGTCTACTGGCTCATTATTAATGTGTGAACAATGGGGAGCTGAAAAACGACCACAACATGAAGAAAATTGTGAGCTTATGGTTATTTATAATTAATGACAAACGTGTTCCTCCCACATAGTCAATACTAAGCCAGGCTTCTCTTTAACTTTGCATGTTTCAATAAGCACACGCAAAAAGCCTTTAAGGTGGGACTCAAACATTCTTATTCCTGTGGAGAGAAGAGGCATTGGCTACTCATATTCCACTACATGGGTTGCCAATTCCTCCTAAAGTCCATTAGCAATGTCAGTGTACCTGCAAAATGCAGACCCAGCTATACACCATTTCCCAAACGCAGGCCATCTCTCTCCTCTAGTGAATTGCCTCTTTTTTTTTTTCCCTTCTTCTCTTAGCTAGAGCTTCATAGCCATTCAGAGTGTAACTCTTGTACCAGGTGTGGCCCTGAATACTGAAAAAACATCTGCACACAAGATTTGTCTCCTTTTTATGCCGTGAGCAATGAAGTGAAATTCTGCCTCTTTGCGCTCATGAGGAGAGCTCTGGGACTAATTCAATTGCAGATTTTTCCTTTTTCTGCTGCCTAATACAGATCTTGTTCTAATCTAATGACTAATGCTAAGGCCAGAAAAGGAGTAAGTGTATCCCAGCAGAAACAAAACCTCAGGCTAAAATAAGGGAGCTATTTTGTGTGGTACTAAGTAACTACGGATTCCGTAAAAAAATGCATACATTTTAGCACCAATTACTTCATACACAGTAGTACTCTGTACATCTGTCCTACCATACTGTATTGGTTTCCTATATCATTAAAAAAAAAAAAAAAAAGTGCATACACCTTAAGGTATGCTGTAATTCAAAAAAATATGAAGAATAGGAAAAAATGAAAGAAAGCGCCATAAATTTTGTTTCTTATATCCTTCAATTTCTGCATCACACCATTTGTCTCTTCTTCATAGACAAGCAATCAAACCAAAGTGTGTAGTGATGTTCTGGTCCAGATCTGACCTAATCTCATTGGGAAATTCAAAGCAGATCCAAACTAAAAAGGAGCTAACAATCAGAGACAGAGTATTATTGTGTAGATGGATTTGTCCAGCACATTATCCCACTCCCTCAGGTTTAAGAGACAGAAGCGGGACTATTTTGCTGCCAGAAACAGCAACTGCCAAACTGATGAGAGTAATGAGCTGCACTTTACAGAGAAGGTAATGGTTGTTGCCTGTTGTGGCTTAGATGTTAGATAATGCACGCCAAGATAGAGTGGCGCCAACGCAGTCTAAGTAGGATAGGATGATCTGAGCTATCTTGAAAAAGAGCTGGGTGGTACTGGAACACATTTGTTTTCTGCTTCATCACTAAGTGTTTGCACAATCATTACTGCCTATAAATCCTTGGAACAGAATTTTCTGTACTACAGCAGAAAAGAGTACATACAAAAACAGCAGCCAAAAGGAGGCACCAAGCAGTGGTTAAGAGGGCAGTTTACCTAGAACCTTCACCAGATGCAGCCATCTAATAGCTGGGTGGTAATTATGAGGTGCAGCATGTCAGCTAGCAGCATGAAACAGCAACTGAAGGTAACTGTGTGCGTGCTGACATCCAAGAAGTTTCTGAGTCACCAGGATCTCTATTTAAGGATTCGGGGTACTGTAAGACATTCCCAATTGTTCAGTAATGATAATAAAGGACAAAATAGGTTGCTCTCTTGTGTGCTTTTTACACTGAAACGACATCCTCTACCATTCAAGAGCTCCACAGTCTGTTTAAAAACTCTTCCAAAGTACAGAGCACAACTACACTTTCCTCAGTCAAATGAATCTCACTTCAGTGAGTTCAGTTATTCAACTTGATTTTAAACTCAAGGAGAAAGGTAATTAATTCTATGGGGCATGCAAGCAGCTGTTTAACGAAGCCTCCAGCAGCTACCTTTTATGCAAAGATATAAATAGATGGAGTGGATTCTATTTATAAACCTCCAGTTCTCAGCAAGGATTCCCTTTAAATCCCCCTGCCAGGGTCAGAACGGACTCACAGGAACTGAACCAACCAGAGCCAAAACCTGACCGTTAACAATCGGGAAAAGGTCTGATTCAGGTCTGAATTCAATGCCAGAATTATGGGGAATTTATCTACCTGTTCTTAACTTTAGATAATTTCTTGGAATAAGGAAGACCTTCAGTTAACAGCCCATAATAGTTCCAGCTTTTGCATAGTAGCAGACTCTACTCTTGGACATTCATTCACACTTATGTCAAAGTGTGGCAACCATGTGACAATTCTGTGAACATGCTTTATGCCCTTTTCTGAAGTCCAACAGTAAGGCATTATTCCTCCATGGAATTAAACAGATTTCGGTGTAAGTTAGGGTAGGAAGCTGGGGTGGAACACTGTCTGAAGCAGTTCTAAAACAGGTTTCCTAATATGCGTTTTGAACACTGTTCATTAGAATTAGAAGAGGTCAGTTGAATAGGACCTACAAAGATCAGCTAGCCCAACCACCTGATGGCTTCAGGGCTAAGCAAAAATTACAGCATATTAATGAGGGCATTGTCCAAATGCCTCAAGCACTGACAGGCATGGGGCATCAACCACCCCTCTAGGAAGCTACCTCTGGTGTTCGAGCACCCTCATGGTGAAGAAATTTTTCCTACTGTGCACTCTGAACCTCCCCTGGCACAGCTTTGTGCCATTCCTGTGCATCCTGCCACCAGTTACTGGGGAAAAGAGACCGGCACTTGCCTCTCCATTTCCCCTCCAGCTGCAGAGAGCCAGGAGGTCACCTCTTGGCCACCTTTCCTCCAGCCTCACCAACCAAGGTATCCTCAGCTTTTCCTCACAGGACTTGCCTTCCAGCCCTGATACAAGCTTAGTTGACCTCTTCTGGACACTTCCAAGGACCTTAATATTTTTATTATATTGTGGAGTACAATATTCAAGGTGAGACAGCACCAATACTAAATATAGCAGGAGAATCACCTCTTTTGAAAGACAGCCGTGCTGTTTAATGCACCCCATACTGCAGATCACCCTCTTGGCTGGCAGAGCACGTTGCTGGCTCATGCTGAGCCTGCTGTCACCAGCACTGCCAGGTCCCTTTCTGCTGGGCTGCTCTCCAGCCACTCACCTCCCAGGCTGTACCTTTGTGCAGCATTGCTCCATCTCAGATGCAGAACCTAGCATTTTCCTTTGTTGAATTTCACCCCATTTCTGATGGCCCAATGCTCCAAGGTGTCCAGATCCCTCTGCAAGGCCACACATCCCTCCAGAGAGTCAACAGCACACCCAGTTCGGTACTGTCCGTAAACTTGCTAAGGATGCACTCCACTCCTGCATCCAGATCCTCGATAAAAATGTTGAGCAGTACGGGGCCTAGAATTGAGCCTTGGGGAATACTGCTAGTGACTGGCATAAAAGATTGATTGGGCTGTTCTTCAGAATATTGAAGAGTATAAAAGAAAAAAAAAAAATCTGAAATGAAAAACCATACATCAAGAGCAGCTACATACTAATAAAATCATTATTTTTCTAAAAGTCAGTCTAATATTTACTGAAAATTAGCAGCAGTCCAGGTGAAATATGTTACGAATGCTGGCTTGTGAACCTGTCCTAAAACCAGAAAACAAGTAACAAACTGGACAAATTATGTATGACAAAACAACGAGAGAGTAGCTAGAATCAGGCTGAAGGGGAAAACGGCACCTTGTGTATCAATAAATTAATGTATGAATGGGAAGCTAAATGAATTTTCTAAATTCAGTGAAAAAGGAGATGAGCTAAGTACTAAACAGAAGCAGATAACCTGACTCTGATCACAAGCTTGAACGTCTGAAGAAACAAACTCTCTTGACACTCTTCTCCATTTATTATTAACTGCAGTGTTTTGAACAGCTGATGTTTTCTGAATCCAAAAGGCAGACACGTCAGCAGGAGATGAACTACAGTACACCCAGTTATGTCAGTATTCTGCATGGCTTTTATCACTGGGCGTGAACGGTAACTTCCAGGCGTGTGAAACTCAGATTTATATGCATCTTTCAGAGAATCATAGTACCAAAAATCCCTCATATTTAAAAAGTAATTTGTGCATAGGGGAGGACAGTGGTTTGTTTGTTTTGGTGTTTTGTTTGTTTGTTTGTATTTTAGGAAAATGCAGTGTACAAAATCAATTATTATTTCAAGAGAATTCATTTGATGCTTCTGTGCTAAAAACTGAAATGTTTTATCACTATTGTCCATTCAGTGTTCAGGTTCAAGTTTTATGTAATTTTATGTAATGTAATGAATCTTGATTTTTTACCACTGTTTACTGAAGACATGCTACCATCTAATGAGAACACCTTTCAAATTCTGGATTTCTCCAATTATGAATATTTTTACTAGAAATAAGTATTGTAAAACTGAGTTTGTACTATAGATATCCATATTTCAAGATCATTCTTAATTTCAGTTTTTACAAAATTAATATTTAAGTGAAAAGATTTGGATTTTTAGGCTGGAATAGGCTCTGTAGTACACATGTATCATGACTAGGCTGTCCTTGGGCAACCTTAGTTATTCTCAGGGACTTGCATTACAATCTCTGGGTCAATGATTCTCAGATTTCTTTCCTCTTCACTCCCTTTGCTTTTGTTCAGACTTGTAATTCAAGCTGCTTTTACAGAATCTTCTCCAGATGTCCTCTTGCCAAATGAAAATGAACATGTCAAAACTAGCTGCTCTTCTCTCCTCCCAGCTCCTTCCTTCCCAGCTTTGCTGTAACTGTCAGAAATTCCACTATCCTCCCTGTCCCACAAGTCCTTGAGTAATGGTATCGTTTTCAGCTCTTTTCCACCTGAAAAGGTTCCGTTCACACAAGAACAAACTTAATGTTAATCCTACTGCCTTTCCATATAATCTCTCTGCAGCAAAGTTCTAAAATGTACATCAAACAAACATCAAATGCCACAGACTGATTGTGTGAAAAGACAATTTACCAGCTGCTGAAGGCTTTGCCTAAATATGACAGATAAGAAAATGGAAACTATTACTCTTGCATATCAAGATGTATTTGCTTGATCGTATCAGTTAATAAGCTTCTGTTTTTATACACAGGTTTCCAGAGGTACAGAGAAACTAGAAAGCTACAGAATGCAAAATAATCTTTAGCAAGTAACAATACTTGTAGGCACTTACTCAAAAAGAAAATAGCATCTGTATTAAGCAAGCCTGCCTACTGTGAAAGTCTTACATAATATCAGGTCCTACTCCCATTTCACAGTTTTGGGGACAGTTTGTTATAGAACATACAGCTAAGCCAGCCAACATTACTTGACTTATTTAATCACTTATTCATCTTAGTTTTCTTTAACTGTCTACATGATTTCAACTCATCTATGGGCACAAGCTCTTTAATTACTATCTTTAGATCTAACGCTGTAACATAATTGAGATGATAAGTCCTTCTTTCAGATATTATTTCAAGATGGTTTTCTATTTTGAATGAAAGAAAGAAGCCTCAACAGAAATATCAAGAGTTTTTGCATTCCAGTTTAGAGCTCCTGGACTGCATTTCGCTGGCATCTTCCTGAAACAAACATTTTCCTAGACAAGAATGAGATAAGCTCATAAGGGGATGTGGTAAGTTAACAAAACTACACCACAGGCAGCATGAAAGATAAGGGGTTTCACCTTTTTTTCTTTAGTTCATCTTAATTCAACTCAGTCATGAAGAATAGTTCCCTCTGTTGGGGTAACCAAAGTGATCCAGTATGTTCTTCGTGATTTAGGAAATTTCTCTAAACATGTAAATGTAATGCGTATTTTGCATTACAATGCTGGAGTATTAAATTTAAAAGAGAAAGTTGCTAAGATTTACCTATTCTAGTTTTCATATATGTGTAACTTTTTCATTAAAAGAGACAATATTCTAGATCTATTTTAAATTAAAACCTATTCTTGTATCAAGCAACTTGCATGAAATAAGATGAACAGACTTTATACTTAGCAGGAATTTCACTTTATGAAGTCAGGATTTACTCTCACCTTCTAACCTGGCTGCTGTATTTTTTCCACACAATTAGACTGGTGGAAATGGTATACTTCAGAATGATAGCATAAAGCATAAAGCATTCATGAAATGAAAAAACAGAAAATATCAAGAAATCCAAAACCTGATGATCAGGAAAGTGATAAAGAAGAAAAAAAAAAATCCCCGTTAATGTCTGGAGCTTACTGCAAGCGTTGCTCTGACAGACAGTTATGGCTTGCTTACTTTCCAGTTAAGAACCATAAGCTTAAGCTTATGTTAATGTTTGCCAGAATTGTTAGGTATTTTTATATAGAGCTAAATATTATGCACTGACTGTCAAGAGACAAGTGTGTCAAGTGTATGTTATATATGTTTAACAATTCTTGAGTTTAAATGGGCTAAATATTGCCTAATCTTGATATTTCTCAACTGCTGAGCGATATAATTCCCTCAGCAATGACTACAAAAAAACGTATCAGTAAAAATATTTTGAACTTACAGGAGATGATCACTACTGACTGATGGATCTGATTTGTGAACTTTGATGAAGAAAATAATTTCCAGAAGTACCCAGTTTCACTTAAAAGACAAATTCCATAGAGCATAGCACTTTACGGGGGAGTAGGGATAAGTCTCAAGAGGCTGAGTTGTTTCCATCATCTTTGAACTTATCATTTCCTAGTTAATGGCTGTTTTCATTGTCTGCTACTCACATCTTTACAAGTACCATCTGAATTTGTCATTTTGCGTGCTGTCTTCCCATTCATGACTCAATGATTTCTGTCTATCAGTTTAGCTCATAAACAGGGCAAGAAAGCAAGCACAGAGCCATATGGGAATGTAAGTACAACTAATTTCTGATTTCTTTTAGTTTCTGCCAAACTTGGACTTCATCCTAGTACTTTCTTCACATAAGCCATTATGTCACATGCTCAGGCAAAACAAGAGAGAAAGAAAACTCAGTCTATGTTAAGAAGTCAATAAAATATTTGCAAAACTATTTCCTAGAGGTTAAAATTAATGAGTAGGCCTACTCATGAATTTGCTGTCCAGCTCCCTCGATTGCACAGTGGAGCCTACATCTACACTGCCTACCATTCCCTTTGAATAAAGATTAATTATTTGAGAGAGAACATGATGAGATGAGTAAATAGTTAAACTGAGTAATTTTTCATTTACTGTCTTGTTCCATGGGGAAATTTATTTTATTTTATTTTTGAAGTGAAGATCACTTGGCTAGAGTTGCAGAATTTCGATTGCTTCTGCAGGACATTTATATACTGACAAGTTTTTACAGCTTTACTTTAATTAATTCCGTCAAGTATTGGTCCTGTCATTTGAATACATTTTTCTTTCTTATTTTCATGCTTCATATCTTAACAATACGAGCACCCAGTGTTCAAAGATCCCATAACACTCAAACAATATATCCACATATAATTCTACTAATATATCAACTGAGGAACAGAGGCTGTATATTGAGCAATAGAATGGCTAGAACAAGCAGGAAACAAGTGTTCTCCTAACCTATATAGGCTTGTACTCTTTTATTCAAAAGCTCTTCAGTGTTAGCACAAAGAAACAGCCCATCCTTCTCAACATGGTTCATCTGGACAAACTTATGATTTCACTCAGCACAATAGCATCAGTGTTAATCAAAAAAATTCAAATCCCTTCAAACTAAGTACATTACAAAATCAAGTTAAGGAAAAGAATAGTATTTGTGTAGAAACAAACAATTGAACACAATACTTGGCTTTTATTCCCTTGCTAGATTTATTGAGAAGCTGGAAGCCAAAACTCTTTCTTTTTTGTTTTAATTTAATGCCAATATCTAGAAAAAAACATCTGGTTATTCTACACAATATTATAACTAAAATTGCCAGAGAACAGAACATCTTTCACAGAGTACTGAATGTACGTCTCAACATTCTCGGCTTTTATTTTCAAAATGATAAGGGCTTTCTTTAATATATCTTTCTGTAGAGAGGCAATTCTTGTAAATGATTCAGTACTGGATCTAAGAGTCACCTACTCTTTACAACCTACTCAAGTAATATCAAAGATGCACTTTTGTTTGGTGGATGTAATTACTGCTAATTTATCTGGCCTATAGGAATCATTTAAATATCTAGTCGTTGAAGAGCACTGAGATATGAAAGGTGCTTTTAAGTGTTTTATTAGTTGCATATTTTAATAAGCATTATTCACCTTACAAGCATAAAAAACAAACAAAAAAGATTCTGTATCCAGACTTTTCCTATAGGTTGGACTCATCATTAGAATCAGTCTACTTTTAAATGGCGATTTAAGTCATCTGGAATATCATGCAAGATTTTTTTTTATGTGCATAACTCAAATCTTACATGATTTTTACTTTTAGTAGTGGCAAATAACTGACAACTTAATTATAATATATAGAGAGCTTAAAATCCCACATAAACTAAAATAATTCACATGAATGACTGCAGTTTTTCTTTTTATGTCAATGTAGACAGAGATTGCAGATGCTATAGCAAGGAATTTGCAGAATAATTTTCAGAATTAGTATCCATTAGGAAAAGAGAGACCACATCTATTTTTGCCATTTTTTCCCCAAAACTATTCTGTTTTCTATTATTCTAAACAAATTTTCATTACAGTTTGTTGTTTCTGACTTAGTTTTTTAATATATATTTAAGTTCTACAAAACTCCAAAAGATGAACAATGTCTTTAAGGGGTATTTTGTCTTCAAGCCTCTGCGTACAAGTAGTTTAATTCATGAGATCCATTCTCCAGCTGGTATGCATCATTATAATACTACTGATTGTGGAGCTATGCCATTAACATCTAACCAGTCCTTGAACTAGGAAAATTCGTGAGAAAGCTACTAGATTAACTGGCAGAGTACTTTAGTCAAATATTAAAGAAAATGTGTACAAATGGTCATGATATATTTACTTGCATTTTGGCAAAAAGTGTCCTGAGACCTTAGAAGTATCTAACAACATGAGATAGAGAAGGAGGCTCTGAAAGTTGATTTGCCTAAACAAGCAAGACCACTATGTTTTGTCATAAGTACTGTGATATTACACAGATTGTAAAGCTGTCTGTCCTTGTAAGTTATTGATCCAAAGTGGAACATACTAAAAATCTACAAATATTCAGATAAAGATGAAATGGCAGCAAGCCAGACAATTATAAAGTCAAAATAGTAAACAAGAAAGTTCAGGTAGCTATTGAGTCCAGTAAACAGTTCTGAAAGTGAGTCTGTTTACATGGTACAATAACTTGGAATCCTCATGAAGATTTACACATGTTGATCAAACTCTCAAAATAATTCTGATACCTGTTTAGCTCATTGCTGTGACAAAAATACAAATTTCTTGCAATGATTTTTCCATCTTGCAACCCAATACTACAAACATTCTGTTATTAAATACAAAAGCAAGTATGTAAAGTGTTTAGATTTGTTACCAGCTGGACCTGTATCTATTTTACAGTAGCAAAAGTGATTTAAAAATTGCTGAATATAGTTTTGTCCTGTTCTCTTTCTCTCTCTCCCTCCGTCACTCTCCCCATTGACTCTTCCTCCCCCCCCCATCCCCACATTCCCTCCTGCCATGGTACATTTCTTGTTTCTCCTTTGCCCCTGCTCTGGTGTCCCTCCTGCACAGCCCTGTCTCATGTTTCTCCTGAGTTTCAACTGCCTAGTGGCTACTGACCTTTCTTAAACATTTTTTTTTTTTTTTTTTTTTTGCAAATGTGCCATAAACTCCCCAGGTTTAGTTTTGCTGTGCAATGGATCTACTTTGTCCACTGTGGAGCCAACTGTGCCCAGCATAGAGCAGTCCCTGACCTAATACAGAAGTCTCCCTCCTGCACCCTACTACCCAAACCCTGCAAGTTATGCCCAATACACATGGACTGAAAGAAATCACATTCACATTCTTCCTGACTACCCTCTCCTTGCCACTGTTGGACACACTGATAGACCAGACAGACCATTGGTTTTGCAAAGCAGAGTGTATTCGTAGACATTTAATTAAATGTCTAGACCAAGCCAAGAAATAAATCTAAATGATTGGGGAAATTAGCATGTAAAAATCACAAAAGAAACGGTCATCCAGGTAAAAACCTAGAGTACCCTAATAGATTAGTAACATGCTTTATTATTAGGTACTAAGTCTTGGACAACTTAATTATGATGCTCCTAGGTAGAAATGTCAGTCCTATTTGCAATCAAGATTAAATTTCCGTCAGCATCCAAGTCTATTCATACTCAAAATAAATACATTTGTAAAATAGCGTAGCTAAAACTGTCTTGATTACTTGTCATACCTTTTAACTAACAAATATTTTATTAGAGTGAATTGTTTCATTCTCTTCTTTAAAGCTTTATCAAAGCATTTGTGGTAGAAGCTCTCCTACCTATAAATTTCCTTACGATATTGTTTCAATAACTTTCTCATCTGAAAGAAAACTTGCAGCTGTTGTGTTTTGAAAAATTCTGGCAGGGGCAGATTTGTATGTTGTGAATGATGTCACCATCTCGTGACAAGCTACAGAAAGCTGTTGGCTAGGCCAATTTTTGTGTAGGCCATCGTTATCTACATTTACTTTAAATCCTTGGTTATAATATATCTTTCAATTGTACGTGCACATAGACACATAGCAATGAAAAGTAATTCCTTCTATTTGTTTCTTTTGACTATTTAATTAACAATGCCAAACAATACCATATGTTCCTTCCCAATAAAAGCCCTTAATTAATGCATGGTATCAGATAAATTTATGTGAAAGCTAGGTATTCGCCTTCACCTTTTGACCAGTGTTCTCCCAGCACACATTGGATTTCAAATGCTTGTTTCTGGTAGCAGAAATCTGTACTAAACCGGGCTGATTCCACGCATCAGCACTAACAGTCAGGAAAGGCAGCAGTTGCCGAGGGCCTCAAATTGGACAGCAAAAATCACCACAAAAGTGAGAAGCTGTGTGAGAAGCTCAGGGGAAAAAGACCATGCAGCTGTCAGGCATCCCTCCAAAAGGGCTGGGCATAAAAAGAAGCGGAAGCACACAGAAGGGGAGGCTGAAGATTGGCCAGGCTGCCACCTCCACAGAATTTAATTTTGCCATCCCCAGTCCTGCGAACTGAATAAGTTAACTCAGTTTGTTTAATGAGCTGGAAAGCTTCTAACAAGCCCTGCTTTTAAATGTCTGGTCAAGAATACAGGAATATTTCCCAAGCATTAAATCTACTACTTGCAGAGAAGAGGAAATGTTCCCTTAGGGTAAAGAATTAAGGTGGTGAGGGACAGAAAAGGATACAGCCCTGTCAGGAACCTTAGCAAAGCACAGTGTTTTTCAGTGCAGCATACAGGCGTCTCAGAAATATTAATTACCTTTCCTGTCTCCAAGACACACTCTGCCCTATTTGGGAGCAATCCAGGTAGGAGGCCAGAAACTGAATTTCCACTTACAAGGGTGTTTATAAATTTTTATACACAACCATTTGATTTATTTTGCTGGAGAAATTAATCATGATTCTGCTTTCAGTCCATGTGCTTCCTGCAAGATCACCATGAAGGACACAATCAAATTGATCTGAAGTTATTATTATGTACAAAATATCCCACAGGATTTTTATTTTTCTCAGAACTTTGCTTCCTACATTAAAAATTAAAATCTTTTCTACTCTGAAGGAAATTTATGGTGACTTTAAAACTCTGAGAACACTGTGGGCAGTGTGGGTATATTCTAATAATACAGTACTAATAGAAGCCTGGTTTCAGCCATATTTCAATTATTCTATGAGTCTTAAAAAATATCATTTCTGAAAGCATATAAAATTAAAATAAAATGTTCTCAAATGCATTTCCTTTTTTTTTTTCCTGCAGTGAGTGATGTAATACAGACAGCATGTTTGACTAAGGAATTTCAGCAAATTACAATTCCCCGAACAGAATATTAGATTTTTGCCTAGCAGATTATGTTGCTCTCTGCACATTATCTGTCTTCTTATAAAACAAAAAATATTCTTGAAGAACACATTTTAAAATATATTTGAACTTCAAAGTTCCATTTTTTTTTGTACTGTGGACTCTCAACTTGGCATAATAATAGGAAAAAAGCAGACTCCACTATGTCATTCAAAATGAATTATCCATGCAAAAGGAAAGCAATAATACAGAACATATTTAGTATTCCAACAAAAGTTGAGTATCTTTGAATCTTTTCTCCAAGACTGCCTAGACAACAGATCATGAGGTTACTGTATAACACAAACTACCGATTTTCAGGTGGATGTGAATCTACAAACATGGGCAAAGTAGTCAGGTTTGTTACTAAGTGATTGAATATTGTACAATTACATTTTTTCAAGGAAAATATATGAAGTTGATGTGGACCTGTAACATTCAGTTCAGGAGTGGTGATATATGCAAACTACAGTAAAGCTGAAATACTTTATTGTTTATTTTCCTTCAAGAAACAATTCCACAATGCCAAACCTGTGCTACGAACCAATAAACTGGCAGTTGCATTTCAAGTGCATTTATTGCAACCATATTCTAGTAGTGACAACTTTAATAATATTGTAAGTCTTTGTATTTTTTGAAAGAATTTGTCTCCCAAATTTAAAACTCAGGCTTTCTCCTTCCTGGTACTTTTTGTTTATACAATGTTTTTCTGGTCTTCACACACTTGATGACAAGCAAGGACAATCAAATCTAAAAGGCTTTACAGTAATGTGGTTCTAAATATTCTAAATATATAGCATATTCTAAATGCTCTGGGTTTTTTAGGATTTCAGGATTATGGAAAAAAAGTTTAACTAAAAGTTTTATGGCTGATTAATAAGGCAGAACACCAGATCTGTACATCATTTCTTCGTACATATCAACTCTGTGGTTTTATCACTAGCCCTAAATCCAGAGTTAATATTTCCCCTATTGCAAATGTACAAACCACATTTAAAGCTGCCTGCCCTTCCATTTCAACATTACTAAGTCTCTTTCCATATTGTTTGAAATGCTGTCAGGGATAACAGAGATGTTCTCAAGTCTTGTATAGCATGTAGTATAGGATGCTTTTTATAAATCAGTTTTCACGTTCCTTGACATTACTTTAATGAGTAACGAAAGTAATGGGTTCATGAGTAACGTACCATACCAAGGAACTGGGACACAGCAGAGGTTACTGAAGGACAGCATCCAGTATTTATCAGCTAGTAGAAACTGGGCCACTTGGTAAAATGTTCTCCTGATTACCGACATAGCACAGAGTCTGGGAGTAATTAAAATAGGGAACAAAGAATAATGCGACTTCTGGAATAAGTTAGCTCTAAAGCATTTGATATAAGACGTAATTATACACATTCTATTAGATATTAGGCATAAAGATGAACTGTTGATCATCTCTGATGAAAGAACAAAAAGACAAAAAGGCTTTACTTTTTTTTTTAAATATCTGATGGTAGATAACTGGTAACAGCCCTGATACAACCTACTGAAATTATGAGTGCTTTCCACCTGGCCAAACACAAGACTAACAACTGCAGCTGCAGACACAGGATTAAGATACCAACCGCTCATCCTTTTCAGTGTTCAAATATCCCCGAATTACAACAGCAGTATTAGCAACTGTTATAAAATTAATAAACTTTTGGACTTTTAAAAAAATACTTCTCTTCAATAATTAGAGAAGCAAGCACAGTGCTACCATCCCTTTCTAAAATGTCAGCTACAGGGATTTGACTGAAAAGAAAAATTCTATACCAACTTTTTTTTTTTTTTTTTGCTAAACTGTAACTGTTATGACTCTGCTATGACTCAAATATGACTCTGCTATCCATTTTTCTGTAATCCACAGAGTGAAACCAGCCCTCAACCTAATCATTTCCCACTTTTGTCAGAGGAAGCTTTCATCAACCAGTATATAAAAAGGAAACGCCACAATACTGTATAAGCACCAGCAAGTCTTTGAAGGAAATAGATGGTATATTACATAAAGGAAGAAAAGATTCTTTCTGATAAAACGGTTGAGAGACTTTAATGTTCTTTATCTCTTTCCATACCAGAAACCAGACCTGCAATGAAAGACTAGATGTGATTACACAGACTACTAGAACCAAACCATAGTGCGATCATAATACAGCCCTTGCTCATGACAGCATCCCTTTGAATCACACCAGACCCAAGTACAGTGCTGTATTTAAAAGACTGAGTAGATTTACTCTTAGCTACAATAATATTTATAGCATTTTCATCTCTGCTTCCCATTGCACACTACTGGGGCTTTCTTTAAAAACAGAGAAATAAAAATTGAGAACAAAGAGGTACGTTATTTTGAGAAAAGTTATTTGAAAATGTTGGTTTGGGGTCTATGAAAAGTAAGAGTTGAAGTCTTAGTGACCCTAGTCACTGCACTCCTGAAATAAAAAATAAAAAAAGAAAATGACCGACAAGAGAGACAAAACATCCATCCAGAACATAAATCCTGCTATGCCCCTCTTGCACCAACCCTGCAAATTCTTGTGGTACAGTGACAGTTCCTATCTTGTCTGAAGCAAAACCTGAACTGAAAGCTTCAATATCCAAAAGCACAGATCAATGTTCTTTGAAATAAAAGGTCAAGTTAACAAGGCAAGATCTACACATCCCTCTGTGGACTAGCAAAGAAATAAAAGCTGAAGAAATAACTGAACATACGTAGCGTAGCTTCATTATTTCGATAGAGCTGTCTTGTGAATAAAGTTAAGCAGACATGACAGCAGGGTAGCAGTTAAGACCTAGTAGACAGCCATTTAAGTCATAATTCATTGATATGTGTAAAGCTTATATAGCCAAAAATTTTTGGAGCCAGACCTCCTGACAGCATATTTATAATTCCTTTCTTTCTGTCTACTGATTACATTAGAAGCCTTGACAGATGAGCTGCTTAATTTATACACCTAAATTATATGCCCATAAATCCATGGTGTAAATATCTCCATCGGTGCCTCAGTGTTTATACAACCCAACATTACTTCAGATTACTTTAAAAAACACACTGAGCTTGCTCCCAATCCACTCTAAGAACAATAATCACTTGCTATGGAAAAAAAGACAACTTGATTTTCTCTTCCATATCAAAGTAAGCTCAATTTACAAAGTTAACTTATGAATCTCATCAGATATTCTGACTCTACCCCATGACGTAGAGATATCTGGACACCTTGTTTTGCCTGTTTTAACTGAAGACACAAAGAACTATCCATTTGCTAGTTACCTTAGGACTTAATCTGTTTAACAACTGCAAAGTAGAGTCCAGTAATCCTCACAGTTCACTATACTGCGTTAGCTTATATAGCAGTGCTTTCCACAGAGCCTCTAGCCTGCAAGCCGGTTTGTGTTAAAAAAAATAAATAAATAAATAAATAAAAAGTCTAAGTTGTAGATACTTAGGACTATATTGACAGTTTTGGCCACATTTAATTGACAAACACTGGAATTATTGGTAATACTACTGGAATAAAAGAAGATTCACTTCCAAGGATTTCAAGTTACTTCTCAAAGTTCATTAAAGTTTCATCTGCTTACCTCACTGTGGAAGTGGCAAGATGCTGAAGATGCTGTACAAAATAACCTTCAGTACACCTCTGGCATTACTGATTTAAACTTAAGAGAATAGGCAATAAAAAGCAGATTGTAATGGCTTTTCTGTCATTCTAAAAACTAAGCTAATACAGGAAAAGAAAAGAAGTTAAGCAGAATATCTTACCGTTTTCCACCCATGAGTCTTCCACATGTTTATGCTACATTATCATAACACGTGAGAAATTATAACACTCCAAATTAAATGATTTACTACTGCATAATTACTCTTGAGAGTCCCATATAATTAGTATTTTCTTCCAGAAACGTCACTTCTGAAGGATCAAAACTACTGCAAGTATCACTCACAAAAATCTAGCTAGGTATTTCATAAATTGCAAGTGTCCTGTATATTTCTTCTATCACAATCTCATACAGAAGTCTGTTTGTATTTTTATCACAGCGTGATAATCATGGCTTACTTTTAGCCATGTTATCTTTTCTTGTAGATGTCATAATCTATGTTAAAGAAGATCATACGAGGATGAAATAACACAGTGAGAACAGCCCAGATTCTCAGGAGAAATACACAGCGTTAGGGAGGCTTGAAGCAGAAATGAAGATAGATGTTTACCACCTAATTTCTCCTTAATCTATGGGTCAGAAGCAATTTAGCACCACAATCAAAGAATCTCAGCATGGCTAGGTAATCAGAACTCCTGAGGCCACAATTAATCAAGGTGCAACTCTGTTCATCACGTCCAATTCTTCCTCAAAATGTCACATGGAGATGACTCATTTGCTTCAGCAAGGGAGTTGGAAAGTATGGACAGGGTTATTGCTTTAAAATTCAGTCAGCATTATGGCTGATCCACTGATGTTTCCAGCAGATTTATCCTTAAAAATCAAGTCTTTTACAGAAAGTAGAGCCTTAGCAAACTGACATGAAATCAAAATTCTAAAGGATTTTGAATATCAGATGAGAAAATGTCATGTTATTTTCCACAGGTCTAGCAGCATCATTAGCTTTCAGTGTTTTCCACCTTTTCTTCCTTTGGGGTTGATTTGTCAGAGACTTTAGCAAACCCAGGTTTTAATACGAGGAGTTTGGCCAGCATTTCTTACTCTAGTACAGAGAAAATGAGGGCTAAAACATGCAGTTCTGAAGCATCATTTTTCACTTACATTGCTTCACAGTATTGTTTCTGATCCCTTCTTATACGTAGTAATCAACCTTCTGGATATTGAGGCATAAACAAATTTCTTTAACTACCTTTACCTCATGGGACACTAGCCAGTGACTAAGCAGGAAAAAGAAAGAAACACCTCCTCTCTTAACCTTTTTCAACGATATGATCTTGCAAAAGACCTTCATCCTACATAATATTCTGTGTGTTTTCCAGATCCAATCTATCATTAAATTCCCACAGCAAAGAGCAGAACCTGATTCGTATCAATGACAGGCAGTATGGTGGACAAAATAGATTTGTACATGTGAGAAATGTATTTTCTGGCACATATGTAGCCTTGAAAATGTAGAAAGCATTACAGTTGTGCTTTTTTTGGTAGTGGTGGTTGGTTGGTTTTGATATTTTGGTTTTGTTTTTAAAATAATTTTGTTTTTCTTTCACAAACAATTTACATCTTCATGGAAGAACAACTGAAGCGCAGTTGATGGAATTGTTTTTTCAGAGGTGAGCAGAGACATTGAAGGTGTTCTGAGAAAAACAAAGCAATATGAAAAAGAATTCCCCACACATCTTGCATATGTTTTCCTTTAACCTTTAATACAGTTTTAAATATCACTATATAAAAATACATAATTATCACACATCTGTTGTATATCAGAACAGTTACTATTACATCTGTTGACATTTATTTTTCCTCCCTCATACTAACCACTTATTACACCTTCTTTGAGATGAGAACTAGATTGTTATGATGGCCTTTTCTTTTTGCAGGTCTTTCTATGATATATAATACCTTGTTCCAATTTTCTTACAGCAAAAAGCCATTTTTTCATGAGCAAAGTTTTGTCCATGATGGTTACACGTGTAAAATGCACTAGATTGCTAAAGTCAGATGATCTTTCAGATGTACAAAAAAACAGGTCATATGTCGGAGCAATACCAAAATGCAATTTCAGCTTTTAGACTGAAGTAACAAACATCAAATCCACAGAGTACCAATGATCTGAAATTACTGAAAGAGCCAGCTGCTTAATCTCTCCATGGAACTGCTTTCCCTTTGTTTTTTCCACTATTTCTAAATGCATACAAGATTTTTTTTTTTTTTTTTTTTTTTTTTTTTTTACTTTTCAAACAAGAAACAATTTGGAAAACAGTGAGGATTCAGTTTGTTTTTAATATTTCAGCCCAAATACTCAATGATTCAAGTAAACATTATGCAACCACTAGACATGCTTCATGCATGGACAGATAGATGGAAATTTTGGTAGTTTCTGTCACTGACTTCAGTGAGAGCAGAATATTACTCCTGAAGTAGGTACTATGACTCATAGTGAAAGACTTAAGGTGGAACAAGTTATTCCACATGCACAGAACCATCAAAAATAATTGTTAGCAAAGTTAAAACTGCATAACCATAAGGCAAGTCCAAATATCATGAAAGAATAATTAGATTATGCTAAACAACTTACTGTATAAAAATTCCTTGTCCTTATACCCACTACGGACAGACTGAGTTGATCAAGTACGTCACGGTTTGCAAAAGGTGCACTGCCCATTTTTAGAAATGGATAGCCAAACACTGTGATGAGCATGCTTATTTAAAACTGTGTCCTACACTGAAATTATGGAGAAAATTCTGAAATCATTGTATGATTGTCTCTCATGTGAAATAAATAATAATAAAAAACTTTTAATTATAAGCTTAAAGCTTATCATACGATGGCATAAAGATATTATTAACATTGACAAAAAGGAATCAGTTACAAAATTTGCCCTACTATAAAATCTTATGATGAAACATATCATAACAATGCATGGTTGATAGCCATATACTTTGCAATTACTTTTTTCTAATTCTAAGTTCTACACATACGTGTAATTCAAGAAATGTAAATGTAGAATCCAGCCACATTCAACACAAAGTCAATTTTGTAATGTAGCTAGAGGCAGGCAAACTGGCTTGCAAAAAATAAACCTCCAAAATTCCTCATTCTTTCACCCTGCATTGATTCACATTTAAATCGTACATGTTACCAAATTTCACACAGTATTTTTCCCATTGTAATCATGCAAGTGTAAACATACAGACTGCTGTTGTTGCTGTTTAGTTTTTCTAAGGTGTTTTGTATTGTTTTACTTGACTGCATCCAATAGTCAAAATTAAATTCCCATGCTTTTTCTGTGAATACTTCCTACATAAATGTTACCTGTGATTTCTTTACTGTTAGTCTACAATAGTGTCACTCTATATATTTAACAAGAAGTTTAGTCAACACAGTAACATCTAATTGGCCTTCTGAAACTGATTAAACTTCATTCTCACAACATCCCAGCAAGGTTAGAATACAGTATCCACATTTTCAAAGTCAAATATTGACACCCATAGAAAATTGAACCATAGAGAGATGAGGTTTAGCATTAGGTTGCTGAACTGCTCTGCCACTGTACTGCTAGACTAGTGAAGGTAAATATTTTTCATGCTACGTATTACATTCCACTTACTGCCCTCTTCAACTTTGTTCGTTATATTTTTGTGCCCATTCACGTACTTCTGGGTATATGCTTATTCTGGTACTCATGCCAGTGATCTTTCACTATGGTAGAACATTCTTCCCACTCTGCAGTTTGTAACTTTATGTAGTTAAAACAGCTAGCACTTAGCTCTAGTCATCTTTATTAAGCAAAGCCATACAAAAAACCCTTCTAAATATTACTCTTGCTCTTCTGTAACCTTTCCTTTATTTCTTTTTTGAGTCAGAACTGTGATGTTCTGAAAGGCTCAAAACTTACAGCAATTCTAAAAGCAGTAAATACAAAGAAAAACCTGTTTCTCAAGGAATGCCAATGTGAACATGTGGATCTAAATATTCAGAGGCAAAAAAGTACAAGTAAGCTTGAGTGTTTGGCTAGAAAGATATTTTTGAGCACAACTGTACAATGTATTTCATATCTTTTTATGGTCGGGTCCAAAAGTGGCTTAGCTGATCCTTTCAGAATTTCTATTAACAGAGAAAGTACAGCCAGATACACATTTTGAAAGGCCAAATGCTTTTCATAACGCATAATTTTCAAAAGCATGCTACTCATACCTTTTCAGAAGGGCTTCCTGCACGCATCCAAAAGGGAGATGATGTTGACTATGACAACTCTTGGAAGATGTTTAATCCTCATTGTTGACAGCACGGATTACTTTTACTGTGTAAACTGGATAGAAGTGGGACAGTGGATTAATTTACCTTCACATTACATGCTACATTTCATAAAATCGTAGAGTTTACTTTATAGTTAATCAGTGTCAGAACACACTTTGCATAAATTAAAAAACTCTGGAGTGACACTAAGGTTTTTATCTCAATTGGGATTTATTTTTCTCATTCTTATCTTCAGGACTACCTTAAGTATTTAGAGCTATAGATCTCAGGCACTGGTAAATCATTCACACCTGGTTTCTTTCTAGATTGAGGGTAGACAACAAGTATGTATCATTGAGGATCACTGATCATCTAAACAGAACTTAAAAGATTTTGAGGAAGATAAGAAAATGTGGAAATGGGTGATGTTTTAGTAAGAAGTGGTCTAACCACAGACCAAAAAAGTAAAAGAAACTTTCCCAACTTTCAGCTGGCACAAAACAGATGTCCCTAGCACCAGCTCATGCTTCATGTCTTCTGTGAGTTGATTTTCAAAAATTATTTGTGTCATCTGGTTTTATAACACTTTTTGTGAAATAAACTGATATAATTGTACATCACTTGCTTTTGTTTTCTGTAATTAATTGTTTCTAGTTCACATAATTTCTGTCTACACTAATAACAATTCTGTATGTGATTTATTACTACTCATTATCTAAAGCCTTTCTTGCACAGAGGATAAGGAGTCTGATGAACCAGAAACTCTAAAGGTATTCAAATTGTTTTCAAAATCAGACATAGCTTTTTTACAATGTGCAAAACAAACAAAAAAAGAGGCATAAATGAAATTAAAAATAATAATAATAATAATTCATTTTTCTCCAGATCTTTCCACTGACTTTAACAGAAATAG